>NW_020954603.1:11254574-11494408 GCF_900497805.2 Vombatus ursinus | reverse complement strand
TTATATACCACAACTTGTTCAACCATTCCCCAATTGATGGACATGCCAAGGAGAGTCTTTCTTGGTATTTGGTATCTTTCTTGGTATTTGGTACATATTTAGTTTTTGCAATATGCTATGATATGTTGTACTTTCTACCATTTAATTGCATAATAGCTGCTTAATTTAATGTGTGGAGCCAGATAGTGATATCATCCTTGAACATTAAGTGATTTCTATGGTATTTTGACAGCATCCCCTCTTTGATTTGGAAGCCATACGCAGATTCATTCAGGACTGATGATAATGAGCTTAAGGCTACACAAAACCATAATGGGCTTAAACTCTTTCCCTGGCTGCTACATTTCACATCAATTATTCTTAGCATTATCATGTTAGTGATATTTTAAGTAGAGAACATTTTCCCCATGTGGACATCAAGTACTCCAGCAATCTTACTATGGTTAGACCTCTTTTATTTATTTGCAGTGCATGACAATATCATGAGTGTGGAACTGAGTCAAAGGCTTTGCATAATCAATAAAGGCAGTGTAAGTGTCCTGGAATTTTCAGGTGACTTTTTCAGCAATTACTGAATTGATAAGGCATCTCTATTTATACCCCTTGGACCTTTTGGCACATCCATGTTGTTCCTTAATCAATATATTGATTTCTCCTAAGTGTTTCTGAATCTTTTTTTTTTTTAGCAATATAAACTGTGAATATTTTGTGTAAAGTACATAAAAACATAATTGACCCGCATTTGAATAGGTCATTGGCATTCTTGTCTTTTGGACATAAATATGTTTGACACCTTCTATTAAGAAATATGGGAGTAGATTTTCATCAGAGAGGAAGCTAGTGAAATGCTTCGCTAGTAATTCATGTGTTACTTCGAAACATTCAAGCTATTAATTATGGATCTTATTGGGACCTTCTCCCTTTCATTTTTTCAGAGAAGTTAGAGTTTACAGCATCTCTTTTGGTGGAATCATTCTATCATTCATTATGTTGATACTACAAAAGTTTTCATTCGAATGTGACTTTCTTGAGAACAAGGACTGTCTTCTGCCTTTCTTGTATTCCCAATGCCTGGCACATAGTAGGTTCAAATTTAATCAATATTACATTTTCATTGTGTTGAACTTCATTTGATCATATGGACAGCTAGTCATTTCTCACATTTTCTTCCTCAAGGATCTTATTTGTCTCTAATTTTTTTTGCTTCTAAAGAGCCAGTTGTATTTTGTTGTTTTCGTTGTCCAGCTGTGTTTGACTCATGACTTCGTGGATGATAGCATGCCAGGCCCTTCTATCCTCCATTTTCTCCCAAAGTCTGTCCAAGCTCATGTTCATTGCTTCCATGACACTATCTATCCATCTCATCCTCTTCCTTCCCCTTGTTCCTTTGCCTTCAATCTTTCCCAACATCAGGGTCTTTACCAATGAGTCCTGTCTTCTCATTATGTGGCCAAAGTATTTAAGCTTCAGTTTCAGTATTGTCTTTCCAAAGAATAGTCTGAATTAATTTATTTAAGTATTGACTGATTTGATCTCCCTGCTGTCCAAGGGACTCTCAAAAGTCTTCTCCACCACCAAGATTAGAAAGTATCAATTACAAGGCACGTAGTTTCCTCATAGTCCAACTCTCACAGTCATACATCACTGCTGGAAAAACCATAGTACAGTTTTCCATAATGTTGAACTGCTTGTTTCGCTCTTTATGCTGCTTTGCCTCTTTGTATTGCCTTAACCTTCTGGCTCTTGCTTTCATTTGATGATTAAAGTTGTCAAGGATTTTTGATATATTTTTGTTTACTAGATTCCGTTCTCCATTCAGGGTGTCCCAAAAGCCTTAGTGTAATTTTAACCTACTGAAGCTTGAGCTTTCTTTCTCTTGTTGATTCTACCATCTTGATTGGAAATCCATTATGGACATTTTAAAGTAATTAGGTTGGACAATTAGGAGGCACAGAGGATAAAGCATTAGATCTGAAGTCAGGAAGAGCTCAGCTGAAATCCAGAAAACTACTGGTCATCAAAATGATTGAATAAAGTTCAAGATAATGAATGCAAGTTTGATCAAATGGGAAAGTCAGTATAGACATTATTAAAAAATTTAAACTTTGAAGCTTGAATCTGCATTAAGACTTTTAAGAAACACTCTATTTCTTTTTAAATTGCCTTAAATTAGGTAATATGATGTTCAAGTTTTCTGCTGGGCGCACTGGTTAGATATTGGTGTCATTTTTCAAAGTATTTCCGCTATTGTTTGTTAATTTTTTGATGCCCCTTCTCACCCAGCAGTCCTTAAGAATACTGTAATATATGAATAATCCTATCTAGATTTTTACTTCTGAAGTATCCCCCACACATACTCTTGCATGCACGTTCTGAAATGTTTTTAAAATTCCTATCAAATATTGTGGGAGAATTGCATTCATTCATAAGGAATGTAGCAGCTTCCAGATTTTTGAAAAATTATTCTGCTTTGATGTAATTGGTCTATTAGTTGGATTTGTGCCATCAAACTCAAAAAGATTTTTTCAAAATTCCATTTCATTCTCTTTTGTTATTTTTCTCATCATCATCTCATATGTGGCTACTTTTTTTGTCCAGACTTGTGATTTCATTGTTATAGAAAAATCCACAGTGTAGAAATTCCCTCCTTCAACCCAAAACAACACCAACTATATCTTACAGTCATAGTCAGTTGGAGGCCTGGGCTGTTAAATGATTTGCTCATGGATACAAAGATAAGTCATTTGAACCTTTCAAAATTACGGGGTCAAGTGGTTACTAGCAGCTCCTCTGCCTCCTAAGCATTTGCAATATGAGTTAAAAATGTGTGGTGCACATCGATACTTGGGTAGAATGGCATGTATATTGTTGGCGGTTGGGCATACTGTATAACTTCAGCTTTCTAGAATCCTCTGGATAGAAATCATTCTGGATAGCCGAATTTTCCAGATGGCTGAAATATTGAGTATTGAACTTTTAAAAATTTAAATTACTTTTTTTTTGGATGGACGTTCTTCTAAAATGTATTATGCACTTTCCTGCCAAATTAGAAGAAGCATGTTGAACATTATTTGACTTTTTTTCTTGATGATTTGAGTTCATCATTGGGTGTCATTTGGTGATATAGGTAGAACATTTACTCTGGAGTCAGAGAGCTTAGGTTCAAATACTGCCACAGATGCTTTTACTACCTGTGTAAGCTTTGACAAACCACTTCACTGTCCTGGTTTGCAGTTTCTTAATCTGCATAATGAGGGGATTGGGTTAGATGGATGCCGAGGTTTCTCCCATATCTGTATATGTAATTTTATAATTCTATGATATGCTGAACATAAAGACCAGTGGAGATGTAAATGGGGTGGAATGTTGGGTTGAACTGGTTAATAATGATAGGCAGTATTTATACACCACTTTAAGTTTTGTAAAGCACTTTAAAAATATTATCTCATTTGGTCCTCACAACAACCCTGTGAGGCACATATTATTGTCCACATTTCACAGATGAGGAATCTGAATCAGACTTAGGCTAAGTAGCTTGCCTAGGGTCAACAGCTAGTAAATATCTGTGGCAGGATTTAAACTCTGGTCTTCCTGACTCCTGGTCTAGTGTGCCACCTAGTGTGCCACTATGCCTTCTAGAAGCTGAAGCTAACTCCTTAAATATGTCTCTGATGGACTTACTGTCAAGATGAACTGTCAGAAAGGGGAGAAGAAGAGTTCAATTTCCATACATATTGCAGAGAAGGAGCACTAGACTGAATGATGACCAGGGACCAAAGAAATTACAAGAGTACTTTTGTTAAGACTTGGTTGGCAAAAGGGGACACCAGAAGTTTGTGGACACTTGGAAGGGTCCAGCAAAAAAAGTCAGGTGAGGTGGGTGCAGCCATTGGAAGCCTTCCTCCTCCCAGAGCCTCTGAGAACTCCAGCCAGGAAGTCCCATGGCAGCCAAGTCTCCTGGCCAGAAAAGTGGAAGAAACTAAGACATTGCTAGCCAAAAATGTTCTTGCAGATAGAAGAATCATGAGAGTTCCAGACAGTAAACCACCAGATGGTCCAGTTTGCTCTGGAGGGGAATCAGCGAAGCTTTTACAGAGATGGCAGTAATCAGTCTGCACATTCTAGGAGTCATCTTTGAGAGTACTGAATAGCTCAGCACTGAAATATGCAGAGGATAATGGTGAGCAAAGGAACTGAAAGCACTTTGTGCAAAGCAGATATGACTGTAGAGGAGAGCCAATATGATGAGTCCAAAGAAGGGCTCATCCTCCTATCCAATTGTGCAGTGGAAGTTAAAGCTTTACCCTGACCCAAAGTCCAAATTCAGGAAGGAATACTTAAATATGAATGAACAGAAGGAGACACTCATGATGAAGACCTGAAAGACAGTAGGAAATCTTGAAACAAAATCAAAAGACTGAAAAAATAAAAGAAGATGTATAGGAATATTCTATCAAAGACCTGGAAAATAGGTCAAGGAGAGATAATTAAAAAGTTCATGAGACCACCAGGAAACCATGACTAAAAATAAAAAAGGCCTGGACATTATATTCCAAGAAATCATAAATGAAAACTGCCCAGATCTAGTTGAACCAGATGATAAGAAGAAAATAGAAAGACTTCCCTAGTCATCCCCTGAAAGAACCCCAAGATGAAGACTCTCAGAAATATCTTAGACAAAACCCAGCTGGGCCTTTGCTTGGTCTATAACTATATTGATTGAGGTCCTTTTGATGGTTTTTTTCCTCTACTGGAGGTTCCAGATTAAAGAAAAAAATTGTGATCCACCAGTAAAGAAGAATGGAAGTATCAAGAAAACAGTTGGGATCATGTGACTTTGGTAGCTACAGCTGCAAAGAATATAACACTCAAAATGACCTGTGCCGCAAACCATAGCAAGCCGTGAGCCCCTTCTCATGAGTTTACATAGACTGGTTTATTTCTCTTACAGTAAGTTCATTTATGGGATGTGAAAGGAAAAGATTTCTTATCTTTTCAAGAATTTGTGCCCCAATATTGTGGGTAAGCCTTATTTCAAAGCACTTTTGCACACGTGATAGTGGAAAATTTCCACAAACTCTCTTTAATATTTTGCTTTTGTTAGAATTATGGGCACAGGAATGGTCTAAAAAATTGGCCTCATTGATGTTATAGTAAGTTTGAAAGTTCTCTTTCTTGTGTGTGTGGCAATTGGGGTTAAGTGACTTGCCCAAGGTCACACAGCTAGTAAGTGTCAAGCATCTTGTCTGAGACTGGATTTGAACTCAGGTCCTCCTGACTCCAGGGCCAGTGCTCTATCCACTGTGCCACCTAGCTGCCCCAAAAGTTCTCTTTAGTAACTATGTGATACACTCAGTTTTAACATTCAGTAACTCAATAACTGTCAATGTCCCATGATCTCCGAGTTCGTTCATCCCATGACCTTGCACACCCATGCAAAATTATGTCTAGAATAGGGAATAGAATAGGGAAGGGCTGATAAGGTACCTTCTAAAGAAACAGCTCTTGTTGACTGTGAGAGACAATATAATCTTTGTCCAGGTTAAGTGATGTGTTCTGAGCCTTAAAACCTCTAGCAGTTGGCAGCATAGGCAGACATAGAACACACAATGGATAGCTCTAGATATGTCTAGGTGTTTCCTCTGGGAAGGACCAATGGAAATGCCTACATCCTCTCCCAGCTTTTATAGGTCATCTGGTCCAAACCTTCTAGACATCTATGGTTAGCAGTATAGTTGACTGAATAAGACTTCCCAGTTATAAATACAAGCAAGGGGAATACAACAGCTAGATTTTAGAGTGAAGCATTTGACAAAATATCTGCATCATCTCAGGAAGTACTTACTCCCTTACATCAGACTACTATCTCAAAACAAGTGGCCAGACCCAAAGAAGAGTCCTAGTGGTTTGATGTAGACTTGGAAGATGGTCTCCAGTGGAGTGCCCTTAAGGGGACTCCGCTGTTTGGATGTTGTTTTTTTTATCAATGACTTGGATAAAGGCATAAATGGTATCCATAGCCTATTGTTAGGTGGTATCAAACTTGGAGGATTAGCCACCACAAACAGAATCTAAGAACATCTTTACTTAGAGTTGAATCTAGTAAAATGAAATTCACTAGGGATAAATGTAA
The DNA here is from genome assembly GCF_900497805.2 of Vombatus ursinus. Classification (NCBI taxonomy): domain Eukaryota; kingdom Metazoa; phylum Chordata; class Mammalia; order Diprotodontia; family Vombatidae; genus Vombatus; species Vombatus ursinus. The sequence continues at coordinate 11,488,275 of NW_020954603.1, read as the reverse complement.
AGTCTTGTACTTGGGTTTTAGAAATCAATTTCACAACAATAATAGCTGTCATTTATATTGCATTTTAAAGTTGACCAAACCCTTTAGTTGCATTATCTCATTTAACCCTCATGATAACCCTGTGAGGTAGGTATTATTATTATTATTATTATTATTACTCCGTATTTTACAGATGAGGAAACTGGGGCTGAGAGAGGTTAAGTAATTTGCTCAGGATCACATAGCTAGTTAGTATATAAGGCAGGATTCCAAATTTGGTCTTCCTGATTTCCAATACAATATCGTACCCATTATGTCAAACTTTACTGTAGAAGAGGCGTGACTAGGCAGGAGTTGCTCTGAAAAAGACAAGGAATTTTGATGGTCTATGAGTTCATGAATCGACAGTATGATATGATGGCCAAAAAATCTTGTGCAATCATAGAATGTTTAGTAGAGTCACAGTATCTCGGAGGGAGAGAGATAATGTTCCCAGACATATTCTACCTTGGTCAGACCACCATGGGCATATTGTATTCAGTTCTGGGCACCGCCTTTTAGGAAAGACATTGATAAATTGGAGTGTGTTCAGGGCATAGCTTGATGATGCTATATCTGTACCAGTTAAGGGAGCTGGGGATGTTTAACAGAGAAGAGAAGACTTGGGTGGGACATAATAACTCTCTAGCTATCTTTAAGTATTAGAAGGATTGTCCTGTGGAAGAGGGATTAGATTTGTTCTGCTGGGCCCTAAAGGGCAAAATGAGAAATAGTGGGTGTCAGTTGCAAAGAAGCAACTGCCAAGACAACCCAGTTCAAATCAACAAATATCTTTCAAGTGGCTTCTGTGTGCAAAGCATCATTACATTTAGCCACTATGAGAAGATAAAAATTTTATTTAATATTGTGCCTTGCCTACTACTTCTTGGCTTGGAGCTGAGCTGCAATTTTATAAAAGACATCAAAGATTCAAATTCTTTCTCTGTGGAACTTAATGTAAGGAAATACTTTCCCATGGTTAGAACTATCAAAAATTGAGATGGACTGCCTCAGACAGCACTGAAGTCTTGCTCACTGGAAGTCTTCAAGTGGAGGCTGGCAGCCCCCTAGTCAGGTGCAGGGTGGAGGAATTTCTTTATCAGATGTGATTGGACTAGATGGTCTTTGAGATCCATTCCAAATATGTGATTCAGTCATTTATTGCTGGGTGCCTCACCATCAGAAGGATTTCCTGACCAGCCTACCTCTGCTGGGGCTGGAGAGACTGTTTCTAGATAGCCAAATATTTCTTGTACTTTAATTTGTTCTGCAAGATCTCTGGACAAAATCTCATTTAAAGGTTCCACTCCTATAATCATTTCCTTGGTGACAACAGCAGCCTGAAACAGTCACACCATTCCTTATTGTTTTCAAGCATATGAGGTCCCAGACCACTTGCTTAAACTATAATGACAAGGAGAAACACAGATCAGTCTGGAGAGAGCTGATTTCTGAGACCTATCACTTCTTACACGCTAGCCTAAAGCTAAATTAGATGCCCCACTCTACCCTGTTGTTATTTTCAGTTACTATAATGGAAAGATCACTGGATTATACTGGGAGACAGGAGACACAGATGTTAGTCTCAGCTTTGCCTGTGGGACTGAGGCAAGTTAATTAATAGAGGTTAACTGGGACTCAGTTGTACCACTTGTGAAATGAGGGTCCTGAACTAGAACATCTCCAATGCTACATCCAACACTATGATTAGATGATTCTACTACTTTCCTACACATGTCCCCAACTGGGTAGCTAGGCGGTTCAGTGAAAGGGTTTGGAATCAGAAAAACCTAAGTTCAAACCCAGCCTCAGACACTTACATAAGCTGGGTTATCAGTGACTGTCTGCTTCTTTATCTATAAAATGGAGATGATAATAATAGCACCTGGCTCCCAGGGTTGTTATGAAGATCAAATGAATTAATATTTGTAAAACACTTTGCAAACCTTAAAGCGATATATAAATGACAGTTGTTATTATTATTGAAGATAAGACACAGTCACAAATGACTATCATATACTATAATATATAATTTATGCCTTGGAGGGGTAAACAAAACATTATCTGAGATCTGAGGGTGAAGAACATAATTGTCAAGGATATCAGGGAAGACTTTCTGGAGGAGATGGTATTTGAGTTTGACTTTAAAAAAAAGGGTAGGAGGGGCAGCTAGGTGGCACAGTGGATAGAGCATTGGTTCTGGAGTCAGGAGTACCTGAGTTCAGATCCAACCTCAGACACTTGACACTAGCTGTGTGACCCTGGGCAAGTCACTTAACCCTGATTACCTTGGGGGAAAAATGGGTAGAAATTTAAAAAATGAAGAGGGTGATGGAGTACAGTAGAGGCATAGGGATTAGTGTGAATAAAGCATTGCTCTCTCTGTCTAATCTATAAATCTCTATTTCTGTCTCTGTCTCAAACCACATCATTCAATCAATGATTCAATCAACATACCATCTGCCAGGCACTGTGCTAAGGGCTGGGGATGCCAGTACAAAAAAAAAAAAATAAGAAATGGTATTTGCCCTTAAGGAGCTTATGTTCTATCAGGGTTGGATAGAAAATATTTGCAAAATAAATACAAGGTAACTTTTTCATGGGGTGGCGGAAGCACTAGCAGTTGGGGCAGGGTTTAGGAAAAATCACCTGTGGGAGGGAGCATCTGAGTGGAGCTTTGATGGGATAATTAAGAGATGCTGTGAGGCAGAGGTGAGGAGGGAGTCCCCATCACATATTGCCTTGCATTACGGGTGCTTGACGTATGTCTTATTTCTGCATTCAGATGGTGAGTTTGGTCAAGCAGGACAGAGACAAATGTTTTATCAATCCTTGTCAATAGCATCTAGTGCCTTAACTCCCCCATAGTGAATATTCAGCAAATGTTCTGCTGGGTTCTCAAGGGAGGGAGGCCTCCTCTTATTATTTGCTTCCTCTTCACTCTAAAGGCCCTTTCCTGTGAGGTGTGTGTGTGTGTGTGTGTGTGTGTGTGTGTGTGTGTGTGTGTGTAACTGGTTGGAAGTTGCCCATGGTTGGAGAAAAGAGGGAGCTATTAGAAGCAGTGGAAGAGGATGGCCACCGCTGCCAAATCGCATACAATTGGAAGGGTGGGCTCTGAGAACTCGGGCCTGGGTGCCTTTTAGCCTTTCCACCTTCCTCATCCCAATTAAAAAAAAAAAAAACAAAGCCAATCAATCAACATGCATTTATTAAAGTCCTACAATTTTGTGCTTTACACCTACCCCCCAGCACTGAGGATTTATGGACAAAGGCGAATACACGCCTGCCTTCAAGGAGTTTATATTCTACCAGAGGAGATATGTACAGATGAACAAAAGAAATACAATAATGATAGCTAGCATTTGCATAGTACTTTAAAGTTTTGATAAGTGCTTTGCAAATTTATCTCATTCGATTCTCTGAACAGCTTTGTGAAGTAGGTCCTATTATTATACCCATTTTACAGATGAGGAAACTTGCTCAGGTTCACACAAGTCCTAAGTGTCTGAGGAAGGATCAGAATTTGGGTCTCTTTGTCTCTGTCTGGCTGGGGTGAGGTGGAGGGGAAGAAGGTACTAAGAGCTAGGGGAATCAGGAATGTTATGAGACCTTTCTTACATCAGCAGTAATCCTTAGTATACTAAGCATTCTCAAAGGCAGGAGTAAGAGGGAGCTCTTTGTAGCCATGGGGCCCAGCCTGAGCAAAGGTTTGGAGGGAGATAGAAACCATCCAAAGCCCTTATGAATTCTGGTCTTTGATCTGTAAGTTTATAATGGATCAGCCAGATTCTTGCATAGGGTCAGAGATTTAGAGTCCAGAATTCATCTAGTCTAATCTGTCCCATCCTGAGATCTAGAAGTTAACTGACTTACTCAAAGTCACACAGATAACAGTAGAAGCATCAGGATTCAGACCCAAGGCTGCTCTGACTTCAAATGTTTTACGCCAGGCCCTTCGTTCTTTTGTATGTGGAAGCTCTATTTATAGGGTCAGATGGGCAGATGCCACACAGTAACTTAGAAAAGCAAAGGCTAAACTCCACCCGGGGATAGGGATCGCCCGCACTCCGTAAACCGGCCTGTCAATTTCTCGCTCTTGTGGTGGTGGTTGCTGTTGTTTAAAAAGGAGACAAAACGCACCCCAAAGGTACAGTCAGGTGTTGGCTGCCTCTGTATTATTCTCCGACTCCCCCCCGCCCCCAAGCCGGTTAACTCAGTCAATTACTATGCTCGCTTTCTCTCGGGCTCTCCCACAAAACCATTTACATCGCTCCCCTATTTCAGTAGACAGGTAGTGATTAGAATGTATTGTCAACCCCCCTTGTTGGCGAGGTGCGTGTGCGGGCGCTTCGATTTTATTTTTTTATTTTTTTTATTTTTGTCACATCGCTCACCTGCCACCTTGTTCTTGTTAAGTCAGCTCTGCCAGTTAGGGCTCCCGCGCTTCTGCACCTAAGTCGTGGGCAGAGGAGGCTGTTGAGAAGGGATGAGAAGGAAGACAGAGGGAGGAGGAGGAAGAGGAGGAGAGAAGGAAAGGAGGAAGAGGAGAGGAAGAAGAAGAGGAAGTGAAGGTGGAGGAAGAAGAGGAGGGGAGGAAAGGAGGAAGAAGAGGAGGAGGAAGAGAGAGCAGTGGCGGCTTCAGGAAAGACGAAAATGACTGATATTTTCCAATCCAAAGCAAGGGCTGCTGGGGCTAATAATTACATTAAAAAGGCCCTCTGCGGGTAGGTGCAAATAGGCTAGTCTAAACAAGCGCCACTTTTCTAATGCGGGCCGCGCCAGAGCTGTCATTCCCAGACAAGACTGCCACCTTTCACCTCCAGCCACCGGGGATGTGCCAGGTCCACTAACGGAGGGGGGCGGGAGGAGGAGGAAGAGGAAAGGGGGGGGGGGGGGGGGGGGGGGGGGGGGGAGCGAGCGAGCTGGGAGCCTGTTTGCACGGGATTTGTCGTCTCACGCTCAGAGGAGGCAGCCGAGACACTTGCCAAATGACAGGAAGACGCTTACACTCGCAAGGTGAGATCGCCTAAGTGTTTGGGCTCTGGCTAATTAGTTTGCCCGGCTTGGCTTGGAGCTCCCGCAGCCCCAAGCAGATTGCTTCCACAGGCTGGAAGCGCAGAACTTTGATTGGTGTTGTTGTCATTTGTTGATTTAAGCTGAGCAACGCCTGGCCAGCCCCCAGCCTCCCTTGCCCCGCACCCCAAGTGCAGCCTCCACGCCTCTGTCCCCGGGGGCCCCCAGGGGGCCTGCCTACTCTTTATTCAAGGGTCCTTCTATTGGTTTCCTAGGCTAGGCTGGGAAGGATAGTGGTGAGGCTAAATTTCTTCCGGACTTGCATCAGCAAGCAGTGACCAGTGGGGGTGCATCTGGAGCCAGAATCCGTGGGTTCAAATCGTAACGATGTTCCTTGTTACCTATGCAACCTTAGGCAAGTAAGTCTATGATCTCTCAGTGTTCCTTCCACTAAGCATCGCTGTCTGGATTAATTCATTCCAACAAGTGTTTTTTAAACGCCAACACTGTGCTAGGCACCTGAGACCCAAAGACAAAAAGAAAACAGTCCTTGCCCTCAAGAGGTTTGCACTTTCCTGGATGTGTGTGTGTGTGTGTGTGTGTATGTGTGTATAAACAACACGTAGTCAGATAAATAAATAGAAGATATATACAAACTGAAAACACAAAGCACTGTCTACAAGAGGTAGAGGAGGCTGCCTCTAACTATGGGGGGACAGGGGAAGAATTTGAAAAGTCCAATGGATGGAGGTTGGACTCCTAACATTGAAGGAATCTTGGGCTTCCAAGAGACAAAAGTGAGTAGGGCAGTATCCAGGAAAGTAGTTCCAGAACCAACTAAAAACAATAAATCTGTTTCCTATTGTACTTTCTGGGTAAAAAGGTTTTGGAGCTTGAGACCTGATTGGAGGAGAGACTTATTATTAAGAGGAGATGTTAGAAGCCTGAGTTCCAAGAGTGATTAAGTCACCCAGTATAGAAGTTAAAGAGAAAATGACAAACTCCTCCTGCCCTTCTCCTCCCCGCTCACTCCAGAATTGAATTTTTAAATTTCAGTTTTTATTCAGCCTGCTAACATTTTTGTGGTCCTCATCAGCATTGTATTGTATCTAGGGCTGAACTAGACCTCAGAGGTCTGTATTTGAATGCAGGGTTTCTGATTTCTGAGGTAGGGCTCATTCCACTTGGATTCAATAGGTAGGCTACTAGGGGTAAATGAGCAGCTAGTTGGAGCGATGCATAGAGTACTTGGAGTGGAGTCAGGAAGAGTCCTCTTACCGAGTTTAAATATGGCCTGAGACACTTACTCCCGGTATGAGTTAGGCAAATCACGTCACCCTGTTTGCTTCAGTTTCATCTGTAAAATGAGCTGGAGAAGGAAATGGTAAAACACTCTGGTATCTTTGCCAAGAAAACCCCAAATGGGGTCATGAAGAGTCAAACATAGCTGAACAACCACACTAGGTGGTAAATTGGTTATAAGAATAGAATAGAACCAAGGATGGAAGGCAGACACCATAGTAGGCTCAAATAATTGTTCTTCTTCAGGCACAGATTGGATTAGGTGACTTCCTGAGGGCCCTCCCTCTCAACTCTGAAATTCCATAAACTATACTGGCTATTTTGGATCTATTTCTAAATTTAGTTTCTTGTTCCATTAAAAAGATGATGGCAATGATTTTATCTTGCATTTTAAAAATTCTCTGTTCTCCCTTTTTGTAGGAAACTTTGGGCCCAGACATGCAAAAGAAGATGTAGTTATGAGTGTCTCAGTGGGTGGTGGATTTGTTCTGTTTGGCCCTAGAGGGTGGAACCAGGAGCAATAGTTAGAAGCTGTAAAGGGGTGAATTTTGGCTTGCTGTCTGGACAAAACTTGCTAACAATAAGAGATGACCGAAAGTAGAATGGATTGCCTTGACAGCTTCTGTGTTCTCTCTCATTGGAAGTCTTCAAGAAGAAACTGGATGACCACTTGTCAAGCATGGAGATTAGATGAGGTCCTTTCCAACTCTCCAATTCTGTGATTTTGTGACCGGGGGTCACCTTCACACTGTGATAAGGCATCACAGGATGACTTTGGTGGAGAAGACAAAATAATTACATTTTTCATATTTTAACCCCTCCCCCAAGGTATGATCCTTGTAGAAGGGCAAACATCATTCCAGTGAAAAATAATATTAACATGACTCTGTACTTCTATAATGCCATTCCTCCAAGGGCCTCAAATTGTTATTTTATTTTTAAACCCCGTCTTTATTTACTCAACAATAAGAGTCTGTTCAGTATTCAGGAAAAGTTGTCAGGAGGCCATAACCCAACGAGGCTACCCTTTATGCTCCCAAAGGAACTCAAGAATCATAAAAACAGCTCTCTGGAAGAACCTTAGGGAAAGCATCCAGCTTTAGCTCCTGCCACAAAGCAGGCCCGTGCAACAGCTTGTCATGATGAATGGACATCCATGTTGTTCTTAAACGTCTCTAGGGAAGGGAAATTAAAGGGCCTAATTGTCATTGGTGGTGGGAACATGGGCTGTCATTGGGAGTTTGGAAGAAAAAGGAATGGATGTAGAAGTTATGAGGAAGAGGGGCTGAGAAGTAATCCCCCTTCTCTGCCCCATAGGATTGCAAAGGCTTCTGGGAGGCTTGGCTTTCAGCTGGTATCCCTAGTGACTGAGCATGAGCAGGAAGATAGAAAATGAAGAGAGAAGTAAAAGGAAAAGAGGTGAGTAGTATAGGAGAGATTTTAAGGGATAGAAGTGGGGAGTGGGGCCTGACAGCTTTCTTCTTTCACCCCACTCACCAGTGATGTCTGCATGGGATACTAGACCTGGAGTCAAGAAAACCTGGGTTCAAATCCCACCTTAGATACTTAGCTTTGTGGCCTTAGGCAATAAAATGTTTCCTTTGTAATTCTATGCATTTTATTTTATGCCTTTAAAAACATTCTTCTTAGAAGGGATCCATAGGCTTCATCAGACTGCCAAAGGGGTCCAGGATACAAAAGAAGTGTTAAGAACCTATGATCTATAGAAATGGCTCTCTGCTGTATGTGGCTTGTCTACAAAGTCAATTAAAAAGGTTAATTATTCATTCATTACACATTGTCCGAATTTTTTTTTTCTTATTTTGCATCAATGGGTGGCTACTCAAGGTACTTTCAGATGTCTCATTATGTCACAGAGATATGTGACATATCTATGCTCTCAATGGCTTTGCCAGAAGAATGAAAATTCTGTCAGGTCTTACTGAGTTGCAAAAACCTTGAGTGATGGCCTTGCAGTAGGCTGTGTCTGTCCTCCCAGGACCAAGCTAGCTAAGTTTAGAGAGGCTCATCCCCAGAACATTGGCCACCAAATGATCATTTTTTAAGGGGTAAGAGAAGAGGTCACAATAACTCATTGTACTTTCTCCTAAGCTGTGTAGGGGTTGTGTTCTTAAGATCAGGGGCCTTTTAAAGCTAGGAGAACCTTGGGGATCAACTAGTCCAACTTCCTCATTTTACACCTGAGGAAACTGAGACTCAGAGACGTTAAATAATTTGCGAAGGTTTGTACATTTAGTGACAATAGAGTATGGGGCAATGGTAAGAGGACTAGTTTTAAAGTAGGAGGATCTGAATTAATATCCTGCCTTTGCCACCTACCGTTTGTGTGATGTCAGGCAAGCCTCTTAACTCCTCTGAGTCTCTGTTTACCCATCTGTAAAGTGATGGGGATGGACTAGACTATTCCGAGTTTCCTTCCAGATCTAAGTTTTCCATTCAAGGAGCAGAGGCAGGGTTAGAACCCAGGTCACTTGATCCAACTCTAGTTTTCTTTCCACACCATTATACTAGCTTTTCCCATTGTGAGGAAATCAGAACTCTTAGGAGGTACCAAAAGAAGTCAATGTGACTACACTATTAACAGCCTCAACTGTGGCTGGGTATGCCCTTAATTCAAAATAGCTGTTCTCCTAGATGTGAACATTCCAGAGAATACACATACTGTGTTTCAATTTTTGAAAGGGAAAAATGCTTCTGTTATAGAGTCTTCACTGTTAACTTGCTCACACTTATGGAGAAGCTGTTTACAACGTATAAACTATATCAAAGTGATGTACAAAGTATCAGGAAGGAAAGCAGAACCCTAATAATAAAACATTTTGTTACTTAGTTTGGAAACGACATTGGATATGGAATTAGGAAGAGCTGGGTTCAAATCCAGCCCTGCCAATCTTGCTTCAGGCAAGTCATTTGACCTTTGAGCATCAGTCCTTCAATTGTAAAATGGGGGAAATACTACCAGCACTACCTACTTCATAGGTGAGGATCACGTGGGATATGGATGTGTAAGCAGCAGGTGGTGCTGGGACAGGCTCAACTGTCAGTCTTTCACTGGGCAAGTAAACCTAGGGAGCCTGCTTGTATAGTTCATATTTCCCTCCCTCCCCAATTTCATGTGAGTAGAGCTGTCCCAACACTCACTCTTACAAGGAGTATAGCTTTCCCTGTCCAAGTAGTTCATTCCCTCTTCTACTGAGGGTTTTACTTACTTTTCAAAGTTTGACTTAGTCAATGGTTTCTGCCAGTGAAAAGAGAAAGTGAAAAATGCCCTTTGCAGCCTGGTATTCTAAAGAAGCTTGGACTTTTATTTCTATAGATTCCAAATCCATATACAGTGTAACAGTGTGTTACAAGGGTCTCCTGTATGCCTAGGATGTCATCTCCCCATGTGGAGGGCTGAGGGGAGAGTTGGAATAATATATAATGTAAATGCCTTGGAAAGACTGTGGAGCATACATAGACAGTCTGTAAACGGTTCTGGTTATCTAACCATGTGGTGAGTGGGTGACTTTTGGATTGGCTGTGGCAGCATTCAAAAGGTCATAGTCATTGTCTGCCACGTTTCTTGCCTCAGTCTTTTTGGCTTTGCTGCTTGTATTTGGACTCCTTTGTTCAAGGCATCCAAGAAGAGACAATGCTGGAAGGGGAGACCTTGAGGCCTTCTCCCTGTTGAGAACATGTAGCCCAAGAAATGAGCCTTTGTCTTTTAGCACAGTATTTGTTCTTTGCTGTTCTAGGTAAAGGCAGTGGAATCCTCCAATATTTTGAGTTTTAAAGTGTAAAGAAGGTGCCCTGCCATCCCAGCATTTCAGCATCCTAGTTGGGTGGCCTTTGGAGCATCTGTGCCCAGAGAAGTGAGGAGTGACCTTCAGGAATGACCCTTGGGATCCAGCCAAGCAATAGCCTAGACAAGGACTTATTTATCAGTTATGCCGCATCTGAACATGAATTTTTAAAAAATTATTTATTTTTAGTTTTCAACATTCACTTTTATAAGGTTTTGAGTTCCGAATTTTTCCCCTTTCTCCCTGCCCCCTCCCCAAGACAGCATGCTATACATGTACAATTACATGAAACATATTTCCACATTAGTCATGTCGTGAAAGAAGAATCGGAACAAAAGAGAAAAACCACAAGAAAGAAAAAAATTAAAAAAAAAAGAGAAAATTGTATGCTTTAATCTGCATTCAGACCCCACAGTTCATTCTCTGGATGTGGTTAGCATTTTCCATTATGAGTCTTTTAGAATTGTCTTAGATCATTGCATTGCTGAGAAGAGCTAAGTCTATCCAGGTTGGTCATTGAACAATGTTACTGTTACTGTGTACAATGTTATCCTGGTTCTGCTCATTTTACTTAGCATCAGTTCATGTAAGTCTTTCTGAACATGAATTTGGTGAGACCAGTGTTATGGAGGGATTGAGTTAAGAGTGTGTCTTCAAGGTATTGACGGAAAATGTTTGTATTTTTTCTTATTACTTTGTAAAAATGGATCAATGCCATATTGCTTTCAGGGTGAGGGAAAGGGTAGAAAAAAAGAAATTTATATGATAATTTTGTTGTATATTTGAAAGAAATAGCAAGTTGTACATAGATTTACAGTTTTGTATGCAATCATCTATTTTTTATTGTACTATGTTATGGAAATGCTTGTTTTATTCCATAGATTAAAAATAAAATTAAAATATGGATCAATGTCAAATGATTCAATGGAACTGCGGTGCTAGTCGCTGGTGTCTAATAGTGGGTGGGGCACATAAACTGTAGGAGCTTAAGCTAACAGTATTAGAGAAGAGATATTCCCCAACCCCTCAGGGTACCCCAGAATCCTGGGGTGTGTGTAGCCTTTCTGGCTCTGCAAGCGAGATGGAGCACACTTGCTACAAGTGTACTACTGATTTCCTCTTTGCCGAACCATTCTAAATTAGCTCCAAGACCTTGGAGTCACTCTAAAGCAAATAGTTCATCTCTCTAAACCAGAAAAAGGTCTAAACAGAAAAAGACCTTTTCTGTATCATAGGTGCCTACAGACCTCTTTGTAGAACAGTTTTTTTAAAATCATAATTTAAGGAAACTTTCCAAGGTTAGTGAAAATAATGATGTAATTTTTGCCCCATGCAAGTTCATAGACCCCAGGTTAAGAACCCCTGATCTAAAACAAGGAATGGTTTTCTTTTATTTTCTCTCTATTTGTAAACATTGAATAAGACACAGACCCAGTTTAGCAGTTCTGTCGATCAATGCCTTCATCACATTTATCAGCTTAAGAAACAAAGAAAATATTTGAATAAAGATTAATGCTAAATAAATGTTTAAAGTGAAAAAATGTTAAATAAGTGTTAAAGTGAAGTAATGACCCACAATTCATTTGACCCCCTCAGGAGAAAGAAGCAGGAGGGGAGAAGGAAGATCTTGAGTCTCTATAACCAGTCTCAGCCGTATCATTGGTATAGGATTCAGTGAGGACATAGCTCATACTTGAAACTTTCTCACTACCTTAGCTCAGGGCTTCTTGTCATGAATTCTGATGCCTGCTTTCCATGGATCTGTACTTATGTTTCATCATGATGTCTACTTCCTCCTCTTTCCTGCTTGCCTCTTTGTTTGCTCAGCTTCCACATATCCTATTCATAAGCCTCCTCACCCCTACCATCCAAAAGTCAGGCTTAGAAACACACTGGGTGGTCTGTCTTCACATTAAATCTTAAATACCCTGGAAATTTATGGAACACTAAGAAGGGAAAAGTCCACCTACAGCCAGATTCACCCATCTCCTCTTGTTCCATGGCCAAGCTGAAGTGAAAAAGATAGGTTACATTCCTTCCCAGGGCTAGACCATTTGCAGTTCCTTGCAAAATCATTCAGAGTATACTTGGCATCTACCAAGTAGAACAAGTCACAAAATACACATCAATACTTAAAACAACGTTGACTAGAGTTAGGCTTTGCTAACATTCTTTGATTCATTACACACCTGTCCAGGCATTCCAGGGAAAATCTCTTAAAGCTTAGATTTGCTTGATATCTGGAGTCTCCCCAACAGGATCCTTTCTTGAAAGATACTCAAGGTACAAAAGAGATCAAGTACAGGACAACTGTTTATTTCCTCTACCAAAAAAGAAAGGCTTGAAACACAAAAGTCTCATAAGTGTGCATCGACAAGGACTAGTAGCATAATGGTAATCTATCATACCTGTAAAATTCTCCTGGAAAGTTGATGTTTAAAACATTAAAATGTGAAACACGATGTGGGATTTCTAAACAGACATTTCACATTCCCCTCAGTTCTATACCAGGTTGGAGCAACTAATTCAAGGCCTGCATCTTCTGCTAAGTAAGCATTTATTATGGGCTCATATTCCGGAATTTTTTGTCAAGGGGCAGCAATTGGGGTTAAATCCAGGATTATACACCTAGTAAGTGTCTGAGGCTGGATTTGAACTCAGGTCCTCCTGACTCCAGGGCCAGTGCTCCATCCACTGTGTCACCTAGCTGCCCCACTTTCCTGGCATTTTTCTTCTTCTCTGAGAAGTGGTTTCAGAGCTTGTGGTACAACCAGCATCTAAGCCCAGAGGCTCCTGAAGTCTCAAGATTTCAAGGTTGACATTAAAGTTAGAAACACTTATCTTGGTATAATCTGGTCACTTGTGCTCAGGAAAAGAAACATAGAACAGTAGAGACCACAAAGGCCTTGAGATCCAGTCTCAGGTTTATCTAGATAATATGTGCTCCACTGTTGTATAGGAATAGTTATACCTGGTGGATGAGAAGAAGAGAGAAGTCCCTTCCCTCACATACTGAGGGCCTTTGGGAGAGCTGTCAGAGTCTTAAGTCATGTACTCAGAAGAGAGGAAGGCTAGACCAAGACCAAAATTATCTGTTTCTTTAAAATCCATTGAGTAGGTTTGCCCTGCTTAGTGGCCAATCCTCTCTGATTGGGGAATTTACAGTTGTTACATGCAGCCAATTACACATGTAGATCAACCAGAATCCTCTGGTTTCAGAAGTCCTTTATCAAGGGATCCGTTAGAAAGGGGAAAAGGTATAGGATTATTCTCATGCATGCCCTATGGCCTGGCTATTATTTCATATGTAAAGTGTTATGTGGCATACAGCTATGGTGGCATATGGTATAAAGTGTTGACTTTGGAGTAAAGGTATGGGGTCAAATCTTACCTCTGACATTTACTATCTGTTATTTTAGGGTAGTTACCTTATCTTCACACATCTTAGGCAATTACCTGCAGTATTTATTAAGTCAGAGGGAGTTGTGATCTCTGTTGGGAGAAAAGAGATTCCCAACTGGAAATTCTCCATTCTGATAAAAATCAGAGGTCCTTCACTTATTACTGAATTACCACTATCTGCTGCTGCTGCTTGCTACTACTACTGTTGTTTTTCTCTTTCAGCTCTAAAGCCCTACTGTGATGTTTAGTGGGGCAGCTGTGTGTGTGTTCCAAAAAGAGTAATTATGTGTAAAGCTGGCAATTCCTGCTAAACAGTAAGCTTAGTGATGGTCTGAGAGTCTGCTGTTCAAGGACCCACCTAGCTTGGTTTGGAGAGGTTGACTTCAGGGTAATAAACTTTCCAGCTAGTCCTTGAAAACAGTCTACCAAGTTAGAGGATCTGTGTTTTGTGTTGGCAGATATACTGATGAAATCATGACTTAAGATCTTGACATATCATTGTCCTATCTTATAATGAACATAGAAGTTATCATGGCCTAGTAGTGTCAGAGAGCCTGCCTCAAAGCCAGGAAGACCTGGGTTCAAGTCATGCTTCTGTCACAAACTGGATACTAAATCCTGGGCAAGCCACTCACCAGCCAGTGTTCTAGGAAACTCTCAAAGATGGTAAGTTTCAGGGAAGAGGCTGACCAGCATTGGTAAGGGAATTGCTTCATCTTGGAGTTTTCTACACCAATGAAATCATAGGTCTTCATTTGAAAATAATAATAACAATTATTATTATTATCTTGTTATATGTAATAATAGATATTTACATAGCACCAGTTTCCAAAATGTTTTATATATATTAGCTCATTTGACTCTCATGAAAATCCCGTGAGGTAGGTCCTACAGATATTATTACTCTATTTTTAATATTTACTTTTTCTATTAATGAGCATTTATTTTCTTTCTCTCCTACCCTATTATGCCACCCCCATACACAAACACACCCTGAAAAAAACCCAGAAAACCTTTATAATAAATATGTATAGTTAAATGAAAGAAATCCTCACATTGACAGTATCCTCAAATACCTTAATCTACAGCTTGAGTCCATTACCTCTCTGACAGGAGGTAGGCAGCATGCTTCCTCATCAGTCTACTAGAATTGTTATCATTCCATTTTATAGATGAGGAAGTTAAGGATCACACACATAAAGAGTCCTATTCATGTTATATAGTAATAAATATCAGAGGATTTGAACCTAGTCCTTTCCATCTTACTCTGTATATTACTATAGAGTAATATAGATAATTACAAATACAAATTCTACATAAGAATATGCTGGTGGGCAGGTTTGTATGTCTCTAGTTTGAACATTTTAAGACCCAGTGCTAATTCACTATATTGGCTGATATTTTTTCTCTCACTTCCTTCTCTCCCATGTCCTTTTCTTCCCTACCTTCCCCCCTCCCCCCAACTATCTAAGGCACTTCTCAGAGGACTTTCCTTCCTCAAGGAATGCCTTCTGCCATCTTTGCTACAGGGTGCTTCCTCTGTCACTGACTAGCAGGGTGACCTTTGACAGTAAGGCTCTTAACCTATCTGTTTCTCAAATCCTTCTCCTGTTGTGGGTGGATGGTAATCCTGACCTGCCTTTCTTAGGGTGTTCTGAAGAGCAGTTAAGAAATGGCTGGGAAACACCTTGTAAGCAGAATGGGGTTGTCAAAGAGCTCCCTAAGAATGCTAAGTCAGGCTGTAGGGCCTGACCTGTTTCATTTGCTTCCAGGTCTGAAGAAAAAGGTGCAATCAATAACAATAGTTTCAGGCACATTAGGGGATTCATGTTGCTTAACTCTTTGCTTGGGTGGGTTTGTCTATGGCCTTCATTTGCGGGAGAGCATTTGACCTTTCCTCCTCAAAGGACAGGGAGCTAAGGTTTTTTACTAGGGAAGGTCTGGCAAAAGGACAAAGGAAATTTTAGTCTCTGCTAAAGCCAATGCAGGCACATCCTTCAAACAGGTTCATCTTTTCTCTTCGGGTCAAAGGAGACCTCTAAAGCAAGCCAAGCAGAATCATTCTAATTGTTTTAATTGGGCCATATTTTACAAGATAACGAATAACAAAGAAATCCCTAAGGGAATTATTCTTTTTGACACTGGACCTTGAGTATAGAGGGATGCTGTGACCCCAGGACACCAAAAGATATTTGTCTAATTTTCAGTTTGAGCCAATGTGTGAGCCAGTCAGCCGGTCAGTCAGTCAGTCATCAATCAATAAACATTTATTAAGCACCTATGATATGCCAGGCACTGTGCTAATTGCTGGGGATACATAGAAAGGCAAATATATGGTCCTTGCTTTCAAGGGGCTCACAGTGGTGGAGATAGGAACTCTTTTGGGGGACATGCAAATAACTGCACATAGTTATTTGTACAATTAAAAAATACATATTTATGCAAATAGTTATTTGACTGGAGGATGGATTGGAGTGGGGAGATATCTGAGCCAGGAAGGTCATTTAGATGGCTACTGTAATAGTCCTGGTGTGAGGCGGTGAGGGCTTGCACAAGGGTGATGGTTGGGTGAGTGAGAAGAAAGGGACATCTACGAAAGGTTAAAATGACAAGATTTGACAATGGATTGGAAATGGATATATGAGGTGAGTGCTAGTGAGAAGTCTAGCATGATACTGAGGTTGTGAGCCTGAGTAACTGAGAAGATGGTGATGACCTGGGCAGGAATAGAAACATTGGGAAGAGGCGAGGTTTTGGGGAGAAAGAATGAATTTGGTTTTGGAAATGTTGACTCTAATATGGCTAAAAGACATCCAGATTAAGGAGTGCAAAAAGCAGTTGACTTGGAACTGGAGCTCAAGAGAGAAATCAGGGCTGGATATAGGGATGTGGAAATCCCATGCATTAGGGAAGATTCATTGGAGATGATGAGATCATACAGGAAAACAACATAGAGGGAAAAGAGAGAAGGCAGAGGAAAGAGCCTTGCAGTATACTGATGGTTGGTGGGATTGAACTTGATTAAGATCCAGAAAAGGGTGCTGAGGAATGGCCAGGTGTGAAGGAGAAGAACCAAGAAATAGCAATGTCACGAAAAACTAGAGAGAAGAGAATATCAGGTAGAAGATTGATGGTGTTAAATGTTCTAGAGAGGTCAAGAAGAATGAGAATCGAGAAAAGGCCACAAGATTCGGCAGTTAAGAGCTTGTTGGTAACTTGGAGAGAGCAATTTCAATTGAAGGATGAGGTCAGCATCTGGTCTGCCTAGAATTGAGGGAGTTAGAGGAGAGGAATCAGATGCACTTACTATAGATTCCTTTCTTTTTTATTTAAAACAATTTTTTAATAGTTTCCTTTCTTAAGGAGTTTAACCAAGAGGAGACATATAAGATGACAGCTATTGGGAACGGTTTGATCAAGTAAGGGTTCTTTAAAGTTCATGAACATATTCATAGGTAGTATGTAAGGAGCCAGTAGATGGGATGAGATAAAAGTAGAGTTGATAATGAGGGCGAACTATCAGAGAAGATTGGGGGGATGGAGGGGTTTACCTTGCCAAGAATGGCCATTTCTCATGCAATACAGGGGTGAAGAAGGAGATAGTGGAGGAAGGGAGTTGAGTGAAGTGAGGAGTGAAGAGGAGAAAGCTTGTAAAAAACAGCTCCACTTTTTTCAGTAAAGTATGAAATAAAGTTAGCTGATAATGGGAAGGAGGTGCTATGGGAGGCTTAAGGTCAGAGGAAGAAGCTTAAAATATCCATTCCCACTGTGAGTGAGATAGTGAATCAATTAGGAATGTGTAAAAGGACTTCCACGCTGCAGTGAGCACCATGTTGAGATTATGAAGTACAAATGTGTTTTATTTTTTAAATTAAAATATTTTCAATGGACAAAAATATATTTCCTTCCTTCTCCCTTCCCTTCCAATTAAAAAAGAAAGAAAGGGCAGCTAGGCAGTGCAGTGGATAGAGCACCAATCCTGAAGTCAGGAGGACCTGAGTTCAAATCTGGCCTCAGAACAAACACTTGACATGTACTAGCTGTGTGACCTGGGCAAATCACTTAGCCCCAATTGCCTTACCAAAAAAAAAAAGAAAAAAAAAGAAAGAAAAACAAATCCATTATAACAAGTGTTGTTACATAAATTTTTAGTGAACTAAATCAACATGATTTTGTGATTTCCTCCAGCTCCATTCAGTCTCTCACTGCAGGAAAATGGAAATGAGGACTTAGGTGGAGATCATTCTGGATATTGCCCTGCATATATAAAATTCTCTTAACTCAGTTTCATTCAATTAGCCAAATCAAATGTGTGGTGAAAACCATTGTAAAAACTTTCTAGAAAACTTAGGATGAAGCTCACCTCCCCATCCTCAGTAGAGAGGTAGTGGACTGAGTGGGGTGCAGATCGCTGCATTCACTGGCAGATTCTGTTGCTGTGTCAATTGGTTTTGTTTAATTGTTTTTTCTTCTTATAAAAGAGGGATCTACAGCAGAGTGGATAGAGTGCTGGACTTGATCTCAGAAAGTCATGGGTTTGGATCTTGCATCAGACACTCTATCTTGCTGGCTTCAACTTCCTCATTTGTAAAATTTAGATTAGATGACATTTGAGGTCTCACCTCTAGAACTATGAAAGAATTTACTCTGTGACTCTGGGCAAGTCACTTAAACTCTGTGCATATATACTCCTAACATAACTCCCAAAGCTGATCAATATGCTTCCCATTAATAATCAGCTAGTAGACTTAATTAGCTTTCAGTAAAGATCTTTATTAAGACGACTTAGTAAAGACAGTTGGTGTAAAGTATCTTCTCCCTTCCTAAATCCTGGAGCACATCCCACCCCAAGTATACACAGAGACAGAGGACAGAGTGGGGTCAAACTATAAGCAAAAAAGTAATGAAGCTCACTTCTAGAAATACACTGAGCAAAGGAGGAAACACAGCTAGCATTGGAAATCCTTTCCTTTGTACAATTCTCAGGCAGTTCCCCTTGGTTACAGCTTTCTACTAGGGAGGTTGCTTGTCAGGACTCCAAGGATCTGTTCCTTTCTTGAGTCCATAGCTGGCATTTCTCTCAAGGGATCATGACTTCTTCTCTCCTTCCATCTACCCTCAGGATATATCTCCACTCCTGGTTGAATACAGTCTAGCAATTACAAAATGTTGGCCAGTGGTGGGCAGAGGAAAGTCCTGTCTGCCTCAACAAGAGCAATTCTCTTCCAGTGGCTTAGTCCTTCCACCACTTCTGGGTCTAACACTCGGAGCAGCACCCTCAATTCCTGAACTATTAAATGATTCCTGTAGTTTAGGAAAGCTCCCAAAGATTGGCTTCTTTGGTCAACCAATCACAGTTCTCCTTCATGACCCAATCAAAGAGATGTGTATATCATAAAGAGATAGTGAGGTGGTATTTACCTGTTAAAATCTCATTATGTGTGAGTATATTCCATGAGTTCTGAGACATAGCTCCCTCCCACTACAGATAAAATGTTTTTTAAAAGGGAGAGAGAAGAAGACAGACCGAGACAGAGAGAGAGAGAGAGAGAGAGAGAGGGAGAGAGAGAGAGAGAGAGAGAGAGAGAGAGAGAGAGAGAGAGAGAGAACAAGGCAGAGACAAAGAGACAGAGAGAAACAGAGACAGAGAGACAGAGACAGACAGAGATAGAGAGAGACAGAGACATAGAGAGGAGAGAAAGAGAGAGAGAGAGAATCAACAGTAGCAGGGTCTTTAGCTGGTTCTGGTACTGCAGAATTTGTGTAGTCACCCCAGGTAACAGAAAAATGTCTAGTGGGATGCAGGTGATGACTCATCTAGGAAAGTAGTTATTAGAAGCAAGAAACAGAAGACTATTTAGGGCTGCTGCTCTATGGTTCTCAAACCATGGTGAGCTATTCCCTTTAAGATCCAAGGTGGGTGCCTGTGGTTGTCCTACCTCTCCACCTACTTCTACCTTGCACTGCCCCCCCCCCCCCACTGCCCAATTCAAATACTGGCTATTGCTTATCAACTTGTCTCTTTCCCCAGGACCTTTCTGATCTTTGTGGAATTCTGGCTTCTTTTCTGGTTTCTTTGCTTCTTCCTGTCTGCATTTAGCTACTTCTCTGTCTACCCCTGAAAGCTTTCTCAGCTTTGCTGTCCCAGTTCCATCACTCCCTTTTCATCCTGGTTTCTCCAAATTCAGCCATATTGATCCGCAGGGCAGGACCAGCTGGCTATTAACCTTCCATTCATCTTTTGCATGGCAATGGGCATGTGACTATTTAAGCTGGAGTTAATTTTCATACCTATCTATTTCTATTAACTTAATTGGGGGGGGTTGTAGAAGGACTGGTTTCCATTCACTGTATTGAAAATATGAAAATAGTAGCTCTATATCAACTATGCTAAGTATATCCTTGGTCAGGAAATGGTGATTTATGGTCCTCATTATTTATGGTGGGAGTTTACAAAATTTCAGCTATTTAGGGAAAGTTTGAGAAAATTTAGGGAATTAACACAAAAGCAAAGACAGAATTCTTCCTTTGCATTTTGGGGAAGTACCACTTAAAGAGGGCTTCTGGGTAAAACTAGTAATAAAAGTTGTCAGGTCTAAAATTGATTGAGAGAAATTTATTTTTACTTTTACAATAGTTGTAAATCCAAAGCTATGGCTCTGAAGACTTTCCCAGAAATAGAGAAACTTAAATGTAAATATAAATATAGTTATTTCTAAAAATTCTAAACATATTTCTATATTTTAAATATATGCACATATTTACATTTAAGTTTCTTTGGTTGTAGAATTATATTGGATCTAACTGTTGCAAATGTAAATTTATTCAGTGGGAAAAAAACCCCACTACCCATAGTGCATTCATTTGCATGTGCAATCCCAGTTCAATTTCTTCCCTGTTTTTCTTCTTTAACTCTTGCCTTCCAAGAACAAAGTCAACTGAGGTGAAAAACCTGTAGTGATGAAGACACCACAGTTGGCTGTTTAAATAGAATTGGATATAATCCTATAGTCATTTTCCAGCTATTTTTAGTTGTCAACTTTATGATTTGTTCAACTTTTTAGGATGAGATAGGTAAAATAAGTCTGTGTTTCAGTAATTGCAATTCTTGATAGAGGAGAAAGGAATTAACAGGAAGATAGTTTGGTCATGGTTCCACATTGAACAACATTAATAATTATTATAATCACTAGCATGTAACTAGTACCTTGGCAGCAAGGTAGCTCAGTGGATAGAGCAGTAGGCCTGGAGTCAGGAAGACCTGAGTGCAAATTTGGCCTCAGACACTTACTAGCTGTGTGACTCTGGGCAAGTCACTTAACCTCTGTTTGCATTAGTCAACTAGAGAAGGAAATGGCAAAGCAACTTAGTGTCTTTGCCAAGAAAACTCCACAGACAGCATTGGTGCTCTTTGGTCCACTGAGCCAGGAAGAATTGGACACAACTGGACAAACAAAATAAACCCTAACACCTTAAAGTTTACAAAGTGATTTTATATGCTTAATCTCCTTTTAGAATCTAGGCTCCTTGAGGGCAAGGACTGTTTCAACTTTGTCTCTGTATTTCCAGCTCCATTCAAATGTGGCACATAGTGGGTGCTTAAATATTTGTTGATTGATTGGTCTCATAACAACTCTATGAGGGAGCTACTATAAGCATTACTGTTCTCACTTGAGGCGAATGATGAAAAAACTTAAGCCCAGAGAAGTTGTGACTTTTCCCTGATAGAGTTTAAGCCTTTAGGGTAGTGTTCTTCCCTTCCTTTCCTGCCCTTAAAAAATCCTAGACAATGCCTGGCACATAGTAGGTACATGCTAAATACATGTGCTTATCATAATGCCTTAGCACAGTACACATAGTAGGCCCTGACAGGTTAATTTGCACATGGTCACCCAGACAGAATGATCCTTGCTTCTTTTATTTCCTTTCTAGCATAGTCATCCTTTAACTGAATCAGTTTTGAAAACTTTTTTCCCTTCTCAAAATAATCACATTATCTACTTATCTATCTCTGTGTATCCACTCCAAGAGAATATAAAGCCTTTGTGGTCAGGAAATGCTGGTTTATTTGTTTATTTGTTTTTCCATTGCCTCTAATCAATCGACTGATCAACCGACCAACCAGTAAGCTCCTACTATGTGCCAGTGATGGAGGATACAAAGATATAAATAAAAATAGTCCCACCCTTAAGGATCTTAATTCTATAAAGAGAGGTAATATGTTCACATAAAAGCATAGACAATATAAGTGCTCACATGTAAGTTTCTTGAGGGCCTAGTAGATTTCATTCCCGTTTTTGTATCTCTAATACCTAGTATAGCAATTGGTCCACAGTAGAAGCTTAATAAATACTTGTGGGATTGCTCAGAAATGTCAGAGGTACCGAACAAAATTGTGGCTTTGGGGACTTCTTTTCTCCCTATTTTAAGAAAATTTTAATAAAAAAAAAGATTTGAACCACCATATTTTTAAAGCGCAGAGGAATCAAAATCCAGTGAACTGGAGTTCCGAGGGGCTAGGAGTCTGAGGTCCTTGTGCTGGAGAATCCATGCTATTAGAAGCATTTAGACCTGCATCATTGCTTTTCATAGCAGATACAATTATGTACGTGCATGTACATGTCTTTATGTGTGGCTGTCTGTGTGTGTCTGTGTCCTTGGCTGAAGAGACAAATTATCCTTATCAGATTGTAGATGTTTGAAGGCTGGTTAGTGGCAGCAACCATTTTGCTCATCAGACTGTTTGTGCCTCCTGTGGGGAGTGGTAGCTGTGATGCCTTTCACCATTGAAATGAAAATAGTCCCTACCCTCAAAGAACTTACATCTGCTAGGATGAAACAGCATGTACAAAGCTAACTAAGATACTTGAACAGAGTAGTACAAAGTATTTTTTTTCCAGGAAGGAGAGTAGAGCCCAAAGAGGAGTAATACTTGAGAGTAAGAGTGTGGGTCAGAAAGAGCCTCAGGAAGGAAATGTTACTTAAACCTAGCCTTGAAGGGGACAAGGGACTTGGGGGTGGAGAGACTTGGGGCTGTGCTTGTTCTTTGTAGTTTGGCAACATTTACTTTTGCTTGTGTTGGGGTTAATGTTCTTTCAATTCCTTGCTTAAGTTGTTGTGTATGTTGTTTTCTTGGCTTTGCTTACTTCACTCTGCATCGGATTGTGTAAGTCTTTTCCTTGCTTTTCTGTATTCATCATATTCATTATTTCTTACGATACAGTAATTAATACGGTACAGTAAAAGAATTCATATATCACAGTTTGTTTAGCTTTTCCAAAATCAAGCATCTATTTTGTTTCTAGTTTTTTTTTTTACTGCCACAAAAAAGTATTGCTATGAATGTTTTGGTGTATATGGGCATTTCCTCCTTATAAGTGATCTCCCTGGGGTGTGTGCATGGTAGTGGAGTCTCTGGGGAAAAGGAAACAGACAATTTAATCATTTCATTGGCATAATTGCAAATTGATTTCCAAAATGGTCATACTGATTCACAGCTTCACCAACAACGCCCTAATGTGCCTATGTTCTCACAACCCTTTCAGCATTGACTATTCTGATTGACTAAGCCTATCAGGATTTTTTCAATTTGTCTTTCTCTTATTATTAAGGTTTTGGAGCATGCTTTCATATGGCTATTAATACTTTACAATTCTTCTTTTGAGAAATGTTTGTTCCTATCCTTTGACTGTATATCTATTAGAAGATGACTTCTGGTTTTATATAGACACACATGTTAGCTCCATATTGATGTTGGTCTTAGTGCATATATATACATGTATATATATCTATATATCTCTATATATTTGCATCTCAGAAGCCTCAGCTTCCCTAGTTGCAGAGATTACAGGCATGCACCATAATATCTAACTCACTACTTCTTAGCATCTGGGTCTAGGAATGCAAGGGCCCAAGAATTCTTGATTCTACCACTGTCCCTACTGCTTTTCTCTTCTTGGCCTGAGAGCTTTTGCCATTGCCTCTCCATGGCTGCAGTCTCTTGAGTTCCACGAGGGGGAGATTGGTCTCAAAGAGCTATGCAGGCTTCATCCTCTAGGTAATACAAACTGCTCTTAGACATTAGTCCCTATTCCCAGATCTCTTTAGGTCTCCCCAACTGAAATGATCAGATCTGTATGTTTCTTCTTACAGGCCCAGTACAAAGCAGTGATTCCAATCCATAATAGCCTGGGTCAATTAAAGCACTCCCGATGTTCCCATCTAAGAAAATGAGGAGAGGCATCCTGTAGGAAGCGGTATTTGAGTTGAATCTTGGAAGAAGTCTGGGAAATTAAGAAGTGGAGATAAGGAGTCAAGAGCATTCTAAGTACATGGAAGAGCCAGTGCAAAGGCATGGCGAGAAGAGATGTAGAGTAGTGTTTGAGGGACAACAAATGGGCCAATATAGCTAGATTTGATATGTAGAAGGAAGTAAAGTATAAGGAACCTGGCAAGGTAGGGAGAGACCTGGTAATGAAGAGCTTTAAATGCTTAGCAAAGGAGTGTGTACACATGATCTTGGAGATAATAGGGAGTCATTGGAGCTTATTGAACAGGGGTGGAGGGGTGGCATGGTTAAAACAATACTTCAGAACAATCACCTAAGCAACCGAATGGAGGGTGAATTGGATTTGGGATGAGGAGTCAGGGAAACCAGTTGGGAGGCAATTGCAATGGTCCAGTGAGAAGTAATGAGGACCTGAATGAGGGTTGTGGCTGTGTGCATGGAGAGAAGGGAACGTATTTAAGACATGTTATGAAGGTAGAAACAATAAGATTTGGAAAAATTGGATATATGTTGTGAGTGAGGGTGAGGAATTGAGGATGTGACTTTAGCTAGTGATTCTGGGTGACTTGAAAGATAGATATGCTCTTGACAGTAATAGAGAATTGTAGAAGAGGAGAGGTCTCAGAGAGAGAATGACAAGTTCTGCTTTGGACATGTTGAGTTCCAGATACCTATGGGATATATAGTCTGAGTTTTCCAAGAGGCAGTAGGTGATGTAGGACCATGGCTTAGGATAGAGTAGAACTGGATTTATAGATCTGGAAATCATTTGCATAGAGATAAATTAACCCATGGGAATGATGAGATCACCAAATGTGGCATAGAGTGAAAGCATATGCATTGTGCGTAGTGCCATAGATTTAGAACTGGGAGGGACCATAGATGCCATCTTTTGCAGCTCCCTCATTTTATAGATAATAAAACAGAGTCCCAGAGACATAAAGTGACTTAAGATCCCATCTGTAAAGACAGTGATGGTGTTTAAACTCAGGTCTTTTAGATTCCAATGCTCTTTTCACTGTAACATGCTGTCGCATAGTAAATGCTTCCTAAACATTTGTTGACTGACTCACTGAATGAATAAATATAGAGTTAAATGGGCTTCTGGGACTTTACTACTAAGTATATCCTTGATGATTATGCGGCCTGACTGATATCACTGGACTTTTGCATGGCCCCTGGTCCTAGAAGGAAAGCAGGTAATCCATAATCACTAGTTGAGTGGTTGGTTAATTTTCCTACCCTCAGAATGGGATTGGTGAATTGGGCAAATTAAGTTTTCTTAGGGTGAACTCTGCAACATTTCTCCTGGTGGAGGAATACACTGGGGACTCTCCATTGAGCTAAAACTTGTCCTATTTTATTCAGCAGCAAAACTGACAAGGTGCCTGGGCATCAGAAAATGAACACATTACAGCGCTTGTCCTTCAGTGTATCCTCTCTCCTTATTTACATATTTCTCATAAAAGGTACATCTTTAGAGTTCAACTCCTAAAAGCGTACATGCTAATTTTTCTACAGATCTATTATGTATGAACCAGAAGAGACTATTCTTTTCTCCGTGTGTAGGGGATTTCCGTATGTAACCCCCATTAGTACTAATGGCAGATCTATGCATAAATTCCTCAACTTGGAGAATAAAGAGCCCAGGACATCCAGCTAAGCCAAATGACTCACAAATAGAGTGACAGAGAGTAAGAACAGGAGGCAGGAGAGCTGGATGCTGAGGAAGGAATAAATTTCAAATTTTCATATGTAAATGGTGAATTTAAAGCTAAAGGAACCCGGACTAACAGTACAAATGGAATTATGTTCCCATGTCTGACTTTCCCACCCTACTTGGTGGTCTTCAGCCATGAAAAGGAGGCAGCCAGGTAATTCACTGGATAGAGCTCTGGGCCTGGAGTCAGGAAGACCTGAGTTCAAATTCAACCTCAGATATTTACTAGCTATGTGATCCTGTGCAAGTCTCTTAATCTCTGTTTGCCTTTATCCTCTGGAGAAGGAAATGGCAAACCACTGCAGTATCTGTGCTAAGAAAATCCCACAGACAGTGTGATTTACTGGGTCACAAAGAGTTGGACAGAACTGACTGACTGAATAACAAAAACCACTAAAAATCTACTCTGATACTTCAGAGGAGCGTGGAGAAGACCTGTGTTCTAGACGAATGGGTCAACAACACACAATGTAGAGGGCCCTACCAAACTGCAGAGACTTTGAGCATTGTCTGGTGATGGACAAGACCAGCCTGCTGAATTCTGGAGAGACTCATCCTCACATTGAAGGAAGGGTGATTTTTTTTCGGTTGTGGCAACTGTCAGAGATGATCTACTCAGTAATGGAGAAACTCAGACAATAGAGAAAGTTTTTTTTAAAATACATTTTTAGGGGCAACTAGGAGGTACAATGGATAGAATACCGTACTACCCTGGAGTCAGGAAGACCTGAGTTCAAATCCAGCCTCAGACACTTACTAGCTGTGTGACCCTGGGCAAGTCACTTAACCCTCATAGCCTCAAAAAACCCCACTTTTTTATTGATATCTCTTGCTTTTACATTGCCTAGATTTCCCCCAGTATCCTTCTCTTCCCCCCTCAGACAGCTAGTGTTGTGTTTAGTAACTGACTCTGAAAAAAATGTTTCCATGACATACTTTTAGCATTTGCTGATTTCTGTGGTGTAAACACTTACCCTGAAAATTTAATAGTCAGCCTTTTAGAGCTGGCTACAGCACACCTCTGCAGAGAGCCACTCCTTCCTTATATTAGTAGAGGGAGTTACTCACATTAACAGAAAATCACAGATTCCTAATATTCTACTGAAGTAAGTATTTGGGGTTAATATTGCAATGAACCCTACTATAGGTAAATTTCAATCTTTTTCAAAGAAAGCGTGGGGAAGGAGAAGGGGATGAGTATTTAGATAGTACCTACAATGTGCCAGGCACTACGCTGAGCATTTTACATATACTATTTCATTTGATCCTCACAACTCCATGAGGTAGTTGATATTATTGTCCCCATTTTACAGTTAAGGAAACTGAAGTAAAGTGACTTGCCCAGGGCCACATAGCTAGTAAGTGTCTGAATCTGGATTTCAACTCAGGTCTTCCTGATTCCAGGCCTGGTGCTCTATACACTGTACCACCTAGCAACTTTCTTATACATTGGTGCAAAGCATAAAAATAACTATGATTGCTCGTCCCCTATTATGATAACTCTTTGAAAAGAATATGACACTTTGATGTTTCTGTTCTATTCCACTGTCTTCCTTAAACATCTCCTCCTCTGGACTAAAAGGAAAATAAAACCCACAACAAATAATATGCTATATGCCCTGATGCATAGATTGAAGAGTTCATGAGATAAGAGGTTTTATCATAGGATCATAGATTTAAAGGCAGTGGCACAGTGGGTAGAGAGCTGGTCCTGGAGTCAGGAAGACTCATCTTCTTGAGTTCAAATCTGGCCTCAGACATTTCTTAGTTGTGTGACTCTGGGTAAGTCACTTAACCCTGTTTGCCTCAGTCTCCTCATCTGTCAAATGAGCTGGAGAAGGAAATAGCCAATGACTCCAGTATCTTTGCCAAGAAAACCCCAAACGGGGTCAGGAAGAGTCGGACGTGACTGAACAACAATACCTCTCATTTTATAGATGAGAAAACTCAGGCCTAGAGAACTGTGGCAGCCCAAGGTCACTCAGATCATAAGCAGCTGGACTGAGATATAAATTCAGGTCCTCCAAATCCAAATACAACAGCCCTTCCATTCTTACCATGCTGCTTCTGTTTTCTTTTAGATGATGCAGAAGCACTGAAAACTGGTATGTCATAGCAGAAGCAATGGCGCACCATTCTCGCATACAGCCTGCCTCCCCCGCCCTCCCCTAGGTCCTGATTCTTCACCCTCTGAGCCCTTCAATCACTATAAGTATGACAGTGAAAGAAGGGTGGAAATATAGTGTGAGCTGAGACAAAAGAAATGAACAAAACAGGATTTACTTGTAAAATACTGTGCCAAAGTCAGAGGGGGATTTTGAGACAACCTATTGAGATAATTCTGTCACATAAAATGTTACCGGTTTCTTCAGCATTTAGTGATATTTAATTGTATTTAAATGTAATTGTTAAAGGCAAGACTCCTTCCAAGGAACATGTGTGACTTTTGGAACAACAATTTTTGGCCCATAAAGGGGTGAGTTCCACCAACAGCTCTTGTCCATCAGTGCATATGTCTTAGAATGACAAAGCAGACAGAGAATGAGGCCCTATATGAAGAACTCTTTGGTCCCTCCAGTTCCCAATGCTTCCTCCCCCAAATTACTTTTATTTATCTTGTTTATATTTTGTAGACACACACATATATACATATATATACACACATGTGCATATGTGCATGCACACACATAAATGTATATATATGTGTGTATATATGTGTGTGTGTGTGTGTATATATATATATATATATATATATATATATATATATGTACATATACTTAACTCTTGTCTCTCCCAAAAGATTCCTAGCTCCTTGGAGCCAGGGAATGTTTATATTTATATTTGTTATTATTATTTATTAAATACTTTTCTCCTCTGTCACCCGAGGGCTTAGCACAGTGTCCATGCTCAGGAGGCATTTAATAGATGGCTGTGGGTTGATTGAATTCAGGAATTGAGACAAAATTGTATAGGGAGAAGAGAGAGGGCTGGATTATCTCTGAGAAACTTCAAAGTTCTTTAAATGACCCCAAACCCATCTTTAAAATACCAGCATTTTTTAGGTGACAATCTATTACCGTGAACCATAAAACATTAGTCTCCAAAGAATTAAAGTTGCAGATCATATAAAGAGCCATAGAGAAGTACGTAGTAGGTTTGAGTAGACTGTAACCCCTTACAAAGAAAAGATTACACAGAAGTGGTAAATTAAGCAAATCAGTAAGTATTTATTGAGCACCCACTATGGGCCAGGCACTGTGCCTGGGGCTACAAAGACACAAAGGAAATTAGTCCTTGACCTCAAGGTGTTTATATTCCAATGAGGAGAAGACACAGAGATATATAAGCATATATGTAATATAAAATAAATATAAGGAGGCTATAGGAGGAAGGACATTAATAATTGGAAGGAGTCGGGAAAGACTTCCTGCAGAAGGAAGCCCTTGAGCTGTGCTTTGGAGGAAATCAGGGAATCTGAGAGGCAGAGAGAAGGAGAAAAAACATTCTAGGAATGGAGGATAGTCAGTGCAAAGGCATGGAGACAAGAGATGGGCAGATATGTGTGCTAAAAAATGGTTTATGACCTGATCATGTAGCAAGAGTTAAAGGGTGATCAGGTAGGAGCTTGTGTGCTCCCTTCATAATTGAGAAATGTTGAGAGAACAAGAGACAAGACCTGAGCATACTGGTTGGATTGACCATGGTGGGCTTACGGTTGATGGATGATGGGGCAGAGAGGAGAGTCAGCAAAAATGGGCATCGATCATGGAAGGGTGGCAACCTTTACCATTAGCAGGCCTACTCCTAGAAGGAGACCACAGATTTACTGGAGCATCATGTTTGCCGCCTAGTTCTCAGGAAGCAGTAAAAGATACAATGCTGGGCCTTGGGGCTTAAAGGGTGTCATTAAAAGAATTTCATTTTCAATAGCCATGTTGGGCACAATATACATCTTTCAGTTTGTCATTCCCACAGATTTTATAGTACAGTTTTATAATAGCAGGAGGTACAAGTACTAAATTTTGATATTTCTGTGTGTAATGGATGTGTTCTCTAACATTAGAAGGCTGTATGCACATTTCCTTCCTCCCTCCTGTCTTGCATTTCCATATCTATATTTGAGACTGGTTCTTCCAGCCACACATGAGAATCAATATCATCATTCCATATATGGACAAAGGCATATGTGTGTATACATATATATGTGTATGTTTATATATATGTGTATGTATATATACACATCTGCATATATACGGAACACTAAAAAGCAATGCTAAGGGACAAGTGGGGTGCTTGTAAAGTTTTGAGGCAAGAAGATCATTTGTAGCTATATCTAGAAATAACTGATTTGTGGTTTCAGCAATGTTGAGAACTGGTGTGGAAACTCTCCACCAATGCATCCACCTATCTACAAATCTTAGTGAGTAGCCCAAGGCACATAAAATGATTTGGCCAGGATCACACAGTTAGTAAGAATCAGAAGCAGGATCTGAACACAAGGGTTCTAGGCATCAGGCCCCTTTTGTCTTTCTGTCTCTTTCTCTCTCTGTCTCTCTCAGTCCCTCTCTTTCTGCCTTTCACTTTCTTTCATACTTCCTTCCTTTTCCTTCTTTTTGTCTTTCACTTTCTTCTTTTCTTCCTTTTCCTTCCTTCCTTTCTCATTCTTTCATCTCTTCTTCCTTTCTTTCTCTTTCTCTCTCCTGCCCTCTCCACTTGTCCTCTTTCTTTCTCCATCCTCTTACCTTCTTTCCTTTCTCTCTCTTTCATCCCCTCCTCTCCTCTCTCTCTTACCTTAATCTATCCTCTCTTACCTTCAACTCCTCTTTGCTTTCTTCTCTTCTCCTTCCTTTCTCCTCCCCCCCTTGACTTCCCACCTCATTCTTCTTTTCCTTCCTTTTTTCTCCCCTTCTCTTTCCTTCTCTCTCTCCTCTCTTCTCCTTTTTTCTTCCCTCTCTTCCCTCCTCTACTCTCTGTCTCTATTAGAATGTGTTCTAGCTAAAAAGAGAATAGATTTATATAGCTGTCTGTATGTCTATATATATATATATGTGTGTGTGTGTGTGTGTGAGACTAATTTTTTGTGTAGCTCATGCAACCAACCTCATATGTAGATACTGACAAAGCTATAGCGGTCATATCCATGGAATCGATGAGGCCCCAATTTCCCATTGATTTTTCCAAAGTTTCTTAACAGAATCTTGAGTATTTGAGGAGACTGAATTGCATCAATAGTGGATTCAACTTATCACATTCATGAATATACATATATATTATATATATATAGTGTGTATATATACATGAACATATACCTATATCTATATATGAAACTAGCTATTGGTTATTCTCTTTTTGTTGGATGATAATGCAACAAACATTTCAAAGAGCATTTATTGAGTGCTTATTATGTTCTAACTGTGGAAGATATAAAGACAAATATGAAATAATCTCTGTCCTCATAGTATTCATGTAATATTGGGGAGAAATAACCCACCTGGATACAGATATGCAAATGCAGTATGTCCAGAGTAAGTAATGCCAAAGAAGAGTTGTCAGGAGCTATGAAATCATTCCTTGAAACCATAACCAGGTGGGACAACTAGGGTCTTGACATAGGGTACCAAACCTGGATGGGACAGATGCACGTTTGTTTCCCACGGAAGTCCTCTGCTGCTCTTGCACCATATCCTCCCTTTTTTGCCCCATGTAAAGACCTGATTCCATTGCTTGTCCTTAGGACATTTATCAGTGAATAAGTAAATGAACAAGTAAGCACCTACTATTTGTCAGGCACTGTGCTAAGTGGATAGAAAAATACAGATTTAGTATACATTGATAAAATGGTAATAGTGAAACCATTCATATTTTTAAAAACTTTACAACTTAACTGGAGTAGACAATATGTACATATACAGACATATACCAGTCATTCACCTAACCTTTATTAAGTACCTACTACGTGCCAGGCATTGTGCTAAGCACTGGGAATACAAAGGTAATTGGGGGGGCATATTAACAGCTGGGGAAATCAGGAAAAGGATACATTTGTGCTGAGACTGGAAGGAAACAAGAGATTCTTAGTAGTGACATTGATGGGGGATTGCCTTTTAAGTATGAGAAAAAGCCAATATAAAGGCACAGAGAGAGGAAATGGAGTGTGGGGTGAGAGGAACCTCCAAGATACCTCACTTTGGATCCACCTCCTTCACCACTTTGTGCCTGTTGCCTTTTCCCCTTCACCTCATCTCAGGGGTTGGGGCGGTGGTGGTCAAGTGATCTCCAGCTACATTATGGGGCATGGCCTGAACTCTCTAGATAATGGGCAGCTCCTACTTGGTAACCCCCCCCCCCCCAACACACACACATACACACACTCATCCAATAAATATATCTCAGAAACAAAAATTGCTTATTTTTCCATCTCTTCTTGAGGACAGTGAGAAATGGTTGGTAAAAGGGGAATGCATACTGATTGCTGGTATGTTTCTTTTGTAATTTAATTGTCCTGCAATCTGATAGCTAGAAACTCATAGAGTGACATAGAATGACTTTGTAGGACAAAGTCTAAGAAAATACAAGAAAGAAGTTCTCTTTGGAAACCCATGCTTTTTTCCTGAGTTTTTCCTGGGTCATTATTTCTACTGGCCTTTTTCCCCTGAGTTTTCTGAAATCACTCTAGGTACATGGGAAAACAAGAGGGGCCTTTGTGTGCTGGTAGCTCCAGTTTCCCTAGGAGATTTGCCGAAGTCGGCAGCTGGTAAGCTGCTGAAGGAGGCCCCCCCCCACAATTAGCCATCAGACAGGAGAAGGAACTGACAGTCTTACCTTCTTGGCTGCACAAATGAATGATTAATGAACAAATCCATTTTATGCAAAGTAATTCAGAGCTGCAAGGTAATCACTTTGATAAAATTATGATTTTATTTGACAGCATGGTGAGAATAAAAGACAAAAAGACAGAAGGACTGAAAAGGATTCTCTATGGAAAAAATTGTAGGTGGATAAACTGAGCCAGTTGGTTAAGTCATAGATTGGGCATTAAGGATTTTTGTCTGTATGAATGAAAGAAAAAAAGCATTTATTAAGTGCTTACTCTGTGTGAAGCACTGAGAATACTAATATAGATGCAAAACAGTCCCTGCCCTCAAGGAGCTTACATTCTAATAGGGGGACCACAGATGCAGGAGAATAGTAACCAGGGGAGAAGTATTTTGATTGGGAATGAAATAACCACCAACCAGGACAGTAGGGCCCTAGGACAGGATTTTCTAGTGTTGAAAGGGTTAAATTCTCATGGGTGTGGTTTATGTTTCAGAGGAAAAGAGGTTGTGAGAACAGAGGTGGGAGTGAAGTGAAACATAGCTGGGCCTAGGGTTTCATGCAAACCTTAAAGCTCTATATAAATGTGAGTTACATCATCATTATCTTATCAAAATCATTATTATTAGGTGATTGAGGAAACCACCAATCAGGACAGTGGACCTAGAGCTAGGAGTTCTGGAGTGAAAGGGTGAAGCTTTTTTTCTTTTCTTGGATAGGCGCTGTGATTTCTTTAGATAAGGAGCGCCCCAAAAGGAGACTCCCTCTCCCAGTTTTGCAGTTGAAAATCTTAGCAAGTTGACCCAGGGCGCTGTGGGTCTCTCACATTATGTGAGAAATGGTTGGTAAAAGGGGAATGCATACTGATTGCTGGTATGTTTCTTTTGTAATTTAATTGTCCTGCAATCTGATAGCTAGAAACTCATAGAGTGACATAGAATGACTTTGTAGGACAAAGTCTAAGAAAATACATAATGTGGGTCACAAAATGCATAAGGTGGTAATTGAATCTAAGTCTTTCTCATTCTAAGATCAACTCTCTATCACTAGGCTTTGCTGCCTTTTGAACCTCCATGACATATTCAGGGTGTCCCAAATGTCTCAGTGCTGTTTCAAGAGGTATTAAAGTTTAAAATGACACTAAGGCTTTTGGAATGCCTCACACTTGTTATCATTAAACACAATGACAAACATTTATTAAATTCCTATTTGGTGTAAGGCATAGGGTTAAGTCCAGGGACACAAGCTCCAAGAAAGACAGCAGTTCCTGATCTCAAAGATCTTACATTCTCCTTGTGGGGGGGAAGGATGATGGAGGGAATCCAACGTAAATAGAAAGAAGCAAATTTAAAATGCATAAAAAGGAATATAAAATAATTGAAAGGAGAAAGGAGTTACCAACTGGGAGAGATCAACGAAGGCCCTGCCTAGGAGAGGTACCAGAAATGTGTTTTGAAGGAAACTGAGAGGGGAATGATAGGAACTCTAGACACTTTTGGGCAGGGCATGAAATTTGTCAGCCTACCCACCAGTGGCTTCTAGCCTATCCTTCCATGAACACATCTGAGTGCCAGGTGCTGCTACTTTTGGTTTAGCTCCTGTCTAGGCTAACCCAAAAGACACTCACCAATCAAGTCACTGGGACACATAAGGAGAAAGGAATCCATTGTGAAGGTTGAGAATGAAGTCGATGAAATGTTAATATGAACAATGAAGGCAGGGAAGTACATCAAAGACTTTTATTGCATAAATTCTGGAGCTCACAAATAGTCACACCACAAATGCGGCAGGGCAGGAATGTAAGTCATAGCTACCTCTGTGGATTTCAATATCCATTTATTTAGTTCCCTTCAAGAGCCCAGTGGTATCAGCTGGGTATTATTCCTTACCTAGGCATTATTGTGCGTTGATTCATTGCTGGTTATTATGTGAAGCATGACCAATGGAGGAAGAAAGAAAGAACAATCAGATTACTGTCAGCATAGGAGATTTGAAATTGCCCTGTGGAAATATCCAACTCATTTTTTTGGGTTTTTTTTTTTTGCATTGGGAGTCTATTTTAATGCAGGCAATGTGGTGTGAGGGATAAAGTGCTGGAGGCAGAAGACCTATGTTCTAATCCTGCCTCTGACATTTATTAACTATGTTACTCCAAGCAAGCCATTCAACCTCCATGTACCTGAAGCAGCTCTCTAGATAAGGGTTCTTAACCTGGCATCTGAGAGCTTTTTTTCTCTTAAATAACTATTTCATTCTAATTGATTTCCTTTGTAATCCTACATATTTTGTTTTATGCATTTGAACACATTATTCTGAAATTTCACCAAACTACCAAAGGGGCGGATGACTCCCCCTCCCCCGCCCAACAAAGGTTAAGAACCCCTGCCCTAGGATTTGTCTACTAAGACATAGTTTCTGTGTTGGTATGGGACATTCCTATACCTAGAGTCCCCTACAATGACAATCTTTCAACTCCTTTGAGTCTGAAGACAAGGAAAACACTGCAGTTAAAGGATTTCATAATCATGCTGAGAAAAATGACTGCTTCTCAGGGAGATGAGGGTAAGAAGAGAAGATGGGGTCAAGGGCTAGGGATGACAGGTGGATAAGACTGAGTTCTCCACTGTTCTCCATGTGATTTCAAGAGAAAGTGAGGCCTCTGGCACACTGGGTTGACTCCTTGTAGTGAACTAATAAAGGATATGGACAAAAGTCACACAGAATTGTGAGGTATATATGGGTTGCCACTAGCTACATGGATAAGAATGTAGAGCCATTTGAACAATGAGTATTTGTGCCTTTGATAAAGGCACAGTTATTATTTGAAACGAATTTGTAGCTGGCCCAAAATGGAAAGGGGTAGCTACCACCTATGATTGTACATTTCATTTTTTATGTTTCTTCCACTATAGCAGGCTGCCCTTCTGAGTTCTTTTAATGCTTTAGCTCATAGGATTCTACAGCTTAAGCAATCATCTGTTTAGTGAGTAGACCTATGACTTGGAGCCAATAGGACCTAGAGTTGAATCTTTCCTTGGGAACTTACTATAAGTGATCCTGGGCAAATACCTTAAACTTTCTGAGACTCAGGTTCCTCATGTGTGAAATGGAGAAAACAATGCCTATAGCATCTCACAGGATTATTGTGAGGATCAAATGAGATAATATGTATAAAGCTTTTTGCAAAGCTTTGTAAAAATGAATGTACCATATACATGTCAGTTATTATCGTTATCTAATTCTTCCTTCTTATTTTCTAGAGAGGAAGTCAAGGTCAAGAAAAATGAAGTGATTTGTCAAAAAGTACACAAGCTTGGCCTTGAGACTCAGATTCAGGGTACCTGATTCAAATTCATGATTCCCTGCCCTCTTTCCATTACTGCCCATCTTTAGTGACTTCAATGATAAAGAGAATCTCTTGAGAGATTTGATCCAGCGAATAGAAGTCTTCATTTATCCTCTGGTTTCTTTGAAGTTAATTTTTTAAATTATCAAGCATTTATGTTTTTTCCCCTCCCCATGGAAAGGGGAAACAAAACCAAATGCTCATATTGGCCATGTCCAAAAATGTGCTTCTCATTCTGAAACTTTGCCCATTCTAGGGAGTGGGTAGCTCTTTCCATCATAAGGCATCTAGAATTACAATTGATATCTATTCTGATGAATTTTTAAGTCTTTCAAAGTTGTTTGTCTTGACAATGGTGATGTTAAAGAATAAATTGTTCCCTTTGTTCTGCTCACTTCAGTTTGCATCAGTTTTATAACGTCTTCTCAGGTTCCTCTGACATCCTTTCCTTCATCATTTCTTACAGCAAAATAGTATTACATTGCATTAATATACCATAACTTGTTCAGTCAGTCCCCAATTGATAGGCACTCCTTTAGTTTCTAGTTCTTTGCTACATCAAAAAGAGTTACTATAAATATTATATATATAGAGATGTATAATGTAAATATATATACACACATATGTATATATGTCTTTTTCATCTTTTTAAAGTCTCTTTGAGGAATAGGCATAATAGTGATATTTCTGGGTCAAAGGTCTATACAATTTAATAAAAATTGAAACATAATTCCAAATTGCTTAGAATGGTTGTGCCCATTCACAGCTTCAACAATAGTGCATTAGTGTGTCTGTTTTTGAACAGTCACTCCAAAATTTTATCATTTTCTTATTTTTCAACTTTATCAATCTGATAGATGTGAGATGGAATCTCTAATTATTAGTGATTTGGAGTGTTTTTTTAAAATATGGTTATAG
Organism: Vombatus ursinus; assembly: GCF_900497805.2. NCBI lineage: Eukaryota > Metazoa > Chordata > Mammalia > Diprotodontia > Vombatidae > Vombatus > Vombatus ursinus. The sequence goes on along the minus strand of NW_020954603.1, from coordinate 11,451,646 downwards.
ATAGCTTGGATTTCTTCTCTTGAAAATTACCTATTCATATCCTATGACCATTTATCAATTCAGGATCAACTCTTATTCATGTAAACTTGAATTAGTTCCTTATAATATCTTGGAAATGAGACTATGAGCAGAGAAACTTGGTGAAAGGAATTTTTTTCCCAATGAATTGCTTCACTAGTAATCTTAGTTGTATTTTTTTGGGTGCAATAACCTTTAAATTTTATGTTTATTTTATTTCCTGTGATTTTTCTCTCTTTGTTTGGTCATAAACTCTCCCCTGTTCATTAATCTGAAGAGTAATTCCTTCTTTGTTCCTTTATTTTATTTATGTTATCTTTTATGACTAGCTCATTAATTCATTTGGACTTTTATTTGCATATGGTATAAGGTGTTGATCTAAACCAAATTTCTGTCAGACTGTTGTCTAGTTTTCCCAGCAGTGTTTGTCAAATAGTGTGTACTAACCCCAGTAACTGTAATCTTTGGGTTTGTTGAACACTAAATCTATTAGGTCCATTTGCTTACATATGTTGCGTACCTAATATGTTCCACTGATTGACCACTCTATTTTTTTTAACCAGTACCAAATTATTTTGATGATTATTACTTTGTAGTATAGTTTGACATCTGGTGCTACTAGTTTCCCCTTCCTGCCCACTTTTCTCTATTTCCCATGACATTTTGACCTTTTTTCTCCAAATTAATTTCATCTTTTTTTTTTCTAGTTCTATAAAGTAATCATTTGGAAATTAGTATGGCACTGAAGCTAATTAATCTTGGTAGCCACTGTCATTTTATTTTACTGGCTCAGTTTACCCAGGAGGAATTAATAGTTTTCCAATTATTTAGGTTTGTCTTTATTTCTGCAAATAGCATTTTGTAGTTGTTGTTGTTTGTGTGTGTGTGTGTGTATATATATATATATATATATATTTGCTGTGTGTATCTTGGTAGATAGACTATCAAGTATTTTGTATATTCTATAGTTATTTTAAAAGCAATTTCTCTTTTCCTTTCTACTGGGTTTGACTTATAATATTTCATTTGTCCTTTCTCAAATGAGTTTATCATAACTTATCCTGCATGGAATATGCATGGAAGCATAGACGCATCTATGGCCAAGGAAATTTTTTAGGCAGCAGCCAGTGAATAACTGCTAAAGTGTGGTCTGATTCTGCTCAGAGGAGACTTTTGTGCCAAAGTGGGATCAATGGTCAGAGATCAGATGCAATGAGTAAATATGAATTAAGAGAGATTAATGAGTCTGGACATAAATTAATTGAGTCTTTATTAGATTAACAGCCAGGTTGGAGTAATACTACATTTTTGCCTTGCCAACAGAATAAAAAGGAAGAGGGAGTTTGCATTGGGGAAATTATTATTCGGAAAAGATGGGATGCTGGTGTTGTCAAATAGAGCATCTTGTAAAGTTGTTTCTGCTCAGATCTTCAGTAACTGTTCAAGATGCAGCCTTCACTAGAAATGAATTGCGCAATTTTGTCAACATCACAAGTTCAATCGAGGCAACATCAGAGAGAGGAACTGTATATGGAAGAAATAAGGAGAAGATTTATTTCAGTACTGGAATGTGAAGAGAAGAAATTGTGTATGAGACATGGAGGAGACAAGTGATGTTGCTGAGAAAAATCACCTTCTCATATGTTAATATATAAAAAAAAGTTTTGACTTTTCATTCAACCTAAATTCAGTAAAAATTCCAGACAAGACAGACATCTGTCCAAGGGGCTCTTAATAATTTGTTAAAAAAAATTCCATTCCAGGAGGTGGAGCTGAGGTGGCAGAGAAAAGGCAGCGATACACCTGAGCTCTCCCCCAAATCCCTCCAAAGATATTTAAATAATGCCACAAAACAATTCCTGAAGTGGCCAAACCCACAGAAGGATGGGGCAAATTAATTTTCCAGGCAGAGACAACTTAGAAAGTGAGCAGGAAAGGTCTGTCACACCTCGGTAAGAGTGGAGCACAGTCCAGTAGAGGCTAAGCCCCCATATCCCTGGCCCAGCAAACCAGGAGCAGGCCATGGGAGCCACTGAATTAGCAGTGGCAGTGACAGCAGCAGTGGCTGCTTCTGGAGCTCTCAGCCCACAGATGGTAAGGAGGTAGAACAACTGGTCAGGATGAGATTATAGGGGTCTCTTTGCTCACACTGAGGCAAGGCTCTGTTGTTTTGCCCACACTCGAATGCAGGTTGCAGCCTTGGATGGCTGTCCCAGGGCAAGGAGGAGCCCTAACACACCAGAGTTTGCAACTTCAGTGGAGCAGGGACCCTCTTTACAGTACCAGGGCAGAAAAGAATGCATGTAGTCACTCACAGACCAGAGCACAGGCCAGGAGAGTAGTAAACATATGTCTCCCTATATCATACCACCTTAGAAGAACTGAAAACTTACAAGTCTCTAGAAGTATCTCTGAAAACAGCTGCATAAAACCCCTGAAGCTTGGGACAATGCACCCTCCATCCTGAAAGCAGAGCCCCACTTTAATAGAGAGTTAAAAGCAAAGAAATAGACTGGAAAAATGAGAAAGCAACAGAAAAAAATCTGACCATAGAAAGCTACTGTGGTGACAAGAAAGATCATAACACACACTCAGAAGATAACAAAGTCAAAGCTCCAACATCCAGAGCCTCCAAGAAAAGTATGAATTGTCTCAGGCCATGGAAGAGTTCAAAAAGATTTTGAAAATTAAGTAAGAGAGGTAGAAGAAAAATTAGGAAGACAAATGAGAGTGATGCAAGAAAATTACAGAAAAAAGAGTCAACAGGTTGGAAAGGAGACACAAAAAATACTGAAGAAAATAACATCTTAAAAAACAGAAGAGGCCAAATGGTAAAAGAGGTACAAAAAGTCAATGAGGAAAAGAATGCATTAAAAAGTTGGCTAAATGGAAAAAGAGGCACAAAAATTTGCTGAAGAAAAAACTCCTTAAAAAGTAAGATTGAAAAAAAAAAGTAAGATTGGCTAAATGGAAAAGGAAGTCCAAAAGATTACTAAAGAAAATACTTCCTTAAAAATTAGAATAGAGCAAATGGAAGCTAATGACTTCATGAGAAATCAAAAAAAGGCTATAAAACAAAACCAAAAGAATAAAAAATAGAAGAGAATGTGAAATATCTCATTGGAAAAACAACTGACCTGGAAAATAGATACAGGAGAGATAATTTAAAAATTATTGGACTACCTGAAAACCATGATTAAAAAAAGAGCTTAGACATCATCTTTCAAGAAATTATCAAGGAAAACTACCCTGATATTCTAGAACCAGGGGTAAAATAGAAATTGAAAGAATTCACCAATCACCTCTTGAAAGAGACCTCAAAGTGAAAGCTCCCAGGAATGTGATAGCCAAATTCCAGAGTGCCTAGTTCAAGGAGAGAATATTGCAAGCAGCCAGAAACAAACAATTGAAGTATTGTGGAGCCACAGTCAGGATCACACAAGATTTAGCAGCTTCTACATTAAAGGATCTGAGGGCTTTGAATATGATATTCCAGAGGGCAAAGGAGCTCGAATTACAACCAAGAATCACCTACCTAACAAAACTGAGTATAATCCTTTAGGGGAAAAATTGATATTCAGTGAAATAGAAGACTTGTAAGCATTCTTGATGAAAAGACAAGAGTTGAATAAAAAATTTGACTTTTAAATACAAGACTCAAGAGAAGCATAGAAAGGTAAACAGGAAAGGGAAATCATAAGGGACTGAATAAGCTTAAACTGTTTACATTCCTACATGGGGAGATGATACTTGTAACTCATAAAAACTTTCTCATTATTAGGATAGTTGAGAGTATATAGACAGAGGGAACATGTGTGAATTGAATATAAAGGGATGATATCTAAAAAAATTAAGGGGAATTAAAGGGGAATGTGCTAGGAGAAAGGGAAAGGGAGAGGTAGAATGGGGCAAGAAAAAGTTTTTGCAGTGGAGGGGAAGATGTCAGAGGTGTGTGTGGAGGGAGTGTTTGAACCTTAGTCTCATCAGAATTGGCTCAAAGAAGGAATAATATACAGACTCAGTTGGGTATAGAAATCTATCTTACCCTATAGGAAAATAGGAGGGAAAGGAGGTAAGGAAGGGGGGGTGATAGAAGGGAGGGCAGATTGGGGAAGGTGGTAGTCAGAAGCAAAACACTTTTGAGGAGGGGCAGGGTGAAAGGAGAGAGAGAATAGAATAAATGAGGGTGGGGAATAGGATGGAGGGAAATACATTTAGCAATCATATTGTGAAAAAATTTTGAAGCAAGTTTCTCTGATAAAGGCCTCATTTCTCAAATATGTAGAGAACTGAGTCAAATTTATAAAATAGGAGCCATTCCCCAATTGATAAATGACCAAGTGATATGAGCAGTTTTCAGATGAATTAATGAAAGCTATCTATAGCCATATGAAAAGGTATTCTAAATGCTATTGATTGGAGGAATGCAAATTGAAACAATTTTGAGGTACTACCTCATACCTATTAGATTGGCTAATAGGACAGAAAAGAAGAATGACAAATGTTGGATGGGATTTGGGAAAAAGGAGACATTAATGCATTGTTGGTGGAGTTGTGAACTGATTCAACCATTCTTTAGAGCAATTTGGAACTGTGCCCAAAGGACTATAAAACCATGCGTACCCTTTGACCAAGTAGTGCCACTACTAGATCTGTACCCAAAAAGAGATAAAAAACAAAAGGGAAAAGAATCTATACATACAGAAATATTTATAGCAGCTCTTTTCTGGTGGCAGGGAGTTAGAAGTTGGGAGGATGCCCATCAATTGGGGAATGGCTGAACAAATTATGCTATGTGATTGTGAATACTATTGTACTATAAGAAATGATGGTTTCAGGCTTCTGGGAGCCAAGATGGCACAGTAAAAAGGTAGTCGCTCTCACCCACCCCTATCAACCTCTGAAAACCCAGAAAATATCACCCCAGAAAAAACCCTGGAACAGCTGAACCAGAAGAAAGACAGGGTGCAGCAGTGCAGTAACCCAGGTAACTAGAGGGATTAACGGGAAAGGCCCCTTTTACCCTGGGGGAGGGGGAGCAGTACAAAACAGGAGTCGCCCAGCCAGCTAATGGAAAGACCCACTTTAGCACACCAGGAGGAGATTCTGGTGCCTCAGCATTCTACAGCAAATGGGTCTCCCAGTGCCTCAGCACAAATAAGGGAAGCAGCACTACAAAGGGCCCCAGGAGGATAAGCACCCAGCAGCATTTGTCTGAAAAGAAATGAAACCTGGAGTTGCCTTAAAGTTCCAGCCTTGTTGATTCCAGCCCAACACCAGATAAGCTGCCAGAACCCTACAGCCTCCAATTGCCAACATAAGAGGACCCAGCACACAAAGTCAGTGACTAAGACCTAGGGTCCCAACACAAGAGGCTTGGGTCAGTGCCCTCTGCTCCCCAGCAGGAGAGCTTAATCTCTTTAAAGGCCAGGGAACAAAGAAACACCATAATTAAAAAGAAACGTACCATAGACTCATATTACGAGAAGAGTGAAGATCGAGACAGAAATTCTGAAGAGGGCAACACTGTCATCAAACCCACATCTGCAACATCAAAAGGAAATATGAACTGGTCTGAAGCCCAAAAAGCCTTCTTAGAAGAACTCAAGAAGGACTTTAAAAGTCAAATGAGAGAGGTAGAGGAGTCCTTTAAAAGTACAATTGGCCAACTGGAAAAAAGTACACTGAAGAAAACAAGTCCCTTAAAAATACAATTAGCCAACTGGAAAAAAAGTACACTGAAGAAAACAAATCCCTTAAAAACACAATTGGCCAATTGGAAGAGAAAGTACAAAATCTAACAGAAGAAAACAATATGTTAAAAATTAGAATTGAACAAATGGAAATTAATGACTCTATGAGAGAGCAAGAATCAGTCAAACAGAGACAAAAAAATGAAAAATTAGATGAAAATGTAAAATACCTCATGGGTAAAACAACTGACCTGGAAAATCGGTCCAGGAGGGATAATTTAAAAATTATAGGCCTACCTGAAAATCATGATGAAAAAAAGAGCCTGGACAATATCCTTCAGGAAATCATAAAGGAAAACTGCCCTGATGTCCTAGAACCAGCAGGCAAAATAACTATAGAAAGAATCCACTGCTCCCCACCTGAAAGAGATCCCAAATTAAAAACATCAAGAAATGTAATAGCTAAATTCCAAAATTACCAGATTAAAGAGAAATTACTGCAAGCAGCCAGAAAGAAACAATTTAAATATCATGGAACCACAGTCAGGATTACACAGGACCTTGCAGCCTCTACATTAAAAGACCGTAGGGTGTGGAACATGATATTCCATAAGGCAAAGGAGCTTGGAATGCAGCCAAGGATTAACTACCCAGCTAAAATGAGCATGGTTTTCCAGGGAAGGAGATGGATATTCAATGAAATAAGGGACTTCCAAACCTTCCTGATAAGGAGACCAGAGCTCAACAAAAAATTTGATCTTCAAGTACAAGATTCAAGAGAGACATAGAAAGGTAAATGGGACAGAAAGATACAATATATTGTTAATAAGGGCAAAATGTTTACATCCCTACAAGGGAAGATGACACTTACAACTCTTGAGAACTGTATTGTTATTATACCATGTTAAAAGAGTATACATAAAGGGGGTGGATATAAGTTGACTTTGATGTAATGATAAAAAAAAATTTAATCAAGTGGGTTAAATGGGTCCAAGTAAGTGGATTAGTCTGAGCTAAGAAAATGTACTGAGAAAGGAGGAGGCAGACAAGGGGAAATTACATTACAGGAAAAGACACAAAAACCTATTAGAGCAGAGGTAAAGAAGGGAGGGGGATGAGTATTGTTTGAACCTTACTCTCATCAGATTTGGCTCAAGAAGGGAATAATATAATCAATTAGGTATAGAAATCTAACTCGCACTATAGGCAGTAGGAGAGAAAAGGGGAAAGAAAAGGGAGGGGGGATAGAAGGGAGGGAAGAAGCAGTAAGGGTAAAGGAGAAGAAAAGGGAAAGGGATAATAGAAGGGAGGTGGGACTGAAGGAGGCGGTGGTCAAAAGCTAAACACTAGTGAGGGGGAGAAAGGAGAAAGAAAAGTATAAATGGGGTGGGGGGGAAGGATGGAGAAAAAGACACAGATAGTAATCATAACTGTGAAGGTAAATGGGATGAACTCTCCCATAAAATGGAAGTGTATAGCAGAGTGGATTAAAAACGATAATCCTACAATATGTTGTTTACAGGAAACACATTTGAAAAAGAGTGACACACACAGGGTAAAGGTAAAAGGCTGGAGCAAAATATATTATGCCTCAGCTGAAGTAAAAAAAGCAGGGGTAGCAATCCTGATCTCAGACAAAGCAAAAGCAAAAAAGATCTTATCAAAAGAGATAAGGAAGGAAACTACATCCTGCTAAAAGGCACCATAGACAATGAAGTAATATCATTACTAAACATATATGCACCAAATCATATAGCATCTAAATTCTTAGAAGAGAAGTTCAGGGAGTTACAGGAAAACTATACTAGTGGGGGACCTCAACCCACCTCTCTCTGAACTAGATAAATCTAACCCCAAAATAAACAAGAAAGAAGTTAAAGAGGTGAATAGAACATTAGAAAAGTTAGGTATGATAGTCCTCTGGAGAAAACTGAATGGGGATAGAAAGGAATATACTTTTTTCTCGGCGGTACATGGCACATACACAAAAATTGACCATGTACTAGGGCATAAAAACCTCACAATCCAATGCAGAAAGGCAGAAATATTAAATGCATCCTTTTCAGATCATGACACAATAAAAATTACATGTAATAAAGGGCCATGGAGAGATAGACTAAAAAATAATTGGAAACTAAGTAATCTAATCCTAAAAAATGATTGAGTCAAACAACAAATCATAGAAACAATCAATAAATTTCTTTCAAGAGAATGACAATAATGAGACAACATACCAAAACTTATGGGATGCAGCAAAAGCAGTTCTTAGGGGAAGTTTTATATCTCTAAATGCTTACATAAATAAAATAGAAAAAGAGGAGATCAATGAATTGGGCATACAACTAAAAAAACTAGAAAAAGAACAAATTAAAAATCCTCAATTAAACACTAAATTAGAAATATTGAAAACCAAAGGAAAAATTAATAAAATTGAAATTAAGAAAACTATTGAACTAATAAATAAAACTAAGAGCTGGTTTTATGAAAAAGCAATAAAATAGATAAACCTTTGATTAATCTAATTAAAAAAAAAGAAAGAAGAAAACCAAATTACTAGTATCAAGAATGAAAAGGGTGAAGCTACCACCAAGGAAGAGGAAATTAAAACAACAATTAGGAATTATTTTGCCCAACTATATGCCAACAAATATGACAATCTCAGTGAAATAGATACATATTTACAAAAATATAAATTGCCCAGATTAACAGAAGAGGAAGTAAAATACTTAAATAACCCCATCTCAGAAAAAGAAACTGAACAAACCATTGATGAACTCCCTAGGAAAAAATCTCCGGGGCCAGCTGGATTTATATGCGAATTCTATCAAACATTTAAAAAACAATTAATTTCAATACTATATAGACCATTTGGTAAAATAGGTGAAGAAGGAATCTTACCAAATTCTTTTTATGATACAAATATGGTGCTGATACCTAAACCATGAAGAGTCAAGACAGAGAAAGAAAATTATAGACCAATTTCTCTAATGAATATAGATGCAAAAATTTTAAATAAAATATTAGCAAATAGATTACAGCAACTTATCACAAGAATAATACATTATGACCAGGTAGGATTTATACCAGGAATGCAGGGCTGGTTCAATATAAGGAAAACTATCAGCATAATTCATCATATCAACACCAAAACAAACAGAAACCACATGATCATCTCAATAGATGCAGAAAAAGCTTTTGACAAAATACAACACCTATTCCTATTAAAAACACTAGAGAGCATAGGTATAAATGGACTCTTCCTTAAAATAACAAATAGCATCTATCTAAAACCTTCAGCAAGCATAATATGTAATGGGGACAAGCTAGAAGCATTTCCAATAAGATCAGGGGTGAAACAAGGATGTCCAATATCACCACTCTTATTCAACATCGTACTGGAAATGTTAGCTTTAGCAATAAGAGAAGAAAAAGACATTGAACATATTAGGATAGGCAGAGAATCAAGTAAAAATCTACTTGAAATAATAAACAACTTTAGCAAAGTTGCAGGCTACGAAATAAACCTACATAAATCATCAGCATTTCTATATATTACCAACAAAGCCCAACAGCAAGAGATAGAAAGAGAAATTCCATTTAAACTTACTGTAGACATTATAAAATATTTAGAAGTCTACCTCCTGAAACAAACCCAGGAACTCCATGAACACAATTACAAAACACTTTTCATGCAAATAAAGTCAGATCTAAATAATTGGAAAAACATCAGTTCCTCATGGGTAGGCCGAGCTAATATAATAAAAATGACAATTCTACCTAAACTAATTTACTTATTCAGTGCCATACCAATCAAACTACCAAAAATTATTTTATAGAGTTAGAAAAAATAATAACAAGATTCATTTGGAAGAACAAAAGTTCCAGAATATCAAGAGAACTAATGAAAAGAAATGCAGGGGAAGGTGGCCTAGCCATTCCAGATCTTAAATTGTGTTATAAAGCAGCAATCATCAAAATTGCTTGGTACTGGCTAAGAAATAGAGTGGTGGATCAGTGGAATAGGTTAAGTATGCAAGACACAGTAGTCAATGGCTACAGTAATCTATTATTTGATAAACCCAAAGACCCCAGCTTCTGGGATAAGAACCCACTCTTTGAAAAAAAAAACTGCTGGGAAAACTGGAAAAGAGTATGGCAGAAATTAGGCATAGACCAAAATCTCACACCATATACCAAAATAAAGTCAAAATGGGTTCATGAGTTAGATATAAAGGCTGATACTATAAGCAAACTTGGAGAGCAAGGAATAGTTTACTTGTCAGATCTATGGAGAACAGAAGAATTCATGACCAAGCAGGAGATAGAGAACATTACAAAAAGCAAAATAGATAATTTTGATTACATTAAATTGAAAAGTTTTTGCACAAACAAAGTCAATACAACTAAGATTAGAAGGCAGGTAGAAAATTGGGAAAGAATTTTTACTACCAGTCTCTCTGATAAGGGCCTCATTTCTAAAATATATAATTAAGTCAGATTTATAAGAATACAAGCCATTCCCCAATTGATAAATGGTCAAAGGATAAGAACAGACAGTTCTCAGATGAAGAAATTAAAACCATCTATAGTCATATGAAAAAATGCTCTAAATCACTATTGATTAGAGAAATGCAAATCAAAACAACTCTGAGGTACCACATCACACCTATCAGAAAGGCCAACATGACAAAACAGGAAAATGATAAGTGTTGGAGAAAATGTGGGAAAATTGGAACACTAATGCATTGTTGGTGGAGTTGTGAAATGATCCAAACCATTTTGGAGAACAATTTGGAACTATGCCCAAAGGGCTATAAAAATGTGCATACCCTTTGACCTAGCAATAGCACTTCTAGGGCTATATCCCAAAGAGATCACACAAATGGGAAAAGGACCCACATGTACAAAAATATTCATAGCAGCTGTTTTTGTGGTGGCAAAGAATTGGAAATTGAGGGGATGCCCATCAACTGCGGCATGGCTGAGCAAGTTGTGGTATATGAATGTGATGGAATGCTATTGTGCCATAAGAAATGATGAACAGGTTGACTTCAGAAAAACCTGGAAAGACTTGTACGCTCTGATGTTGAGTGAAGTGAGCAGAACCAAGAGAACATTGCACACAATAACAGCCACATTGTGTGATGACTAATATTGACAAACTTAACCCTTCCCGGCAATACCAGGATCTAAGACATCTCCAGAGGCCTTGTGATGGAAAATGCTATCCAAATCCAAAGAAAGAACTATGGAAGTCGAATTGCTATTTTTTTTTCTCTTCTGTTGAGTTTTGTTTCCTCTTTCTGATGGTTCCTCCTACTGGTTTTAATTTTTACTTACATCACTACTGTGAAAATATGTTTAATATGAATGTAAATGTATATCCTGTATCGGATTGTGCATCGTCTTGGGGAGGGTGGTGGGGAGGAAGGGGGAGAAAAATTTTAAACTCAAAAGCATATGGAAGGGATTATTGATAGATCAAAATCAATTAGTCAAAATAAATAAATAAATAAGTTTAAAAAAAAAGAAATGATGCTCTCAGAAAAACCTGGAAGAACTTACATGATTGACTTTAAGTGAAATGTACTGTGTACAAATTAACAGTAATATTGTAAGATGATCAGCTATGAATAACTTAGCTATTCTCAGCAATATAGTGATCCAAGACAACTCTGAAAGAGTTAGGATGAAAAATGCTGTCCATCCCCAGACAAAGAACTGGTGGTTTCTGAATACAGATTGAAGAGTACTTTTTTAGGTTTCATTGTTTTTCTAGAGTTTTTTGTCTATGTTTTCTTTCACAACATGATTAATATGGAAATATACTTTGCATGACTACACATGTATAACTTATATTGAATTGCTTGCCTTCTCAATGAGAGGTAAGGGAGAGAGGAAGGGAGCAAATTTGGAAATCAGTTTTAAAAAAGATTGCTAAAAATTGTTTTTACGTGTAATTGGGGAAAAACAAAATATTAAGTAAATTTTTAAAAATTCCATTCCATTCAACAAATATTTTTTAAACATTTAGGGCATTTATTAAACACGTGAAGGCACTTTGTCACATGCTGGATACAAAAAAATGTAAAAGAAAATATACAGTTTCTGCCTTTAAGCAGCTTAATTTCTACTAGAGGGTAGAAGAGATTCTTTCCAAGTTTTGATTCTATGAATTTGTTACTTACACCATTATCCCAGATGATACTCAGAACACTGGAAGGCAGGTAGTAAAAATATTATTATTAATGTTTTGTAGATGAGGAAACTGAGGGTCATTTGATGCCATCTAAATGTTTTTCTAAATCACTCATAAAAATGTTGAATAGCACAGAGGCAAGCACAGCCCCATAAGACACTCCACAGGAGATTGACTTCCAAGTTGTTTAACACAGTTCCTGAAACATAGTAAGCTCTTAATAAATGCTGGTTGATGGGCAGCTAGGTGGCACAGTGTATAGAGCTCTGGCTCTGGAATTGGGAGGACCTGAGTTCAAATCCGGCCTCAAACACATAATAATACTTCCTAGCTGTGTCACTCTAGGCAAGTCACTTAACCCCAACTGCCTCAGTAAAAAAAAAATTATACATATATATATATATATATATGCGCTAGTTGATGATAGTGATAAAGATTAATATAAGACCATTGTTGACTATTCTTTTGGGTCTATTCAACCAACTCTGAATCCATCTAATCAAACATTTTCAAGTCTACATGTCTCCATAATTTCCATTAGAAAGGTAAGAGATATTTTTTCAAATGACTTGTTTTCCCACTCCTCCCCTTCTTCCCTACTCTTTTCTGCTTCTTCTCTAGCCTTCACTGGGGATGTTCCTCTGACTTTGTTGAGAGAATTTAAACCATTTGACAAGATCTCCCTCGTCTCCCATTCTCTTTGACATCATCTTCCATTCTCACTTCCTTTCCCCACCTCAGTGAGGAACTCACTGTCAAATCCAGCCTCTCTGCATTCCTGCTTGATTCCATCTCCTCCCATCTTCTCTAGTAAATTGCAACTCCGATCACCCCCTCTATCTCTTACATCTTCAGTCTTTCCCAGTCTACTGGTTTCTTCCCTCCTATCCTCAAACATGCCCAAGTCTCTCTCATATGTAAAAGCACTTAAAAAAAAGTTATTTACAAAGGTACCAGAAAAAAAACCCATCTACATTCATTGCCTCCGTTTTTCTCTCCTCTCACTCACCCCTCAACCCTTTACAATCTGGCTTCTAGTGTCATTACTCAAGCAGCTTTTACTAGAGTTATCAATGATCTCTTAATTGCCAAATGTTGCGATCTTTTCTCAATCCTCATTGCCTATCTTCTACACTTGACACTTTTGACCAATTTTTGCTCCTGGATACTCTGGGATATTCAATTTGAAATATTAAAAAAGTAATTGGACTGACAGTTGAGGGAAGGACTGAGGCTAGGGAAGAGGGAGGGAGGAAGGGAGGGAGAGAGAGAGAGAGATACAGAGAGACAGAGAGACAGACAGAGAGACAGAGATAGAGAGAGCAAGCACTGTGAGTCATTTGCATAGACATAATAATCAAATGCATTGGAGTTGATGAATTTATTTAGAATGTAGAGATAAGAAAGAGAAGGGCCCAGGATATGCCCTTGGAGAACATTTAAGGGGTATAATATAGATCATGAACTAGCAAATGAGATGGAGCTTTCGACAAGTAGGAGAACAAAAAGAAAGTAGTGTTATAAAGCGCCAAAGTTTCCACATAGAAGGCTTATTATGGATGAAAAAAATCTGCAGTTTTACACAAAGCGCGCTCCTCTTCCCAAGTAAATATTTCTAAAGGCAACATTACAATGACCTTTGTAAATTTATAAGCTCACCAATGTTTGCTTTCCTGAGAGGTTGGTAGGAGAGGATCCCCCCCCCCCATATATCAAGATATATTTTGTGCATTCCAGGAGAAGCTTATATAAGAATGACTGAAATTTTAAAATTCCCATGCCCACGGATTTGCATAATCTCCATATGCCCATGCACGTTCCAAGGTCTGAAGGTTTGTTTCTGTGATGAGATAATTAGAACTGGAGATATGTCTAGACTATGGCACTGAAGCTCACGTCTTTAGTTTTGAAATTTCCTGTTGCTGATATGGGACCAGATTAGCTAGAAGGGACCTTAGAAGTCACCAAATCATAAACTTACAGAATTTCAAAAACTCCCTTCTACAACATACCCAAAAAGGCTTCCAGCTTTTTCTTGAAGACCTCCAAAGAGGGGGAACCTACTGCCTCTGGAGGCAACTCTTGCTCTAATTATTAGGAATGTTTCTTTTTAACATCAATTCTAAAATGCTCCTTTTTGCAACTTCCTCACATTATTCTTAGTTCTGCCCTCTGGGGCCAAGTAGAATTAGTCTAACCCCCTTCCACGTGGCATTTCTTCAAAGATTTAAAGAAAGCTATTATATCCTCCTAAGTTTTATCTTCTCTAGTCTAAATAGTTCAAATTCCTCCAACTTAACTTCTTATGGAATATTTTTCAGTCACACAGTGAATAAAGTACCTACTATATGCTAGATGCTGTGATGAGAGCTGTTAATTAAAAAAAAAGATATTCCTTGCCTTCAAGGGACTGACAATCTAATGAAGGAAGACAACACACAAAAGGAAATTGAAAAGGGTGAGGAGATACCAGGCATGGGGACACAATGGAGAAATCCAAAGGAGTATGACTAGGAAAGAAATGAAGAGTTGGTTGGCCTAGGCTACCTCCTTCAGTGGAAGGTTTGGGAGGGGCATTTTACTTTACCTTCCAATCAGAAGGGCAGATGGTGCTGAGAGCACTAATGAGATATGAGTACTGAAGCTGATACATTGGGAGCAGGATGAAGAAGTCCAAAGGAGTGAAGCCAGGTGGGAAATGATAAGTTGGCAGGCCTTTCACTCTGGCATGCCCTCTTCTGGCTATCCTCCAACTTATTAATGTCATTTTTTAATGTGGCACTCAGAATTGAACTCCAGATGTAACCTAATCGGAGCAGAGTGCAGTGAAGGGTGACCGATCTCCTTATTTCTGGAAGTTCTTCCTACCTCTTCCTCCTCCTCCTTCTTCCTTCACCTCTTCTTCTTCATTTTCTTTTGAAAGTAACATCAAATTTATACCAAAAAGTAAAAGTGAGATGCATGTAAAAGATTCATGTACAATCTTTATGATCTACTCTACTTTGTATATGGAAATGCTCATTCCACTAGGTGTTTGTGAAGTTAAGAACCAAAAAAATTGGAAAAAAAAAGCCCCTTGAAGTATGGCACACTCATCGACTATAACACAAGGCCTAAAGACTAAAATATTTACTTCAATTTGGCTTGTATTGCTTTAAAACATTATGATAGCTGGGTGACTTAAACATGTGTCTAGAAATCTTGTACATCCTTTGAATGGATTACATGATATACAGACCAAATAGAATGTTACATTTTGATTTTAATTCCTTAATTGATAGATGAGCACATTGATCTTGCAGTTTACTAACCCCACCCTTCTCTAGGTATTTTAAAAACATTTCCTTCTAGTTATATCTTCCGTGTCTTATACTTTTGAAGTTGAGTTTTTGAATATGTCTAAGACTACATTTATCTGTATGAAATTTCATCTTATTATTTTCAGTTCAATGTTGTACCCTGCCAAGATTGTTTTGAGTCTGTATTCTGTCAATCATTGTATTAGCCATCTCAAATGGTAAAAAAGCATTCTACTTTTGACTTAATATTTATTTATTTCATTTATTTTAAACTTTATTTTGTCTTCTTCATTTTTTATTTATTTTATCTTTATTTATTGATCAATAAATAGAATAAATAAAATAGCACTAGCCAAGAATCAGATCCCTGTAAACAAATAGGGACCATCTTCCAAATCATAGTGCTTTAGTAGATTGATTCCCAAATATTTTATTCATTTTGTAGTTATTTTGAATGGAATTTCCCTTTGTACTATTATTATTATTTTTATATAGAAATGCTGTTGATTTTTGTGGGTTTATTTTTATAGCCTATTACTTTGTTGAAGCTATTACTCATTTCAATTAATACCTTGGCTCATTCCTTAGGATTTTCTAAGTAAACCATCATGTCATCAACAAATAAGTATTTTTTGTCTTTTCCTTTGTTTGCATCTTTAATTTCATTCTCTTTTCTTACTGCTATTGCTAGTATTTCTAAAATGATATCAATTAATACTAGAGAGAGGGAACATTCTTCCTTTATTTCTATATTTATTGGGAAAGCTTCTAGTTATATCATTAGATATGATGATTGCTTTTTAAAAGACTGATACTTTTTATATTCAAAAAGATCCAGCTACACCAATCATTTGCAGAATTTTTAGCATAAATGAATGTTGTACTTTGTTATGTGCTTTTTTCTGAATCTATTGATATAATCAAGTGGTTTTTGTTTTTAATGTGATTAATTATTAAATTTTCCTTAATGTTGTGCCATGCTTTTTCTATTCAGGCTCTATTACTTTCCCTTGCTTTTACTGGTTTTATCTTCTAAAAAATCCGAGTTGATTAATTATAATCTACAGACTTCTATTTGGCACCTCATTGTAGCATAGAAATGACTAGATTCTGGAAGGTTATGCCAGTGGAGCATGAGTGCTGGCAAATTCTAACATTCTAGAAAAACCTCTAGTGTGGTCCCAACAAAAGGATATTTCTGAGCCTCCCCATTGCCGCTAGGCTGGGCACTTGATGATGAATTCTTTGGCCACGTCAACCCATGAAGTAAATAAAAATACAAGATGTCTCTCAGTCTTGTACAGCCACCAGGTCTTCGATGATGGTGGCAGAATAATGAACAAAAAAGGCAAAGGGTACAAAGAATCACACAATTTTTAGAATAATATTAACTTAGCTGATGGAATTCTAAATGTATCTAGTGACCACAGAGTTGATATAACTACTCGAGCAATCGCATAATATCTTTCTTAGCATTCTTTCTCTAAGAGGAACTAAAAGACAAAAGGAAAGATAATCCATTGCTACTCCTTGGAGAAGTAAATAAAGGAGCTGGCATCATTTTGCCTCCAAAAGCAAACTAGAAACACTATTTCATGGGATACTTGTTCATCTTGATTTGCAGTACTCACGGTTAAGTATTTGCAAGTAGGCCATTGATAACATAACTGGCCACTATGTGTCAGTGTCTTTCGGTGGAGATGAGTAGGCAGAGAAATTCAACGTGGAACTTGATCAGACCCACCAAATTAAACCAATCTATATTTCAAATCAAAGGTAGGGTTTGGTTAGGACGGCAAACAATATGTTAGAAAACATAATTCAGGAGAGAACTAGGACAGTCTATGTAAAAACCTGGTCCCTCTGTAGCATTAATATTTTCTTTAAGAAAGAAGTTAGTAGACACCGAACAGGAGAAAGCTAAATAACATCATAGAAAAATAAAATTGTTTCTATTTTAACAGGCAAATGTAAGGTTACTGATGTGGGCATAATTTCTGAACCAGCTACCTATGTACAATCAAAGTACCAACTTGTTAGAGCAAAGATCAAAGACAACATAAAATTAGAAGAAATAATAAAAATATATGAATGGCACACAATTGGGGCAACCCCTATCTAACCTACTTAAACAAGCTGTTCAGTGCATAAAATGCTAAATTGATGCAAGAACAGTGATTTATATAATCACATTTTCCTGAGGAAGTTTAACAAATGTAAATTTAAAACCACCATAAGGAGACCAAAAGAACCAAGAATATGCCTTATCTGGCAGATATCTAATCTCCTTGCCAAGGAGAAAGATGTGGCAGTTGATGCCAATATTGGTTTAAAAGATATTATATGTACTTCCCTTCCAAAGCCATGGAAAGAGCATTGGATTGACTCATTTATTCCTTTATTCCTAGGTTTGGTTTCTGGCTCTGACTTAGTGACTTTAGTCAAGTCACTGTGTGGACCTCAGTTTCCTTATCTGTAAGATGAGGGGGCTTCAGATCACATAACTTCTGAGATTTCCTTCAGGTCTAAGTCTCCAGTGCTATCAATCAGGCATAGAAGTGTTTAAATATTGCATAGAAATTCTTAGGTAAGTGTATCTCAATAAAATGTGAAGGTAAACATCAGAGGAGGAGATTTTAGTATTCCTCACCTGGAAGGGTTTCACCAATACTGGTGACAAGGTGTGTGCAAAGATCGTAAGATCATTGATTTAGAATCGGAAGGGACCTTAGCAATCATCTAGCCCAACCTTCTCATTTTATAGTGAAAATGAGACCCAGTGAGATTGAATGACTTGCCCAAGGTACCAAGTGACAGGAGGGTATCCATCCTTTTCCTTCAGAATAACACAGAAATTAGCTAATTCACTTTTTGTAATGTCTATCACTCTTTAAAAGTTTTTGAAAACATTTTTACTTTCAGTTCTGAATTCTCTTTCTTTCTCCATCCCTTCCTCCATACATTGAGAAAGTAATACACGTTATGCATATGCAGTCATGCAAAACATCTCCACGCTTGCTGTGTTGTAAAAAAAAAGCAAGAAAAATAAAGCAAAAGAAAATATACTTCAATATGTGCTCAGAATTCATCAGGTATTTCTCAGGAGGTGGATAGCATTTTTCTCATGAGTTCTTTGCAATTGTCATGGATCATCATATTGAACAGAGTAGCTAAGTCTTTCACAGTTGATTGTCATTACAATATTATTATCACTATGTATAGTGCTCTGGTTCTGCTCACTTAACCTTATATCAACTCAGGTAATCCTTCTAGGTTTTTCTGAAACCAGCCCCTTTCTTATGTCATATAGCACAATAGTATTCTATCACAACCATATACCACAACTTGTTCAGCCACTCTCAAATTGATGAACATCTCCTCAATTTCTAATTCTTTGTCACCACCAAAAGAACTGCTATAAATATTATTGTACATATATATCCTTTTCCATTTTCTTTGATCACTTTAGGATACAGACCTAGCAGTGTCATTGTTGGGTCAAAGGTTAGGCATCACTCTTTGATGTCTGTCCTACCTGGGTAGCATGATGGATTTAGAATCACTAGGACCTTGGTTCACATCCTGACTTTGATGCCTGCTAGCCCTGTGACTCTAAACATATCACTTAAATGCTTGGAGAATGTTTTCTCACCTGGGAAATGGGGAAAATAACACCTGAAGTAAAGTGCAAACTTCTTGAGGGAAGGGACTGTCTCATTTTGGTGTTGGTATTCAAAGTGTTTAGTGCAGTACCTAGCAAACAGTAGGCACTTAATTCAAGTTTGTTTATTGGTTGACCCACAGTTCCTAATTCACAGGGATGCTGGGATGCTCAAATGAGGTAAGATATGTAAAGTGCTTTGCAAACTTTTTAGCACTGCATAAATATCTATTATTAGCGGTAGTATGGAATAGTGAGAGTGCACTGGTCTTGGATTCAGAAAAACCTGGGTTTGACACTTCCCATGTCACACACTGAGCAAGTCACTTAACCTATGTGAACCTTGATTCTCTCCTCCATAAAACAGGGATGGTAATAGCACCTATATCATGAGGGTTTTGTGAGAATCAAATGAGATAATGCATATATAGAGCATTTTTGCCTCTTCCCTTTAAACAATATGCAAATATCAGCTCTTATTATTATTATTATTATTATTGGTCACTGCTTCTGGAATCCATTCCACTTGGCAGAAACCCCCTGTCTCCCTGTTCTGCTTTGTGGCATTCTTAAGGGCTGCTTGTTAGCGTGCATTCCGGACAATGCTAACAAGATTTCAGATATTCTGGACAAGGGAGGGATCTGCTTAAGTCCTTAGGAGAAGCTAAAGAGACTGTTAACAAACCAAGTCCATCAAAAAACATCTGTTCCAGTCATGCTGGTGATTTTTTTATTAGTCCTTCAAATCCGTAACAAAGATCTCTAGAGCAAGACAAATGTTCTTGCAGAGGGTACTTTCCAATTTCTTAGCTAACCTGATTTTGTTGATTCATACATATGCATGATTCAGGGCTGGTCCTGAATATAAACATGAGAGCTTTGGGGGCTCCATTCTCCCTTCTTTTCTTCTTCTTCTTATTTATTTTCCTTAAAACGTCCTTGAAATTTCATTTGCTCAGTAAAACCAAACAAATAATTGCATAGTAAAAGCGGGAATGAGGGACAGACAAGCTTGATAATTTGCAACATCAAACACCCCTTTCCATGGTTAGCATCACCCGTGTGAAGCAGCAGCTAGCAGGAGAGATAGAACTCTGGATCTTCAAGGCACCGACTAATATCAAAGCCAGATGTATGAAGTGAAAATACCTAAGGATCTACACTTCCAGCTCTGCCCTATCATTGCCAAATGCAATATGCGATCGCAATAATAGGAGTCGTGCTTGGCATATTTCCCCTGATCTCTAAGCAAGAATGCCTAGGTAATACTAATGCACCATGCCTCTTCTCCTTGTTAAAGTAGCATTTGTGGTGGGTGCTGGGGCCTGTTGTATACTTTGAAAAGTTTCTTTTTCTGAAAATGGGCTCAGAATTGAGTCAGAATTGAGGTCAATTGAGTGGAATGGCTGTCCGATATTGCTATTGAAATGAATTCTTGCCACAAACCAAGAAAGTGAAGAAGAATATTACTTCTTATGTGGGAGTCTTCACATTTGTAGGAAGCCACCCCAGCTCAGGGCCTCATTGCCTCTAAGCAGGACATTTATGATAACTTCCTAGCTGGTTTCTCTGCCTCTAGTCTCTTGCTTTCTGAATGAGGCCTTCATGACCTGCCAAAGCAAATTTTCTAAGGTGGAGGTCTGCCCAGGTTGCTCTCTTGCTCAAAAACCTTTAGTAAGTTCCCAATGCCTACTGGTTTGATAGACAGAAATAGATAAACAATTTTGTAAGTGCTTATCACATGTCTAGCGCTGTCCTAAGCATTCTCACCTGTGGCTCCAAGAAGCTATAGCATGCACAGTGGCCACACCCTGGTAAAACCATCTTGGCAGATGGGCTAAACCGGGTTGAGGACAACCCACATCCTCAACCCTGTCCATGAATTAGGAGGATGTCTGCCCCAAACATGTGAAGACTTCCATTCTGGGCAGATGAGAACAATTTGTTCCAATAGCCATGAAGGTGTCTGAGGAAGGCATTGCGGAGTGCTTAGAACTTGGTCAGACATCAAAGACACCGAGGTCATCTACTGTATCCCAGGCCATCACCAGTCATCTTGACTTTTGTCGTGCCACTGGACTTTGATGATTCTGGAAGAGAGAGTGAGACTAATGACTTTGTGCAACTCTGACTCCCTTAAATCCAGTTCACACACAAGTCAAGACTTCACTGTATGGTGTTATTAGTCCTTTTCAAAAACAAAGCATAAAAAACAACAAGCACTGGGAATATGACTGTAATCAAAAAGCCCTCAAGGAGGGAGATAGACCTTGATGACCTTCCAGCTCTCAATCTATGATCCTACACAGACTCTTTGCTTAGAATATACTTTCTACTCATCTTTTCCCATAGAAATGGGAGGTTGGATCACAGCCCACATGGGATCCAACTTGTTAGAAGCAATGGGGAGAATTATAAAGAGGTTAACTTAGGTTTGATGTCAGGAAAAAGCTTCCTATAACTAGAGCTGTCCCAAAGTGGACGGTTCCTTGGATAACCTTCCTCCTTGGAGGTTTTCCCACATAGGCTGGAAGGGGCTTACTAGGGGCACAGTATTATAGGGATTCCTCTTGGTTATGACTTTATAGAGATGGCCACCGGGGTCCCTTCCAACTCTCAAACTTGCTGATTCTGTCATTTTTTATTCAGGATTCCTCCAGTTAAAAGTAATCTTCCCTCCTCAAATTTCTTGAAACATTTTCTCTGCAGTCCTCATTAATTATATATTAAACTCTACTTAGTTGTATGCCTATCATTCAAATCAATTAACCAAAAAATGTGATTAGAGTACCTTCTATGTTCAAGGCCAGACAGTGCTCTCAAAGAACTTACAGTCTTAAAGAGGTGAAAGAGATGTCTAATAATTATGATCTGAATGGATGAGATAAATAGAGAAATCACAGTTACTGATAAAGTACTGTAAGACAAGGTAAGAGCCCTTCAGTCTGGAGTTAGGGAGTTTCAGCAAAGGCTGAGATGGACCTTGGAGGGAAAGAGAATGGAGATGAGAAAGCAGAGGGAGGGAGAACATTCAAGACATTGGAAAGGCCAAGAGACAAGAGAGATCATGATGAAAACATGGAACTTAGCATCATCCATTTTGTCTGGAATGTAGAAGGGACGAAAGAAGTACAATTAAACTCAGAATCAGAAATGTAAACCTTATATGATAGGCCATGGAGGGGCCATTGAAAGTTTGTGAATAGAGGAATGATGCAATTAAGCCAATATATTTAAAATATCATCCATTCAGCAGTGTAAAGTATTGGATAGGTAGATTAGATACAAAAATACCAGTCAGGAATCCATTATGATAAATTAAGCTGAAAGAAATGAAATCTTGAACACAAAGGATTGTAGGGAGAGTTAAGAGGAGACAGACATGGCAGAGGAAAAAAAATCAGTATAACTAGGTAACCTATTCCACCATTCAGTTGCAAACTTCTTTAGGGTAAGAACTAAGCCATTTTCCAACTTTGTATCCCTTACTAAATTTTTTTTTTTTTGGCAATTGGGGTTAAGTGACTTGCCCAGAGTCACACACGCTAGTAAGTGTCACACTTGAACTCAGGTCCTCCTGACTTCAGGGCTGGTGCTCTATACACTGTGCCACCTAGCTACCCCTCCCCCCCCTTACTAAATTTTTGAGAGGCCATGTGGCATAGCAGGCAAAGAGTTGGCCTGGGAGCCAGGAACACCTGGGTTTAAGTCCTGCTTCTGACACATACTGGCAAATTCTTTAACCTCTCAGTCTTCCCTTGTAAGTTGCGGATGTAAATTGCAGAGAAGGTGCTGCTGATCTGCAATGGTAGAAAGAATTTCTTCATCCGGGACTTTCCTAGGTTAAGCAAACCACAGATCCAGCCTCTAACCCTAAAATGCTTACTTGATCAATGAATGAATGAATTAGGTCCATAATAAATGTTTGCTGAATTAAATCAGATTTGTTGCATTGTTCCATATTTATAGGAGGTGAAGTAGTATACAAAGCCAGCTTTTCAGTAGCAGCATCTCCTCCAAACCCAGCTTAATTTACATGGCACTCATTTTCCTCAGTGCAAGCACCAGAAGTATCTGACCAATGAGAGGTATTATTCACTATATGCAAACTGTGAAATGTTTTTGAAATTGGCTTTTATCATTAACATGAACAGTTTTGACTTGGAGATTGGCAAGAAGAATGTCCACCCAGGCAGCTCTTGGCCAGGCTTGTGCTCTGGAATCTCCAATCTTCCCATCAGCAGCAGTGACTATGTTTCATCACTCAGGGTCTCATGGGCAGGTAGGAATTGGTATTATTATTATACTGTTGTATAATAGTACAATAGCAAAAAAAGGAGGTGGTATTATTTTACTACTAATAAGGAATGGGCCAAGTTACTTCTTGGTGTCTACCAACAGACATCACCATAAGCTATAATAACCAGACAGCAGCCACAATTTCAGAATCTCACAGCTAACTGAAATCCTGAATTTTATACTAGTCCTTTTCCTTCCAGATGAATTAGATGACACTGTCTCCTGTTCTCTTCATGCCTTTTTTGAAAACAAGAAATAGCTCCATTATATAGATGGCAAAAGGAAGATATACTCAGAGACAGATAAATGGCATATTTAAATCTATTGACAAACACTGAAGGATCTTAACTTTCTCAACAACATTTATTAATAGATGTTTATCTAATTGGAGGAAATACCCATAGTAATGAGCTCACAGAAACATTCAGTGCTAAAGTGTGAACCTAATGCTTACTACATGCTTAGCATTGTGGTAGTGACCACTTAACAAATACTTATTGACTGACAGATAATATAGGACATATAAGAGGCTGTCATTAAACTTGAGGAGCTTACAGTCTAGGAATTAAGGAATATGCATAGAATAATGATTTTTTGGTCTAGGTCTATAATTTTTTAAGTGTGGGAAACTCCCATCAGGTAAATTTCCTTCATCCATGAAGACTAAGAACTTTTCTGTAACTCAGGGTCACAGGACCATAGATTTAGAACCAGAAGGACCAGGTCTTAGATGTGACCTAGTCCAATGTCCTCATTTTACATATGAAGAAAATGAGGGCATAGAGAAGGAGAAAAACTTGTACAGGCTTGTAGGATCACAGAATTAGAGCTGGAATGAACCTTAGAGACCATGTAGTATAATCTCTTAATTTTACTAAGAGGAAACTTAGACCCAGAGAGAGGTGAAGTGACTTGCTCAAGGTCACACAGGAGGCAAGGAGCAGGGCCAGAATTCAAACCTAGTAATATTTATATATGTATATATGTATGTATGTATGTGTGTATGCATGCATGTATTACTCTTTTTGCCTTTTACCTGTCTGAAAGCTCTTTTGATAGATCTTTAGCATGCCACATCCATTGACTGTGGATCTCCCAAGTCTCTACCCTGGACGCACTTCTCTTTTGTCTCTATACTTCACGATTTAGTGATCAAGTGAGATTAGTTATCATCTGTGTTTTTTCTGTTATTGTTCAGTCATTTTAATCATGTCTGACTCTTTTTGGGATTTTCTTGGCAAAGATACTGGAGTAGTTTGCCATTTCCTTTTCCAGCTCACTTTATAGATGAGAAAACTGAGGCAAACAGGGTTAAGTGACTTGCCCAGGGTCACACAGTTAGTAAGTGTCTGAGGCCAGATTTGAATTTAGGTCTTCCTGACTCTAGGCCCAGCACTCTATCCACCACATCACCTAACTGCCTTTAGTTATCATCTATGTGCAGATGACATTCAACTCTACTCTCTCCTGAGCTCCATTGTTGCATCACACACTATCTTCTGGACATCTCGAACTGGATGTCACCACATCATCATTATCATCATCACTATCACCATCATCATCATCATCATTATCATCATCATCATCACCACCACCACCACCATCATCATTACCATCAGCTGTAGCAGAATCATTATAGCTAGTATCTATCTACCTACTTATTTGTTTGTCTACATTTAGTTATGTATGTATGTATTCATTCATTCATTCATTAATCTATCTCTGTCTGACTATCATCTATTTATTTGTCACTTCAAGGTTTGAAAAGTACTTTACAAATATCAATTACTTTAATCCTTGGATGAACAGAAAGGCTATGGGATTGTATTTTAGGTAGGTAGAAGGATTTGAGGAGTGGGCAAGATTACATATGACATGTTTGGGGAATAGGAAATAGATCAGGCCTGAAGAAGACAGTACCTATAACAAGGTAATGAATTTTCTCAACTTAGTTTCCTCAACTGTAAATGGGGATAATAACAGCACATACCTCCCAGTGTTGTGAAGATCAATTGAGATACTATCTATCTCCAAACCACTCAGCACAGTGCCTGAAACATAGTTGGTGCTTAATAAATGCTTGTTTCCTTCCCTCCTCCCTTCCTCCCTCCCTCCCTCCCCTCCTTCCTTCCTTCCTTCCTTCCTTCCTTCCTTCCTTCCTTCCTTCCTTTCTTCCTTCCTTCCTTCCTTTCTTCCTTCTTTCCTTCCTTTCTTCCTCCCCCTTTCCTTGCTTTGCCAGTGAAATCACAGATCCAGTCTCTACCCCCTATTTTACAGAGAATGAAACTGGAAATAACTTGACCATGGTCACATAGCCAATAAATTCCAGAGGTAGGATTTGAAATGACCTCTTACAATTCTAGGCCCAACACCCCAGCTTCTCCACCATGTTATCTCAGAGGGAAAGGCCTACACGTCCTGTAGGAGAGCTGCTACTGGGAAGACTTTTGAATGGTGAGAGCTTCTGCATGGTGACACCCTCCTTGCTTCCTGGAGTGAGTTGCTAAAATATTAGCTTTCCTTACTGGGAGCATTCAAATGTAGTTATCCCCTTTAAGTGGGGTGGATTTATATGGCATATATATGTGTGTGTATATATATATATATATATATATATACACATACACACACATATATATACATATGTGTGTATATGTGTGTGTATATATACACACACACACACATGCACATATACAAACATATATTGGTGGTTCAAAAGAAGCAGCCCTCCAAGCTATACTTTTCTTGCCCAAAAGGCTGGGGAGGGAGTGGTAGGTGCTCACTGACTGGATTGCGTGCTGCATTCCCTGGGAATTCCATCTTGGATTTTTCTTCAGTGTGACTGTGAGGGCAGTGAACCTTCATTTCTTGCAGTTTGGCAGGGGATGTGTGTAGTGGCAGCAGGACGTCATCCTTATCCTGCCAACCTGATTTCACAGGGTTTTGAAAAACCAGTCCCCTTGGGGCAGCTGACAGCCATCTTGACATTTTGGATTGCAAATATTTGCTTTGTAACCTTTACATGAAAGGATTCAGAGCCAGACACAGAAACCCCCCCCCCCCATCCATGGGCCTTGTATATCTGGATCTGAGCTCTGCTCTAGGCCCATTTCTTTATCTGTAAAATCAAGGGGTTGGACCAGATGAGTTCTGAGCTATTTTCTGGCTCTATACTATGATGATGACAAGTGAGATAGAGTGGTGAGCTTAGAGTCAGGATATCCTGGATTCAAATCCTGCCTCTGATACACATTAGCTAGGTGAGCCCACGCAATCACTTCTTTCTGAGATTTTGTCTCCTTAATTATAAAATGGGGGCCATAATATCTGTAGTTTTTACCTTTCACTGTTGTTGTCAGATTTAAATGAGGTAAGATATACAGGATAGTTGTATGTCATATACATATTAAGATTTACTTTGTATATTGTATACAAATTGGGGGAGGATTAGCACCTCTGATGTGAGGGCTTGCCAAGCCCTTCTCAAGGGTACTCATCCACCTCTGGTGTCTACCTGGCACTCAATTCTCACCTGTGGCTCCAAGAAGCTGTAGCATGAACAGTGGCCACACCCAAGTAAACCATCTTGACAGACAGGTTAAAATAGGTTGAGGGTAAATAATGGGCCCTAAACCTGTCAGTGAGTTTGGGAGGGTGTCTACCCCAAGAGCGAGAAGACTTCCCTCAGCAGAATGGGCAGATGAGAACAATTTGTTCCAATGGCCACAAAAGTGGCTGAAGGAGGTGCTGTGGAATGCTTAGAGCTTGGTCAAAGAAGACGACAAGGTCATCTACTACATCTAAGGCCATCACCAGTCATCTTGACTTTTGTCTTATCACTGGACTTTGATGACTCTGGAAGAGAGAATGAGGCTGAGGTCTTTGTGCAACTCTGTGTCACTTAAATCCAATTCATGCACAAGTCAAGACATCACCCTGTGATGTCATTGGTCCCTTTCGAAAATGAAGGACAAACAAACAACAACAATAACAACATATTGAGACAGTATAGTATAGTATGGTAGATAGACAGTAGGTTTCAAAGCCAGGAATACCAGGATTCAAAGCCTGCCTTTAACACAAATGGGCTATATGACCTTGGATAAGTCACTGAACCTCTGAATGCTCTAGGCAACTCTCTAAGACTCTAATTGTGGACATGGTGTTGACCATCTTGCATTATTAAAAGGAGCTTTCCTTGCTCCAAACCTTACGTCAGGTATGTCACAGGTCCAATCCCTATACCTACCATATATGTATGGCGTGTGTGCTGCCCATGTAAAATGTCAATATTCACATGGAATATCTGAATGTATAGACAGGCAGCTTGAGGGGAGTCATAAATAGCTATCTCTGGAATCTTTCCCACCCTGCTCTAAGGGAGAATGTGATTCTTGTCTTAAGAAGAATAGAAGAAGGGACCATAAGACTAACCTCTTTGTATGGCGCTGGATTAGAATTATATCTATCACCTTCCCCTCCAATATTATTGGTTTAGGGGCTTGATTTTAGGTTTAAGCCACTTCATTGTAAGTCACATCTTAAATCAGAAGGATACTCCAAGCTTTCATCCACCAGCTTAATCCATTCTTACCAAATATTTATTACAAAAAAAGACAATAACCAATAGTGAATAGCAAGCAAACCATTTATCTAAGCAAATACAAAACATAATTCAAGGAAGTAATACAAATTAGAATATACCAGAAAACACATGTGAGTAAATGAGCCCTTTAGATGGGAGTGGGATGAGACTTGGTTCAAACAAGAAAAAAAAAAACCTCAATCTCATCCAGGAAGACATCCCCCCAAAGTCGCCGGGGGTGGAAACTGGAAAGCAGGGACATGTTGATGGGTCAGCTTCCTCTTACATGACTATGAAAATCTTTGTTTTTCTCCTCCCTGGAGTAAGTTCTAAGAGAGTCTAGATCTACAAATGTCCTCTCTTGAAGTAGAAATTAAGAGTGTTTCTTTTCTCCAAAGCTCTCTTTAGAACTCTATCCCTCACAGGCAAACAGAGTTGAGCCACAATTCTCTCCATCAATTAGGAGATCCTTATTAAAAATACTGCAGGCTTGGCCAAAAACCTGAGTTGCATGTGTGTGTGTGTGTGTGTGTGTGTGTATGTATGTGTGTTTGTACGTATATATTTACATACATACATACACATAGAATCTATTATTACTGACTACCTATGTTACCTTTGGCAAGACACTTAGCCTCTTTCTCTGGATCTTAGTTTCTTCCCATGTAAAACACAGAGATTGGAGTCCTTTCCACCCAGGCTAGTCTTTTTTTTTTTTTTTGGTTCCTTACAAGTAATATTCCATCTTTCATATCTATGTCTTTGCACAGGTAGTACCCCATGCTTGAAATGCATTCTTCACTCACCTCACCTCATCTCACACCAGTGAGAAATGGGGAAAGATGTAACTGACTCTACCTTTGCTGTCATGAAGCTAGGACACCATCATTATCTTTGTCACTTTTGTGTTTATTCTTTCCTGCTCTTAGGCAAATTTGTGCCTTGGGTGAACATGTTTAATCTTGAAAGCAACCAGAAAGGCTGATTACAACAGGGATAGTTACAGGTGCTGTTGTCTGCAGAAATGACTGAGCATGGAGTTCAATGTATGTTTGAGATTAAAGTGGAGTGATAGGACAGTCAAGGTGAAATATCAAATCCTGACTTCACCTAGAAAAGTCCATAGTGAAGAGCAGTTGCTTAATAAATGATTGTGAATTGACTGATAGCAAATAGCAAATTCAAGAACTCTGATCTGACATTCAGTGCTTCCTATTGAGCCAAAGTCCTTTGAAAGAATAATCTCTCTGGGTCTTCATATGAGCTTTTGTTATTATTATTCCTATCTAGAGTACCTTCTCTTTTCCTCTGTACTCACTCAAATCCTAAATGTCTTTTAAGATTCAGCCTCAGTCCCGGATCCTTTACAAAGCTTAATACATCTGGAAATGATCTTTTCTTCTTCCATGGCAGTATAGTCCTTATTGTCCATATTTACTGAGAGGCAGCATAGCTGTATGAATAGAGGACTAAACTTGTAGCCTGAGGTCTGAGTTCAAATCTAACCTCCACTCTTCTCCATTGGATATGGTGAAATAAGGGCAAATAGAAGCAATAAAGTACCGGTACTGATATACTCACACTCTAGTGACATATATTCCAGAGTCAATGATGAGGTAAGTGTATAGAGAGCTGGCCTTTGAACCAGAATACTCGGGTTTATGACCCGTCTCTGTCATACTAGCTGTGTAGTCCTGGGCAAGTCACTTAACCTCTCAATGCTCTAGATGATTCCCTGAGACTATGAGATAGCAAAGATGCTGACCTGCATTGGCAGAGGAAGTTCCTCACTAGTAACTCCTCACTAAGAACTCGGAAGTTCCTAACTAGTCACTAGTAACCAGTGAAATCACAGATCTAGTCCCTATACCCTGTCCTACTATGTATCAGGCACTGTGATAGGTATTGGTAGTATGGATACAAAAGTGAGATCGTCTTTCCACTCAAGAGAAATATATCCCACTGGAAGGATACAGCACGGTCACAGATAATTAAATATAGATTCTTTTGACCCATGATTTTGCTCACAGAGGGAACTTCCAGGGCAGACTCCCTCTACTCATGCAGGTCAGTGAATGTATGGCAACAGTCTTAGAGACTGGGGGCACTGAGAGGTTAAATGATTTGCCCTGGGTCACACAGCCTGTGTGTGTCAGAACTTAAACCCAAGTTTTCCTGGCTCTGAACACAACTCTGTATCCACTACATTATACTGCCTCCATACAATGGATGTATACCAAATAAATTCATGGCAATTTATTGAGGGGAGGAGGCACTTATACTTGGGGGAATTAGGAAAGTCCTCTTGAAGAAGATGACACTTGATCTGAGCCTTGAAAAGATCCAGAAGTTACAAGAAACAGAAGTAAAGGTGAGGGGGGTGCCAATATTCCAGGTAGAACACCTATTTGGTGTTCTCACAGTCTGGCTCACTTACTCCAACCTGGCAGGTCAAGATTCTCAGAGAAGGATGAGAATGATGCAGCTATACCCAAGCTCTCCCAGGACTCTAGGGATAACCCCATTGTGAAGAAATACACTCCTATTAGCCATTGTAGCCCTTGAACCCCCACCAGTGTTCTTCCATTTTCAAAAACCTAGCCACTTATGCTAATGACCCATTAGATCTTAAATATCACCACTTATTTAGTAATAAAGTAAAAGCAACAACAATATAAGTATCTATAATAGTCAATGCAGAAATAACAAATACATTACAGTCCAAATATAAATGTACTGTCCCACCAATGTATTTTACATCTGTCTGGATGTATGAGCACATCCCTCTGAATCCTGGTAGAGAAACACATGATAAATGAAAATCCATGTGCTTAAGATAGCTTACACCTAGGGAACTGTAAACTTAAGTAACATTTTTCTCTCAAACTGTTTATAAAAATTCTATGAGGAATGTAGCTTCTGTGTTCAACAAATGCTTCAATTGATAAACTGAATGGATTGATGCTATGCTTGAGCAACACATCACTGGGTATATTGTCTCAACTAAACTAGTTGATCTGCTGGGTGACTTTTCTGATTCTCTGCTTCCAAGATGTTGTTCTACTCAGTTGGAGTTACTTCTGAACGGCAATTGTAGTGTCTATCACTTCTAGTTTAAGGCTTACTGATGCCTTCTTCTGAAGTAGTGTTATTAAGATAAAGCACTGATCTTTATCTTAAAGTTGATAAAATATCTCCAACTCTGCTTGGTTGCAGGATTTATCTTTGCCTCCTCCATTTCTAAGCAACAGGTGACATAAGAGATATATCTTCTGTTTCTTATCTTGTCTTCTTTTCATCATAGTACAGTGAAGTATATTCTTTCTACTTATTTTTAAACAGTAATTCGTGATAGAGAGCACAGTATATTCTGTCTAATCTTCCTTTCAGCAGCAGGTAAACTCTCAGCAGCTCAGTGGTTGGCAAATCAGACCAGAAGCAAGGGATGAGAAAGAGAGACAGAGACAGAGACAGACAGAGAGACAGACAGAGACAGACAGAAGCAGAGAAACAGAGAGAGAGAGAAACACACAGACACAGAGAGTCAGAGAGAGAAAGAAAAAAATAAAGAGGGAAAGAAAGAAAATGATTCTCCTACCTCTCTTTGACTTTTAAAATCCTTCTTAAGCTCTTCCAAGAAGGCTTTTTGGGCTTCAGACCAGTTCATATTCCCTTTTGAGGTTCCAGATGTGGGTTTATTCACAATATTGTCCTCTTCAGAATTTCTGCTTTGATCTTCACTGTTCCCATAATAAGAATCTATGGTACGTTTCTTTTTGCTCATGGTGTTTGCTTATTTCTTGGCCTTTAAAAAAATTGAGCTCTCCTGCTGGACAGCAGGGGGCACTGACCCAGCCTAGTTGTGCTGTGAGCCCAGGTCCTGGTCATTGGCTTTGTGTGCTGGGGCCTCAGATGCTGGCAGTTGGAGGCTGTAGGGTTCTGGCAGCTTACCTGGTGTTGGGCTGGAATCAGCAACACTGGAACTCTAAGGGTAGGGGTGAGGAGTCTGGCCCCTAGAGGATGCCTGCTCACCTGGACCTTTCACTTTGTTTGGTTCCTTGTAGATGGATATTTTGCTGCTGCAGGATGTTTCTCCACCTGGGGCTTTCCCTCTTGGAGTTGTGCTTCTCAGAGCTTTACTTAGGCACTGGGAGACTTGGCTGCCAGAGAATGCCTTGGCAAGTGGTGGTTTTTTTGAGTCAGTTTCCACTGGTTCCCCTGCCCATACTGAGGCACTTGGGGGTCCTGCTGTTGGTGCTTGTCTGCTCCATCACCTGGGGCTCAGGATCTCCCCCTGGTACACTGAGGTAGAGCTTTCTGCTACCTTGCTGGGATGTCTCCTATCCTGGACTTCTCCCCGTCCCCGAGGGCAAGAGGGTCCTTTCTCGTTAATTCCCTAGCTTCCTGGGCTATAGGACTGCTGCATCCCAATCTTTCTTCTGGTTCAATTGTTTCAGAGTTTTTTCTGGGGCAATATTTTCTGGGCTTTCAGAGGTTAAGGGTGAGAGTGACTTACTTCTTCCTCCACCATCTTGACTCCTGGAAGTGGAACTTGAAAATGATTCTCTAACACAATTCTGAAATTTGACTTACTCTTCTGGGTTCTTCTCTGTGAATGATCATACCTTAGTTTATGGTTAGAGACCATATTTAAATCTTTATATTCAAATCACTGAAATGATTACTGTGTTCTCCATTTGCTGTAGCAGCTCTAAAGCTTGTCACAGTGAGATGAACTATTGCTGTCTCAAAATTCTGACGACTCCAGAACCTGTTTCTCTTAGACCTGTGACCCAGAAAAATGAACTTTCAAGACAACTTTAACGCAGCAACTGTTTTTCTCAGGAACAGATGTATGTCTAAGACAAGTGAACTGTTGAGAGTCACGGTATTCATGGGTTACACCCTTAAACAGGCATGAAGAGCAGTATATATACATATATACATATATATATATGTATGTATAGAAAGTCTCCAAAGGCAGTCAGGAGCTGGAATGTCATGTATGAGAACAGCAAGTGGGCTGATTTGACTAAAGTATAGAGTGAGTTAGGGTGTGTATGGAAGTGTGGATAATGTATAATCTGCCTAGAAAAAAATAGGCTTGAGTCAGACTGTGAAGAGTTTTAAATGCCAGATGGAGGAGTCTTGTCTTTTATCCTCAAGGCAATGGGGAGCTACTAACATTTATTGAGCAGAGGAATGACATGGTCAGACCTGTGCTTTAGGAATATCAATTTTAGCTCCACAGTGTCTTTCACCCTCAATAAATAGATATTGCTTAGATTTGACTTTGATACGAAGCAAGTCAGAACCTTTCTAATTACGGGCCTTCTTCAGTACACAGACTTATGGGAATAATTTTTTTCAGCCTCTCCCAGATAGAGTTTATAGAAGCATTGATTTTTAGAGTCCAAAGGGGCCCTGAAGGCCTTCTAATCCAAACCTCTCATTTTATAGATGAGGAGAATGAGGCCCAGAGAGGTTGTCACTTGCCCAAATTCACACAATTAGTAAATTGCTGAACTGGGATTTGAACTCAGGATCTCTGACTCCAAACCCAGGGCTCTTTCCACTAAACCGTGGAAGGCCAAAAGTGAATAACTAATGTGAGCAGCTTCTGTGAATCTTTTTCACCCTAGTTATGCTCTGGGAACTATTTGAATAAAGCCTTGCCCGGATAGCCAATCCACGTTCTAGCTTTCCACTACTAAGTCCAGTCTTAGTTCCTAAAAATAACTCAGGTTCCCACGAAGCTAATTCATATGTCGATTTGAACTTTAAATCTTGTAGAAAAAAGTCAAAAACAAAACAAACAACAAACCAGCACACAGACGAACCACATGTGAACCTTGGCCTCAGAGCTTTGGAAAATAAATATTTTTGCCACGTGGCAAGAGTTGTGCGGTAAATATCTCCCCCTGCTCTGATCTTACATCCTGTCACATTAATGTTTCAGAGCCCTCAATATAAATATTAAAACTAATAGCTTCACTCTTTGGCGATTACTCCTCCAGTCCCTGAAATCATCATAAAACATTCAAAACCTTTTAGAACATTTACACACTTGAATCTGGCAGTGGGGAAAGGGGACTCACACAACCCAGCCCAAGAGCTGAAATCCAAGCCGAGAGCTGTTTGTGAGATATGCTTTGGTTATTCATCATTTCAAATAAAGTTTCCATTTTGATGAAGGGGAAAAGAAATCAAAGTATAGCTGTCAAGGGAGAAGACTCAAGTATTGCTTTTCTATATTGAGGACTTGTGCAAAAAAAAAAAAAAAGAAAGAAAGAAAGGAAGAAAAGGCTGGAAGAAAGAACAGTCCATGAGAATCTCAGTCCAAGGTCAATCAATGCTAGGACTGTGGGTACGTAAACAGCTAATGGATTGTAAAGACACATACTAGTGTTATGAATTTTTAAAGACCAACTCTTCAGTCCAGACCCCTATAAATCAATGATGACTTATTGGATGGATCAATTATGCAAACTTTAAAACATTTAATGACAGGTAATGAACAAGTCTCCAGAGGGCACCAGTCAACAGTATTTCTGCAGATGTAGTTACGTCTACTTAAGTGGTAAGTGTCCTGCAAGTCATTCCTCAGAAGGGACCCTGAGCCAAATCTGACAGTCTGTTAAAAGGAAAGACTGGGATCACCTTATCCTTAATACATAACTCAAATAGCCAGGAAAATGGGTTACATGCTTAATGCATTCATAGGCACATGTGTTTTGTTTAGTTTTTATTAGAAAGCTCCTACAACTGAGCTTTGCAGTTTATTTGGCAATGTGAGAGTAAGATAAGGGGAAGAAAAGAGTATTTTTTTTGGGGGGGAATAAAAAATAGTACAAATGCCATGCTGTTAACTCATATGGGTTCTAATAATTCCCGATTATGAAAGGAGAGGTAGATGGCAATGGAAGGAACATGCAGATTGGACATGGAGCCATGGAGACAATGTCCCTGAGTCACATTAGGTTTGGAAGCAAAGGGTGAATAGTCACCTGAAAGTCTTCCATTGTCAACCATAACATGACTGAGCCCTGATTGCTTATTAAGATAGTGATTTAATGAATGAGAAGAGATTTATGTGTGTGGATTTTCAAACTCAGTCATTCTTTAGCTCTTAAACAGTGGTCTTATGAACAACTCCAGCTAAATCTGCTGATTAGGAGAAAGTTAGAAATTAAGCAGCCTGCTCAAGAGGAAGCCATGTTCCCTAAGCCTCTGATGGCCATATTTCTGTGTTAACTCAGTTAAGTCTCAGAGGAGCCAAGTGTCTAGGAATGAATCAGCAAAGGAGGGAAGTCCTCATATATCTTGCTTTAGGACCAGACTTTGCTTTACTTCTTAGCCAGGGCCAACGCAAATGAAAAACTAAAGACAAGTATGGTTTGAAGAGCCAGAGTTTATGTGTCTCTGAACTATGAGAAAGCTTTGGGTTGGATAAAGCAGGTCCAGCGTGGCTCCCTGAGAACAAGTATTGCTTTGTTCTGAAAGCACTGAGGACAGAATGCTGGACTTAGAATCAATGGGCCTGGGTTAGAATCCTGGGCAAATCATTGAAGCTCTGTAGGATTCAGCTTTCTCTTCTGTAAAATGAGAGAGTTGGTCTAAATGACTCTGGGTTCTTTGCAGCCCTTAATCTATGATTGCAGGAGGAAAAACAAACCAAACAAATAATAGTGAATCTTTAACTTGTAATAATAATGTGCTTTGATGTAATCTTGCATTTATGATAAAAACAATGGAAGACAGCGTGACATGTCGATAGATAACTTGGAGTCAGGAAGAGCTGATTCAAGTCCTGCACAAAAAGGCTTTCTGACCTTGGGCAAGTCATTTAAACTGTCAGTGCACCAGGGCCTAGGCTATGGTCTAGGATTATGTAAACTACAAAGAGTTGCATTTTTGCATGAGTGGTGGAGTTTCCACAACTGTGAGTTCAATTTCCCCAAACAGATGAAATTATGGATCCAGATTAAAACAGTAAATAAGGATATTTACATTTTGGAAACTAAACCCAAATAAGCCTATCTATCTTGTTCGCTTTTCTAGAGAAGTAAACAGCTGTAATTGAAATCACCAAATAATTTGGAGTTTCCAAATCATGATTTCAAAGGATCAAGGCTAATATATGCTATCCCTCTCCTGCCAGAGAGATGATGAGCTAAAAATGCAGAATGAGTTGTATGTTTTTGGACATGGCCAACATGGGGATTTGTTTTTCTTGACTATGAAAACTTGTTAGGAGGATTTTCTTTTTTTCTTTTTGTTATTGTTCATTGAGGATGGGCAGTGGGAGAGAGAAAGTGAATTGAATGCTTGTTAATTGGGAAAATAATAAAAATAAATTTTAAAAAGCGTTTGGTGATTGCTAGATTTTCCATCTTGGAACTCTCCCTCTACTTTTCTAATTCCCTTACTCTCTCATATCTACTCAGTTTCCAAGTCTTTCCTACTCACATAGCCACCACCCCAGTCCAAGTCAAGTCAGCACACGTTTATTAAGTGTCTTTTATGTGACAGCTGCTATGTCAAGTACTGGGGATACAAAGACAGGCAAAAATAGTCCCTGACCTCAAGGAGTAACAGTTTAATGGGGGGGGGGAAACATCACAAGTTGTATACAGGATAAATTGGTGATAGTTAACACTACTCTCGTTCAGTTCTTTAGTCATGCCCAACTCTTCATGACTCCACAGAACATAACATGCCAGGTTCTTCTATCCTCCATCATCTCCCAAAGTCTATCCAAGCTCATGTTCATTGCTTACATGATACCATCCATTCATTTCATCATCTGTTGTCCCCTTTTCCTTTTGTCTTCCATATTTCCCAACATCATGGTTTTTTCCCACTGAGTCCTATCTTCTCATTACATGACCAAAGTATTTAAACTTCAGCTTCAGAATTTGGCCTTCCAAACAACAGCTCAAATTAAAGTCTTTTAAGTATTGGCTGATTTGATCTTCTTGCTGTCCAAAGGGCTCTCAAAAGTCTTTTCTGGCACAACCCAAAAGTGTCAATTCTGCAGTGCTCAACTTTCCTTATAGTCAAAACTCTCACAGCCATACATTACTGCAAGAAAAACTGTAGCTTTGATTACATGAACCTAGTCAACAAGGTAATGTTTCTGCTTTTTAGTATGCTGTCCAGATTTGTCATAGCTTTCCTTCCAAGGAGCAAGTGTCTTTTAATTTCACAGCTGCAGTTGTCATCTGCAGTGATCTTTGAACCCAAGAGTGTAAAATCTGACACTGCTTCTATTTCTTCTCCCTGTATGTTCCAGGAAGTGATGGGACCAGTTGCCAGGATCTTAGCTTTTCTTGAATGTTAAGCTTCAATCCAGCTTTTACACTCTCCTCTTTCACTCTCATCAAAAGGTTTCTTAATTCTTCTTCACTTTCTGCAATCAGAGTGGTATCATCTGCTTGTGTGAGAATGCTGGTATTTCTCCTGGCAACTCTAATTCCAGCTTTTAATTCATCCAGCCTGGCATTTCACATGATGTACTCTGTGTATAAGTTAAATAAACACGGTGACAATATACAGCCTTGTCATACTCCTTTCCCAGTCTTAAACCAATCAGTTGTTCCATGTTTGGTTCTAA
Organism: Vombatus ursinus; assembly: GCF_900497805.2. Taxonomy (NCBI): domain Eukaryota; kingdom Metazoa; phylum Chordata; class Mammalia; order Diprotodontia; family Vombatidae; genus Vombatus; species Vombatus ursinus. The sequence goes on along the minus strand of NW_020954603.1, from coordinate 11,414,276 downwards.
CTATTGCTTCTTGACCCGCATACAGGTTCCTCAGGAGACAAGTAAGATGATACTCATCTCTTTCAGGATTGACTACATTTTGTTGTGATCCACATAATCAAAAGCTTTAGTATAGTCAATGAAGTAGAAGTAGATGTTTCTCTGGAACTGCTTTGCTTTTTTCATAATCCCGTGAATGTTGGCAATTTGGTCTCTCCTCTGCCTCTTTGAAAACCAGCCTATGCTTCTGGTCATTCTTGGTTCACATATTGCTGAAGCCTAGCTTGCAGAATCTGAAGCATAACCTTGCTGGCATGTGAGACGATCACAATTGTTCAGTAATTTGAACATTCTTAGCCATTGCCCTTCTTTAGGACTGGGATGTAAACTGATCTTTTCCAATCCATTGGCCGCTGTTGAATTTTACAAATTTGCTGGTATATTGAGTGCAGCACTTTAATAGCATCATTTTTTTTTTTTTTTAGGATTTTAAATAGCTCAGCTGGAATTCTGTCACCTCCGCTAGGAATATCGTTAGCAATGCTTTCTAAGGCTCATTTGACTTCATGCTAAGTACTGAAGATAAAAAAAGGCAAAAATAGTCCCTGCCCTCTAGGGCTCACAGTTTAATGAGGGAAACAACACAATACATACATACACCCATACATACATACATACATACATACATATATATATACATATATATATATATATACATACATACAGGATAAATTGGTGATAGTTAACAGTGTTGTTGTTTAGTTGTTCAGTTATGTCCAACTCTCCACGACTCCATGGATCATAGCATACCATGATATAAAGATCTTTTTTGGAGAGTTTTTCTGCATATTCTTCCCACCTCTTCTTAATCTCTCCTGGATCACTGCCTTGTCATGGTAAAAGGGCTTGTGTAGCTCAGTGGACTTATAAGCTATGCCATGCAGGTTTAACCAAAATGGATAGGTCCTATTAGAGAGTTCTGACAAAAGGTGATCCACTGGAGAAGGAAACAGCAAACTACTTCAGTACCCTTACCAAGAAAACCCCATGGAAAGTATTAAACTGATAAAAGATATGACACTGGAAGATGATCCCCTCAGGTTGGAAGATTTCCACCATGCTATGGGGAAAAAAGCAGAGGACAACTACAAGTAACTCAAAAGAGGATGAAGCGGCGGGGCCAAAGTTGAAAAGAAGCTCGGCTGCAGATATGTCTGATGGTGAAAGGAAAGTCTGATGCTGTAAAGATCAATACTACTTAGAAACCTGGATGTAGGATCTATGAATCAAGATAAGCTGGATGTGGTCAAATGGGAAATGAAAAGATTAAACACTGACATCTTGGGTTTCAGTGAACTTAAATGGATGGGAATAGGTGAATTTAATTCAGGTGATCATTACTACTATGGGCAAGAATCTCTTAGAAGAAATAGAGTAGCCCTCATAATCAGTAAAAGGAGGAGAAAAGCAGTACTTTGGTATAATCTCAAAAAAGGCGGAATGATATCTGTTCACATCCAAGGCAAACCATTCAGTGTGACAGTAATACAAATCTATGCTCCAACCAATGATGCCAAAGAGGCCAAAATTGATCAATTCTATGAAAAAACTAAGACATTTTCTAGAAATAATACCAAAAAAGATGTCACATTCATCATAGGGGATTGAAATACTAAAGTAGGAAATCAAAAGATAATTGGAATAACAGGCAAGTTTGGCCTTGGCGCACAAAATGAAGCAGGGCAGAGACTAATACAGTTTTGTCAAGATAACTTGCGGATCATAGCAAACACTTTTTCAACAACCCAGAAGGTGACTTTACATATGGACATCACCAGATGGTCAATGTCAAAATCACATTCATTATATACTCTGTAGCCAACGGTGGAGAAGCTCTATGCACTCAGTTAAAAGCAGACCTGGAGCTGACTGGCTCAGATCATGAGCTTCTTACTGCAAAATTCAGACTTAAATTGAAGGAAGCTGGGAAAACCATCAGACCATACAGTATGTCCTAAATAACATCTCTTATGAGTATGAAGTGAAGTTATGAATACATTTAAGGGATTAAATCTGGTATATAGAGTACCTGAAGAACTGTGGACAGAAATTCACAATATTATACAGGAGGCAGCAACAAAAAAAACATCCCAAAGAAAAAGAAGAGCAAGAAAGCAAAATGACTGTCTAATTAGGCTTTACAAATAGCTGAAAAAAGGAAGAAAGCAAAAGGTAAAGGAGAAAGGGAAAGATATACTCAACTGAATGCAAAATTTCAGAGGATAGCAAGGAGAGATAGGAAGGTTTTGTTAAATGAGCAATGCAAAGAAATAGAAGAAAAAAACAGAATGGGAAGGACACAAGAAAATTAGAAATATCAAAGGAATGTTTCATGCAAAACTGGGCATCAAGAAGACAAAAATGGTTAACATAATAATAAATGATTTAACAGAAGTACTGGGTCTTTTAGTAAGCCAGGAAATCCACAGAATGGAGATAAGAATGGAAAGAGTTTCATCTATGGGGGACAGGCAGTGGAAATGTTCAGAGTTGGGAGACGGGTTGTCTTGTGGAAGAAACACCAAGGAGGCCAGGCATCTTTGGACTGGAACATATACACAAGCGAGTAAGCTGTGAGAAGGCTGGAAAGGGAGGAAAGGGCTCACTTACAAAGGACTTTAAAGTCAAACAGAAAATTAGATATTTGATTCTGGAGGTAATGGGAAGCTAATGAGTAGGGGGTGTGGTATGGTTAGATTTTGCTTTAGGAAGATCAGTTTAATACCTGAGTGGAAGAGAGACATCAGGTAGAGAGCTCAACCAAATGGTTTTGGTAATAGATAGTTCAGGCCCTCATCATCTCTCATCTGGATCATTGCAATAGCCTCCTAATTGGTTTCTCTGCCTCAAATCTTTGTTGTTGTTTTCCAGTTATTGGTGAGTTTTCTTGGAGTGGTTTGCCTTTTTCTTTTCCAGCTCATTTTACAGATAAGGAAACCGAGACAAACAGGGTTAAATGACTTGCCCAGGGTCACATAGCTGGTAAGTGTCTGAGGCCAGATTTAAACTCAAGCCTTCCTAACTCCAGGCCAGTGCTCTATCCATTGTACCATTTAGGTTGCCCTCCCCAGATCTTTCTCTTCTCTAATTCCTCCTTCATACAAGTGTCAAGTGATTTTCCTGTAGTGAGACTGCCTTCCACATGTAGCATGGGAGTGTCATTGTGTGACCTGAAGGGAGGCAGAATAGACATCTATAACTTCTTCTTCCTCTACCCTTCTCCAAGGGAGGCCTTAAATCCTTCCATGAGGGGAGGCAGGAGATTGGGGCCAAAAACTTAGGTCACTCTGCTCTCCTCAGAGAAAGAGAGGGTTCCAAGCTCGAATTGCATCTATCTACTCCCCTAAATATTGTTAGTTTAGGGGATGTGGTTTTCAGGTTCAGGCTAAATTTCTGATTGCTATTCATTATGAGGGAAACAGGACCCCAGATTTTATTTCCAAGGCTTGACTCCTTTCCCATCAAGTTCTGGTTTCATAATGAACACACATAGAAATTAGCAAAGAAATCCATTTATTTATTCAAGTTGAGAGCAAAATAGAAATTACGTATGTATATGTATGTATGTATATACATACATAAATAAAATGTGTGTATACGTGTATATATAAATATATATGTATATATGTATATATAAATATGTATGTGTATATATGTATGTATGTATATATGTACATACATATATACTATGTATGTATATGTGTGTGTGTGTGTGTGTGTGTGTGTATATATATATATATATATACGTATATATACATATGAAGAGATAACAGAACAATACAGAGGGAAGGAGCTCTCCCTTTGGGAATGAGGTAACTCAGCTCAACCAAGAGGAAGAGTCCCAGATTTCACCCAAGGGGGAAATTCCTTGAAATCTTTAAAGGAGCAAGCTAGGGATAGGAACACGGGGAAAACTGCCAGCTCTGCTTATGTTAGCTTCTTCCCCAGAGTCTTATTTTTCCTTCAGCAAACTGAAGTGGGGTTGGCATCATCAATCTTCTCTCTCAAACCTGGAAGCCAGAAGTATCTGAAGTCTGAAGAAATACCTGCTCCAGGCAACTGCACCCTTCCCCTCATGTAGGTGTCTTCACCAATGAGGAGAGAGTCCCGCATCAATGGGCTTTGGAATTTAGGGTTACATTCCTAAAGCATAGGTCTGACCATGTCATTCTCCTACTCAAGATGCTCCAATCTGTAGTTCCTTTTTGACCCGAGGGTTAAATACAAACTCCCGTGTTTGGCATTTAAAGCCTTAGTAAGCTGGCTCCAGCATACCTTTTCAGATGTTTTCTATTACCTGCTCTCTCTAGTACGTCCAACCTGGCATTCTTGCTATTTCTGACACATGCTGTTCCAGATCCCATCTCCATGTCTTTGAATATGCTCCATGCCTGGAATGCACTCTCTTCTTACCTCCACTTATTAACATCCATAGTCTCCTTCAAAACTCAGTTCTAATACCACCTCCTATGTGAGGTCATATCTATCTCTACCCCTCATCTCTACCCCTACCCTCAGCTGCTAGTGCCTGCCCTCCTCAAATTTCCTTCTATATACTTTGTACATATTTTGTATCTTACTTATACATGTAAATATTGTTTCTCTGATAGAATATAAGCATCTTGAAGCCCAGGACTGTTTCATTTTTTTAAAAATTTTATATTCCCAGCTCCTAGTAAAGTATCTGGTACACAGTAGATACTTAAGTATTTGTTGATTGGGTAATTGATTCTTTACCTTCTCCCTACCCAACCCCCATTCTAATAAAACTCATTTCCTTCACTAAAGTCTTCCTACAAGCTTTTATTGTTATATGAAGTGGGTCTTGTGATCTCAAAGACTATGACAATGAATTGTCGGCTCCTACCAAGTTGGAAGACCACAGATTATATCTGTTTATCTTATATAAGCTACTGTTAGCTTCTGAATGATGTTTTCCTCACCAATACAAACCTGTGAAGATTGTCCACCAAGGCATAGAGTAGTCACACGGGCTGATAGTATTAAAATATAATTATTGCATTATTTGAGTGACAAACTTACTTTCATTGTGTCCAGTTAAAGGCAGCAAGAAGCTGTAGTTTCTGGAACAAAACATGGACAACATCAGTCAGTTGGTAAGTAAACATTTATGAAGTACCGGCTATGTGCTTTTGATTTTTTTTTAAGCAAATATTTGTTAAGCAGGTGTTAGAGCATAGAACATTTAAAGGATGCAAGGTTCCTGTCCCCCAAAAGTTTATAACCTAGAAGAAGAATGAATCATAGACACAAATAACCATCAGACAAAACGGTGTGTGATAAGTACATAAAAAGATACGAAGAACTATATGAAATCAGATGAAGGGAAAGTTATTACAAAACATGGGGGGCAAGTAAGGCTTCATAGAGGAGTCAGCCTTTGAGTTGAGTGAGGTTTCAATAGGTGGAGAAGGGAGAGAAGCTTTATTAGTGTTATACTGTATTGTTGCTTTACATATCTTATAAATTTAATGCTTGTTAATTGATTGATGATAGACTGTGAGGTCCTTGAGGGCAGAGGCTGTCTTTTGCCTCTTTTTGTATCTCCAGCATTTAGCACAATGCCTGGCACATAGCAGGTGCTTAATAAATGTTTATTGACTGACTGATGTTGCCTGTGTTATATCCCTTAGGAGAAAGTAAACGCTGAGAACAGAGACTGTTTTATTTCTTTGTCTTTTGTATCTATAGCACCTGACATAGTTCCTGGAACTGGGTAAGTGCTTAATAAGTGGTTGTTAAATTCCATTGAATGGGGCTGAAAGTGAGACTATCAAGGATTTACTTTGTTGAGATGGTTTTTGTAGAAGTGGAAAGGGTCAGAGCCTTGTTCTGATTGATTTTTCTGATTGAATGTTGTCAAGGATGGCAAATGCCAGACAGACATTGTAACATTGTCTTTGAACATCCAGTTTTCCCAAACTGCAAAGGAACTAGAGGGGAAAGGAGGGAGTTTCATGCTTGTCCCAATCAACATGACTTAGAATTTAATACTCTCAGACAAGAGCACTGCCTTCTCCTATGGATCACACAGTAGAAAATAACACTCACCTTTCACAAAGAATGAATTGATGACACAAATGCCCAAGATATATCAGTGCCCTTGGATGTTAAACATTGTCTCTTTTGAAAACAAAACAAAAATTGTATAGAGGTAAGATGCCTTTTATCATGTCTTAACTCCATCCATAAATCATCCTCACTCTTCCTGAAATAAACCTCAAGCTCAGCATTCGGATTCAACAAATGAAATCACTGTCAGGTCATTTCTAAGTCACAGGATCACAGAATTTAAGATTTAAGAGGAACTTTAGCAGCTATCAAGTTCCACACACCCTAGAATGGAATGCCATCTCCGGCATTACCCACCAAGTGGCCACCCATTCAGCCTCTGCACAAAGACCTTTAAGGAGGCAGAACTCACCACCTCTCATGGCAAACTACTCTTCGTTCAATTTTTCTTGTTAATTAAGCAACAAATCAGCCAATAAGCATTGACTAAGTGCTACTATTTTCCAGGCATTGTGTTAGGAGCTGAGCAAGTACAAAGTATACAAGTGTAAAGAATGAAACGAACTTCTAAGTCTGGATTTCAAGGCCCTCCATCATCTCTCTGTCTGACTGTCCCTCTCTGTCTCTGTCTCTCTCCCCTTCCCTCTTCTCTTTCTAACTTTGTTTCATATTGCTTCTTTTCATCAATCTTTTCCTATTAAACTCTGTTCTCTGAAATCATACAACACTTTCTTACCTCTCTGCTTTTGCTCACATCATTACCTATAACCCGATTGCCCTCCTACCTTAGCTTATCCCCTGAAATCTTAAGTTGCTACATCACCACCTCCGTGAAGTCATTTGAGATTTTCCCAGCCAGAACAAATCTCTCTTCCCCCTAGGCTTTGAATCTCCTCTTTATTGTTTATACATTGATTATCCTTGAATTGTAGGTTCTGGCAACGTTGTCCCATCTTCATTTATTAGATTGCAACTTTTAAAATGAGGAACCTTGATTGTTCTCTGAGCAATCTCCAGCTTATCAGTAGCCTTTCTAAAACATGGCAGCCAGAATTGAATGCAACATTCCAGATATGTTCTGACCAGGGCAGGGTGCAGGAGGACTGTCACCTCCTTATTTCTGGAAGCTGGGGATGATGTGAGCAGAAAGGCACAGAGTCCAGAAAGCCCTGCGTGTGTTTAGAGAACAGAGTTCTAGGGGACATAAAGCAGATGAAAAACCTCATTCCTCTCCTTCACTTCTCAGCATGGCACTTTCCACATAGTAGGCATTCAATAACTGTTGGAGGAGTGAATGAATGCTATGTGAGATTGTCCCTGAAACTGAAAAGGAATACTAAACCTTTCCCTTGGGTGTTTGTTGGGGGTGGGGTGGGGAAACTCCAATCATTTGCACAGTATTGATTGGGAACAACATGTATCTTACTCAGAGAGTAGGGAGCTGCATCTCTTTGTAAATCCTGTTAGGAAGCCCCAAGCTGAGGGAGTGTAGGTAGCAGAAATAACTTGAATCCATGTTGATTCATCCTATAACTTTCATAAGTTCATAAATTTCACAGACAATGCTGGAGGGGACCTCAAAAGTCATCTAGTCAAACCCCTTCATTTGATAGATGAGGAAACTGAGGCTAGAGAGGCTAAGTGATTTGCCTGAGGTCATGCTAATAAGTAGCAGAGCTGGGTTTTAAATTCAGGTCCTCTGTTGTGTTAAACAACAACACAAATATTTTCCTTCTTTTTTTTTCCTTTTTGGTTATTTGAATATTTTCTTATTAAAATATCCACATATCTTTCAACTTATTTTTCTGTGTGCTTGTATGATTGCTTGCACGTGTGCCTACATATATGTTTGTGATAAGAAAATTAGAAGGAAAATCGAACAACATGCATCATGTTGTAGTGGAAAGAATGTTGGATTTGGAGGCAAAAGACCTGTATTTAAATCCTGGCTTCACCATATATTACCCATGTGACCCATGGCAAGTCCTTCCTCTTTCTGAATCTCAGCTTGCTCTACTGTAAAGTGAGAAAGTTAGATCAAATGGACTTTTGAGGTTCCTTATGTTCTAAGTCTATGGTCCCATAATTCTATGAAAACCTCTTTATCATTATTGTTGTCGTGTCTGACTCTTTGTGACCCTATTTAGGGTCTTCTTGGCAAAGATACTGATTGGTTTGCCATTTCCTTCTCCAGCTCATTTTACAGATGAAGAAATTGAGGCAAACAGGGTGAAGTGACTTGCACAGGGTCACACAGCTAGTAAACATTTGAGGCCAGATTTGAACTCAGAAAAGTGAGTCTTCCTGACTCCAGGCCCAGCACTCTGGCGCCACCTAGCTGTCCCTCCTCATCATTGGTGCTAAACAAAAATGAAATGGGCTGCTGGGGAGAGGGAGTGTAATTCCCCTCACTGGAGGTCTTTAGGAAGAAGTACTCATGAGATATGGTGTATGGGACAGAGGGGAAGGAGGAATCCTTGTTCCAGTAATGGGTTGAACCAGTTGACCTTCTAACTGTGAGTCTGGGACTCTGTAGTTAGCTCCATTCCAGTTATAGGTACATCATTTTTGGAAAAGTCAATGCTGGGATGATGGAATCCTAGTAACATTTCAAACATGTCTTCATTATGTTCTGGTAATAAGGGACGCTGAAGGGAATTAGAGACTCAGCTTAGTTTAGAAGATACTCAGACTTGTTTGAAGTGTTTGTCGCATTTATCCTACTCTCTGGTCTGGTGATTACATCAGAAGCCTCACAAGTATGGTTCCTCTTCACACACAGCAGGAGGAAGGTTCGTTTTGTTTTTTGTTTTTTGTTTTCCCCTCTTAATTGGATTTCAGGACCAAGCAATCAAACTAGGCAGAATTTGTAGGTTTCGATGGGAGAAAAAGCCTACTATATTTTTAAAAATGCATTTTGGTAAAGGGTGAAGAGTATTCAATTTGGAGTCAGAAGATGAGTTCAAATCCTGACTGTGACTCTTATGACTTTCTCTTGGACTTAGTTTCTTTGTGCAAGGGGAATAATAATATTTGTATTATCTATCTCACAAGGTTGTGAGGAAAGCACTTTGTAAACCTTGAGTGCCAGAGAAATGTGAGATATTATTAAATATTTATTGCTTACCCTCCTCCTCCTGACTCAGTAAAATCTGGAGTGAAAGTAGCCAACTTGTGGCCAAAATAGGAGGCTGAGAGTGTCAGGAATACACTATAAGTTAGATATAATGGATTTGAATAAGAGCTCAAGCTGGATGGAGATGAGGCAAAGCAGGTAGGAGAGCTATGGGTACCCCATTTGGGAAGATGATATTTTTTAAACTAGTTCCTTCACAATGAAGTGTGTATGTGTGTGATATTCTGTATTCTTTTAAAAGTGGAATCCTGGAGCAAAATTACTGTTGCTTGTGTAATGGTAGTAAAGGTAATTACCATACCTGACAAGACATTTTGCTCTTGGACCTTTGTTAGACGACAGCACCTATCAATCAGTCAAGTCAATCAATTAGAAATGTTGTTATTATTTGTCCTTTGTTGTTCAAGAGGACCAATGGCATCACAAACCTGAAGTCTTAACTTGTGTGTGAGTTGGATTTGACTGAGGCAAAATTGCACAAAGTCATTAGCCAGCTTCACTTTCTCTTCCCAAGTCATTCCCAAGTCATCACAAAGGTGATGTGGTGGTGCTGGTGATGGCCCAGGATGTAGTGAGTGAGCCTATCCTTTCCAAGTTAAGGTCTTTCCCAGGGCTCAATTTGCCTGAAGTCATGCCCACTCAATGAGTAAAGGCTAGGTAAAAGCTGAGACAAAAGATGGCCCAATTTACTACCCAAAGATATCAGTTGGGGAGGGGAAGATCCTCAGAGTTTTTGGCCAGAAGAGAAAACGATTGCTATTTACATTCATTCTAAGCCACCAAATGTAAACAATGAGCCACAGAGGCTTGGGCTGGGCCTATTATTGGCCTTTCAATGAAAGCCAGAATGACTTGGATTTAAAGGTGTAGTCAAGGATCTTCATTTAAAACACAATAGGCTGTTTTAAAGCCTGTTTTTTCAGAGCTATATTTCTAGAAATTAAAAATGAAAACTGTGTGGGATTAAAAGTAAATTATCCCAGCTTTTTGAAAAGAAAATAAAGAGGAAGAAGGAGGCAGAGGAGGAACAGGAGGAAAAGGAGAAGGAGGAGGAGGAGGAGGAAGAGGAGGAGGAGAAGGAAATTATAAATGTGAACTAGGTATGAACAAGGCCTGGACATCACTCAGTGAAAATGCTTTTCACCTAGGTGTGGTGGGAAGCCTGTTCACACTGGTTAAGGATATTAGGTTTTCTATAAAATAGCAAACAAATTTGGAATTTAGGGTATTTGAGGAAATGGCAAGTCAGGAAGAAGCTGTCTAGTCAAGCAATTTAAAATTAACACCTTAAGTAAATTTCTGAATCCCTAAGGATTTTCTGACCCAAGGAGGTAAGGGTGGGAGAGCCCTCCCAGGAAGGAAAATGGTTGCTTAGGAAGTAATAACTTCTGTATATTCTTCTTCCTGATTAAAATCTGCAAGAATAATCCCTCTTTCTAGCCTGCCCAACATGGTGTTGTATGTCATCTCTCAAGTGCAGCAGATCAGTCTCCAGAAAACTCCCTTGTCACTTCATTAGTTTCACAGATCAGATGAAAATACCCCTCACAGATATTAAAAGTATCAATGTGGTCCCATCTAGCTAGCTCCACTGAGGCCATCTTCACTCCCATTTGCTACCCCTCTACAAATCTTAAGGCATTCTATGCTTTGCTAATGGGTCATCCCTCTCTCCCTCTCTCCCTTGCTCCCTCCCTCCCTTCCTTCCTTCCTTCCTTCTTTCCTTTCTTCCTTCCTTCTCCTTCTCCTTCTCCTTCTCCTCCTTCCTTCCTTCCTTCCTTTCCTCACTATATATATATATATATATATATATACACTAGATGCTGGTAGAGAGAGAACTATAAATAAGACACAGCCTCTACCCTCAAAGGAGATTATAATAATAGGTAGCATTTATATAGTGCTTTAAGGTTTGAAAAGAACTTTACATATAACATCTCACTTTATCTTCAAAACAACCCTAGGAAATATGTACTATTATCACCCCCATTTTGCAGATGAAGGAATTGAGGTAAATATTAGTCAAGTGACTTATTGAGGGGTTACACAGCTAGGAAATGTCTGAAGTTGGAATTGAATTTGGGTCTCCTTGATTGTAGGTCTGGTAAAGGAGATAGGACCTACCTAAGAATAACACCCACAAGGAAGCTTAGAGAGGACCTTAGAAACCATCTAATCCAACTTCCATACAAAGTATGCACATAGGAGAAGTTCCAAGCCCCATGGGAGCTCAGAAGGAAGTATTAGTTCTGCATGAAGCCCTTAACTTTTCTTTAAGCCTGACTGAGGAAGAGAAGTGAAAGTTGATGAAGATAAAAAGATATGAAGTTTCTTTCTCTCTCATTTTAATAGCTGGTTCTTACTGGTAAATTATTCAATTTTTTTATGGTGCATTAACTCTCCCAACCTTTTAGAGTACAGGGAAGGGGGAGACCTCAGAATGAAGGGCAGGGTTGGCTTCCCAGTGACTTGTAAAAATAAAAGCATCCCCCAGCAAGTCCAAATTTACTCAGTCATCATATGTGGAGTCAGAACCACTGTTCAGCTTTTTGACCTGGACTACGATACTTTTCAACACTTTCTGGAAGGTTTAGGACATGGAAATATATACAGCTGCCTGCTAAGGTTACTGTAGTATTGTGTATATTTAAGGAATCATAATAATAATAAACATCATAAAGCATTTATTGCCCCCGTTATATTGTAAATTCCTTGAGGGCAAGGACTATCTTTTGCCTATTTTTGTATTCCCAGTGTTTAGTATGGTGCTTGGTGGAAAATAGGCACTTAACAAATGATCATTGTATTATATTATTGTACATTATATCACCTCATTTAAGCTTCATGACAATGTTGTGAGGTTTTACTGGCATTATTATTATTATTTTACAGATCAAAAAATTGAAGTTGAGACATGAAGTGACCCATGGTCACATAGAATTATAGAAGTTCAGTCCAATTCATACTCACCAAAATAATTACTCACTGCATAGCAAATCAAGTATCAAAAACTACATTTGAACATAGGTCTTTTGGAAACCAAGAGTAGAACTTTATCTCCTGGCCTATACTATACTATGTCTCTAAGTGATACCTTTGACTCATGTATCCTATCCACCCTGAAGCACTCAGAGTGCCACAGTTAATAGCATTTCATAACAAGAACCTGGAATGTATGTACCTGGACCTCAATGTTGTTGGTGGAATCTGGGCCAAATCTAAAGAGGGGACCTGGTGTCTGAGTTTGGCCCAGGGTCAAGAGAAGAACCTAATGAGTTTTGGGATACATGGCAGAGTCATATGAAACAGATGATTCAATCTGCACCATCGACATCCATTCTTACCTTCTGCTAGAAGAAGAAGCAGGGTGGAGCATTCCACTGCAAGGCACATAAAAGACTGTGAGAAGATTGCTATCACAAACACTTGCAATGGAATGTATATGACTTTCATGTTTCAGCATGGTGCAGTGGAAAGGGATTGAAATCAGGAGAAATATAGGCTTGCATCCCACCTTGAACACATCCAAGATATATGATCTCCAGTGACTTCAGAAGGACGCAGGATGGCACAGCAGAAAAACTCCTGGGGTTCCTTCCAGCTCTAGAAATTTATGATTCTATGTCCTTAGAGATTCCATTTTACAGAGGAGAAAACTGGCACTCAAATAAATTTTGTAATTTCATAGGGAAAGCTCGATAGGACCTTAGAAACCATCTAATCCAACCTCCATTTTACGGATGAGGAAACTGAGGCCCTGGGAAGGTGACACAGGTAACACACAGGTAAATGTCAGAGATAGGATTTGACCTCAGGTTCTCTGTATTCTTCTCAGCATTCTTTCTATTCTGCCATGCTGCCTAGAAAGCACATGATGTTAGCTCTGGAAGAGACTTTCCAGGTAATCTAGTCCAGCCATCTTGCTTTACTGATAGGGAAATGTAATTTCAGAAACATGAAGTGATTTGCCCATGATCAGACAGCTATAATTACAAATGATGTACCTGGGACTTGAACTCAGGTCTCTCAGTTCCTTATCTATTGTTCTAGGTGGTTTAAATTCAATAAATAACATTACCTTGGTTTGGCTTATTTGAAGGTGAAGCTTCTTGATTAGCCAGAAAAATGATAACTCTGAGCATCAGCACACACTCCTTTTTTTTCTGAAAGTGTAGGAGAAAACTAGAAGTCATCTCATTTTCTCTGTCTACCTTAAATATTTCGGCTAGCCACCCTCAAAAGTTGCAAACATTCAAATGCATATGGAAAAGAACATTCATTCTTTCTTCTCTTTCCTCCTCCCTCCCTCCCTTCCTCCTTCCTTCCTTCCTTCCTTCTTTTCTTCTTTCCTTTTTCTTTCCTTCCTTTCTTCCTCTCTTCCTTCCTTCTTTCCTTCTTTCTTTCTCTCTGTCTCTCTTTCTTCTCTGAATCTCTGTCATTGTCTCTCTCCACCACGCACATCAGTTGAGTTTTAAAACTTTTTTTCCCCGTGTTTCAGCTGCATTTCAGTATACAACATCCCAAAAGAGTTAAATGTATGTCCTTGGAAAGGAAAACTTACTCATTTTTTTCTTTTATAACAATCAAGGGTGAATTTCTAAAACTGTCTACTTCTAGTATACAAATTGGAACATGGTTCTTTCAAGGGAGGGGATAGCCAAATTCCTCACAGAAGCTGAGAGTTCTAAGGGACCTCAGCGACCAGTGAGTTCAACACAAAGATGAAAGAAATCCCCACTACAACATATTCAATACATGATCACCCAGCCTCTACTTGGGGTGGAACTCACACCCTCCCTTGGCAACCCTTCTTGTTTCAGGGCAGCTCCTGATTCATGGCATCTTAAGTCTTGATGCATTTTTCCTATTTTTGGAAGACACAGAGATAATAAAACTCAAATTTTCTTTTAAAAACATGAGATAATAGTACAATAGGTGTGATCAGGGGATGTGCCAGACTGAGGCACCTCCTCTGAAGCTGGGAGTGTTCACTCTGGCAAATCTTTACGTGTCTATCTCAACAATATCCCTTGCAATTAACCCCTATGGCAGAAGGGTATAGTGAGGTTCAGAGAAATTGAAAGTCTTGTTCAAGGTTGCACAGCTAACAAATGGAGAAACTGGGGCTTGAACTCAGATCCTCTTATTTCCAAATTGGTGTTTTTCCTACTACACTGTATTGCTCCCATTGTCATGTGTGTGAGTCAAAGAATGATAGAATTTTAGTGTTGAAAGGGACTATAGAGATCATTATTCATCCCCTTCACTTCATAGGTAAGGAAAGAGATGCTTAATGAGGGGAAGGGATAGCTAGGTGGGAGATAGTAATAGTAATAAATAAAGGAATAATGAGTAACATTTATATAGTGCTTACCATGTGCCAGGTATCTAGGTGGGCTTGGAATTAAGAAGAACTGAGTCCAAATTCTCCCTCACACACAAACTAGCTGTTTGCCTTAATCCACTTGAGAAGAAAATGGCAAAATCAATCCAGTATCTTTGCCAAGAAAACCCCACGGACGGTATTGGCTTGCCATGGTCCATGAGGACATGAAGAGTCAGACAGGACTGAATGACCAAACAAGAATGTGTACCAGGCACTGTCGTAAGTACTTCATATATGGAGCATGTCTTTTCCTTTCACTAGAGTGTAACCTCCATGAGAGTAAGAATCATGCTGTATTTACACTTTCGATCCTCCTCAGTATCTTACAGTAGATGGTTGATATTTATTTGTTTGCTCAATTGAAGTGAAAAGTTGCGCTGGAACCCAAGTCTCCTGACAAGCCAATTCTTTTTTCTCCTTCCCCCCCCAAATGGAGACATGGCAATGTCAATGCTCAGGAAGCAGATACTTCGTGATTGGCTGATTACCAGCTGTGATGTCTTAGATTCCTCTTCCCCTAGAAGCCAAAGAGAAAATGTCAGTAGCAACTCAGTGCTCGGAAGCCTCTGACATTTACATAACGTCACAGTGAAATTGATGAGTTAGGCCACAATGAAGCCTGCTTCTTGCTCTTGTTGCTAGATCCTCCAATGGGAGCCCTGGCTGACAGTGAATAAGCATGGCATCCTGGGATCCTGGAGTTGGATGGGACCACAGACCCGAATCCTCTCATCAGCATCCTCTACAAGTTGCTCTCCAGTCTCCTTGAACACCCCCAGAGAGGGGCCGGGGATCACTCCAACAGAGAGAGCCCAACAGAGAGAGCCCACTGGGAAGGACAGTGTGCCTGAAGACATGAAGGAAGCTTATCTAAAGATATTGAGGCAGAGCAGCCTTAAACTCCAAAGGCAAGGTCTTACCTTTTGCCCTCCACTTTTGGCATGAGGACACTTTCTTCAGGTTTTCTCAAGGGCTCAGAAAAAAAAATTAGCAAGATTGTGGACCAGTTGGGAAGGGAACTGCAGTTTATTATTGGAAATTATTATTGGAATTACTGGAAATACTTCCATAGTGCTGAACCAGGTGGAAGAAAGACCAGAGAGACAGGAATTTCTGCAGAAATTACTCACATTACTGTGTATTTTGTGAGGGCAGTGAGGTGGCACAGTGCATAGACTGCCTGGTCTGGAACCAGGGAGACTTCGTCTTCCTGGGTTCAAATCTGACCTCAGACATTTACTAGCTATGTGACCCTGGGCAAGTCACTTAATCCTGTGGCAAACAAAAAAAAAAATCCTGTGACGAACCACCCAAATGGGGTTATGAAAAGTCTGAAATGAAATGACAACAATAACAATGTATTTTGTGCCTACAATTTATACATGCACTCATTTATTCAAATTGACTTCCATTCCATTGCCTTCCATTCAATTTAGAGAACATTTATTTTTGTAGGTATTAAGCACCTAATATGAGTAAAGCCCTTTAACGGGTGTGGAGAATCAGGAGAAATGCTACAAAGATGGTTTAAATATGCTCCGTTTCCTGAAGGACCTTGCAATCTAGTAGAGGAAATAAAACACCAAAAACTACAGAAAAAAAAGCATAATGCAATGAGTTTATTTAGTCAGTCAATAACCATTTACTAAGCACCTACTATGTGTCAGGCAGTAGACTAAGCACTGGGGATACAAAGGCAAAAAATCAAATATCCCTTGTCCTCAAGGGAAACAAGTATTCCCCAAAGTAAATGCAAGTTACATAAAAATAAGTACAAAGCAATTTTAAATTGATTTGACTTGAATCTTGGCCAGCAGGCTACAACACAATTTATATCTTGCTTTTGTTACTAGGTGGCACAGTTGATAGAAAACTGGGCCAGGAGTCAGGAAGACCTGAGTTCAAATCTAGCCTCAGACACATACTAGCTGTGTGACTCTGAGTAAGTCACTTAACCCTATTTGCCTTAGTTCTTCATCTGTAAAATGAGTTGGAGAAGGAAATGGCAAACCACTCCCCTATGTTTGCCAAGAAAACCCCAAATGGGGTCAAGAAGAGTTAGACATGACTTAAAACAACTGAACAACAACAATTTGTTGCTAGGTTCACCAAATGGGAGCCCAGGTCGACAGTGGATAATTATAGGTTTTGAGGATCCTGGTAAGGGAAGCAGCCAGTCTGACTCCTACCTCAAAATGTGTCCTCTCTTCAACATCCCTAAAAAGCATATGCTCACAACTATTTAGCAATCAGCTCTCTGTATGCCCAACACACTTTTAAGTTTTATCTGCACTATTAATATTTTCTCTATAACTTTCCCAAGTCTAAATGATCAACAAAACAGTAAACCAAACCCTGATTTGCAGCATTCGTTGATTTTTGAGGTGTGAATGCTTACAGATTGTTATTCATCCTTTGTTCTTTTTTTAATTTTTTTTATTTTTAGTTTTCAACATTTACTTCCACAAGATTTTGAGTTCCAAATTTTCACCTCATCTCGCATCCTTCATTCTTGAAGAAGATTAATGCAGATGCTCACACTGAAAATTTAAAACTGACTCTCAAGCCAGGTTTAAGCTGGCTCCAGCACACTTGCTTTAAGTGAGCACTCAGTCGGCTTGAACTCACCCAGAGAATGGGAGAAGAGAGAAACCTTGGAGAGGACTTGATAATTACCTCTAAGTATTTACAGGACTTCCATGTGGAAGAGGTTTTAGGTTTGTTCTACTTGGCCCCAGAGGGTGACAATGATACCAAGTGTGGAAATTGTGAAGGGTCAAACAGTCTCGAAATCAGGAAAAGCTTGCTAGCGATTGGTGCTAATCCAATGTGGAACAGACTATCCATTACTAGATGTGGGTCCCCCCTCCTTGGAAGCCTTTAAACAGAAGTTTGACAGCCATTTGTTTGGTATTTTGATAGTAATCATTTGTTCTCTACAGCTCAGTTACTGAGGTGTCTAACATTCTGTGATTCTGGTGGCACAGGAGCAGCTGTTGGGATCAGGGAAAGGTCTCATCTAGGAAATCACATTTGAACTGAGCTTTGAAGAAAGCCAGGGTTTCTGAGAGGGAGAGCTAGAGAAAAAAAAAAAGGAGCATGTCTCATGAATGGGGGACGGAATATGCAAAGGCTTATTTGGAAGTGGGAGATGGAATGTCATGCATCAGAACGATTTTGGTTGGAACATAGAGTGCATGAAGCAGCTGTTCAATCACGTCCAATTCTTTGTGACCCCATTTGGGGTTTTCTTGGCAGAGATACTGGAGTGGTTTGCCATTTCCTTTGCCAGATCATTTTACAGATGAGAAAACTGAGGCAAACAGGGCAAAGTGACTTGCCCAGGGTCACACAGGGAGTAAGCGTCTGAGGGCAGATTTGAACTCATAAAGATGAGTCTTCTTGATTACAGGACCATCACTCTATCCACTGTGCCACCTAGCTGCCTTCTATGAAGCAGAGCAAAGTACAATATACTTGAAAAAGTAGGTTGGAGTCATATTGTGAAAGGCTTCAAAAACCCAAAAGAGAACTTATGGGAGCATATTGACAAGATTCACACAAAATACTCAGGCATGAATGAACGCATTCTGCATCATGAGAGGGAACATCCATATTAAAGGAAGCTCTGTGGAATCACAGATAGAGCTCTAGTTGTGGAGTGAAGAGATCTGGGTTCAAATCCCTCCTAAGACACTTAATAGCTGTGTGACTGTGGACAAATCTCTTAACCTCTCTCAGTCTCAGTTTCCTCATCTGTAAAATTAGAGGGTTGGACTCATTGGCTTCTAAATCCCTCTCCAGCTGTAAAAAAAAAATTGAGATTTGGATTCTGTAGTCTGGAAGCTCAGTGGCCACTATTGGGTCCAATCTCACTACTGATTGGCATTGGAGCTTGGACCTTCTCTGTTTCTGCTCTCCTAGTTTCTAGTTTGCTCCTTTTTTAGGCTGCCTGGTGGCATCCCACTCCCTGATGTGAATACCTCTATCAACTTAGCCACTTAGCAGTTCAGAAATCCTGAGCTCGAGGATTCCTCTCACCTCTATATTTATAGACTTGACTGAGTAATAAAATCTGCAAAATGGTTTCCTCACAACAACCCTGGAGTAGCAGCATTATGCTGGTCTTTGTTTGCATCTGGTAATGTTTCATGAGACATAGGATCATAAGGACTCATGTTTGTAACATCTAGAACTAGAAGGATACTCAGAGGTCACGGAGTCCAACCCACTGAAAAGGAAGCTGAGGCCCAGAGATCTTACTTGACCTTCCCAAGGTCACACAGGTAGTGCATGTTTGAATATACAAACCAATATAATAAACTGCACTGAAATTCTATTGCGTGTGGAAAGAGCCTACTACCTTTAGAAGAAAGCATTTATTAATTACCTTCTATAAGCTAAGCACTTTACTAATTACTTTACAAATATCTCATTCGATTTTCAAAACAGCTCTGGGAGGTAGAGGCTATGGGACTCCATTTTACAGATGAGGAAACTGAGGCAAACAGAAGTGAAGTGACTTGTCAAGGGTCATCCAGATAGTAAGTGTCTGAAGATGATGGATTTGAACTCAGGACTTTATGACTCTGGGCCCAGAACTCTATCCACCGTGCCACCTAGCTGTCTACTCAGCGGGAGCGGCATAGTTTTGTTTGCCGAGTATCACAGACACATACTACCTAGCCATCACTGAGCTCACTCTGAATTGTTAAGGACTTCATAAATTTCACTCATCATTGACCACCTCTCAGACAATAATTGTTAACTGATAAACAGAAGAAATGTCAGGTGTGGAATCCATGGTGAGAGAAAGATATTTTCTCTATTGCAGTTATGAAAGATCGCTGATGAGACCTCTGATCCCATTAAGGATATAAACTCTTCAGATGGAGCTGATGACAAGCATGCTAGTCTGGATGAGCCCCCCACCAGCTTTTCTGTCCTCCAGCTCACGTTCAGGGAGAGGAGGTTGAAATCAACTCAAGAATTTCATGGCCTCCAAGGAAATTACTGTTGGGAGATGACCCAGTTCTTTGATTGGTGTCACTAGGAGACAGGTCTCTTTGAGAAAAGAGCATAATGAGATCCACTGGCTGCTTAAAGCCTCCCCATTAAACACATTTGCTTTCAAATAGCTTTATCATTTGTATATAAATGGTATTGCTTGCTTTCATCTAAGAATCAGAGTCTTAGCATTATCCTAGGTAGGAGTCAAAGAGAGGCCTGTGAAAATGGGCACATTCCCTCATACCTCAAAGGTATTGCCTCACATAGAACATTTCTTTAGTGTGGCAGAAGAAGTCATGGTAGTTCCAAACAGAATTCCTCATCACGTATGGAGTCAAGTCTTCTCCAAATGTTTTCTGGTTTACCTTGACTATGAGTGGTAGAAATTGAGACTCTAGGTGCTCAAGCTAAAATTGAGCAACAGGTCCTTGTTAACTCTCCATCCTCTGTGGAACCATCCCGAAAATGAGGCTCCATACTCTTTTGAGGATGCTTGGACAATAGCCATCTCTATACCTAATGGATCCACTCATGGTAAGGTCATTACATTTGTTTGATTTTCATCTCTGTCTTTCTAAAGCTCTGATGAACTGAGAATCAGCACTGATGATGAAGTCAGAAGACCTGGGTTCACATTCTGCCTCTGCTGCTGACTACCTTGAGCAAGTGACCCAACCTCCCTGGGTCTCATTTTGTTCAGTTTGTAAAATGAGTGAATTAAATTCAATGCTTCTGATATCTCTTCCAGTTACAGATCTATTACCATACAACCAAAGGAAGAGTTAAACTCAGAAAGGACCTTAAAGATCAATGGGTCTAATTCCAACTGCCTCATTATATCAATGAGAAAACTGCTTAAAAATTCTTGTTAACTGAGGCTGAAGGGATGAGGGATGCAGGCGAGTGATACATATGTATATATATTTATGTATATATAATACATATGTAAATATATATGTAAATATATACACATGGATACATACATACGCATCAAATATAAAATGTGTTTAATGACTTTACCGACAGGCCCCATTAGACTTAGAGGTGGCTATTGTCTGAGCATCCTCAGAATTGTTTGGAGATTCCTATGTATAAGTATACATATTTTTGGGCATATGTATATGCATAAATGTATACATCCATTGAGGATAATTGGCGGGTCTCAAACCCATTGGTGAGTTAGGAGAATGTCTACCCCATGTATGTGAAGACTTGCCCTGGCAGAATGGGAATGGGCAGATGAGAACAATTTGTTCCAATGATCATGAAGGTGGCTGAAGCAGGCACTGTGGAGTATTAAGAGCTTGATCAGACATTAAAGATGCCAAGGCCATCCACTGCATCCCAGACCATAGCCAGTCATCCTGACTTTGGTCTTGCTACTGGACTTCAATGACTCTAGAAGAGCCAGTGAGGTTGATAACTTTGTGCAGCTCTGCCTCACGTAAATCCAGCTCACATGTGAGTCAGGACATCACCCTCTGATGCCATTGATTTTCTTTGAAAATGAAGGACAAATAACAACAACATATACATATATACAGGCATACCTCGGAGATATTGTGGGTTTGGTTCCAGACCACCTCAATAAAGTGAGTCACAGGAGTTTTTTTTTTGTTTGTTTGTTTCCCAGTGCATATAAAAGTTCTGTTTCCACTATACTGCAATCCATTAAATGTACAATAGTATTATGTCTTTAAAAATGCAATGTACATACCTTAATTAAAAATACTTTATTGCTAAAAAGTGCTAATCATCACCTGAGCCTTCAGTGAGTTGTAATCTTTTTGCTGGTGGAGGGTCTTGCCTTGATGTTGATGGTTGCTGACTGATCAGGGTGGTTGAAGGTTGGGGGTGGCTGGGGCAGTTTCTTAAAATAAGACAACAGTGAAGTTGATTACCCCGTTGATTGACTCTTCCTTTCACTTGAACACTTGGAGGCCATTGTAAGGTTACTAATTGGCCTAATTTGAATGGGAAAAAGGGAGGCCTGAAGATAGGGAGACAGATGGGGAGACAGGCCAATCAGAGCAGTCAGAACACACACATTTATTGATTAAGTTTGCTGTCTTATATGAATGCAGCTAGTGGCCCCCCCAAAAAAAACATTTACAATAGTAACATCAAAGATCACCGATCACAGATCACCATAATAGATTTAATAATAATGAAAAAATTTGAAATATTGTGAAAATTATCAACAGGTGACACAGAGACATGATGAGAGCACATGCTGTTAGAAAAATGGTGCCAATAGATTTGCTCCATCCAGGGCTGCTACAAACCTTCAATTTGTAAAAAAAAAAATGCAGTATCCATGATGTACGGTAAAGCAAAGCACACTAAAATGAGGTATGCCTGTATACACATACAAACAAAATAAATGGAAGATAATTTTGGGAAGGAAGGAAATAAGCACCTACTATGTGCTGGACACTATGACAAGAGCTTTACAAATATTATCTCATTAGATCTTCACAACAACCACATGGAAATAGGTACTATTATTATCCTCACAGTATAGTTGAGAAAACTGAGGCAAACAAAGGTTAAGTGACATGCCCAGGGTCACACAGCTAGTAAGTGTTTGAATCTGGATTTGAACTCAGAGCTTCCTTACTCCAGGCCCAGCACTCTATCTGCCATACCACCTAGCTGACAGAGGTACTAAGAGCTGGGAGGACTGGAAGAGGCCTTATATAGGAGGTGGCATTTATTTCAAGCTTTGAAAGAAAATGGAGATTTTAAGAGACAGAGTGAGGTAAGGATGCTTGCCAGGCAGAGAGGATGGCCTGTGAAAGGTGCCCAATTTAGAGACTCTCATCTGTGTGTCCATCAGTCAGGCTTCTGGGTCCACTGAGGCAGAATAGCAATTGGAACTTGTGTTTTCAGACTCCAAGTCCTCTTTCTACTATACTGTGCTTCCAGATGAGAGGGATGATATGGGACACAGCTTTGGAGCATTCTAGGCTTTCTGCAACTATTGGGCAAACTTAGAAGGTTTCAGAGGCAAGCTTAAATCAATCTATCAACAAGAACTTATTAAGTACCTACTACATGCTAGATAACTGCAATGTGCCAGAATTGTGCTAGGCCAGGGATGGGGAACTATGACCTTGAGGCCATGTGTGATGCTCTAGGTCCTCAAGTGTGGGCTCTTTAGCTGAATCCAAACAAATACCTCGAGGGCCACATGTGGCCTCGAGGCCACAGGTTCCTCACCTCTTTCTGGGCTCTGGGTGGTTGGGGGCTGGAATGGGGAACAAATAAAATAAATGAAACAATCCCTATCAGCAAGAAAAGCTTGAGGCTTTTTAAAATTCTTCAAAGCCCCTTCAGCTGGCTAACCTACCCAGGAGCTTTTAGAGGACTGAAGGGACCTTTCGGTTTGTGTTGTCCAAAGTGTCCTTGTGTCTGCTTAGCTAGAACAACTGTAAGAGAAGCCTTTTACTTTTGAGGTCCCAGAGTTATTCATTCTCTCTGAGATCCAGAAATGCAAGCAATTGGCTAGTTTTCTAAAACTTCTAAGAGTCTAGCTTGAATTGAAGGAATTATAATATTTTGATGGTAAGATTCCTTTCTTCCTTCCCATCATCACTCATCAGCATGGTCTGTGAGCTGTCATTAGTGCTCAGAGACGAGACCCAGGTAGAGCTCTGCTGTGTTAATTCATGCTGTCTGCATTATGATTTCTCACATCTGCCTGTGAAGGACCAGTAATTGATGCAAAAATTTGCCAGGTCCTTCTAAAACTCTCATCCTTCTTTACCTTCCTGATAAATGGAAGAGCTGAAATTGGGGAGTATTAGGAGAGGGAGAAAGTGCCTTCTATGTCCCCAGGAAGGCAGAGTAAGGCAAGAAGGAGCTTTTCTTGCTAGATGGAACTTCCCTTTAGGGGATTACAAGGCCTGGGGCCCTCCTTTTGGGGATGTAGGCCTGGAGCAAAGCGCACTGCAAGGCTCTCCTCCATCCTTTTAATCTAGTTGAAACCAGGTTAAAGCAAACATCAAGAGCTCCCTTGAAGGAGAAAAAACAAATTCAGAAAACAAGAGGCAGCCTGAGGGGTGAGTATAAGGGCTGAATGTATATACATACATGTCCATTTATATAGATCTGCATGAATACACACATTTGACTGTGCTTGTGATTTAATTAGTGTTAAGAAACTCCCTTTTTAAATACAGAATGACTCTTACTCTGTAACTTCTCCTCTTGGGTGTTACCTGGGGACATCAGATGGTTAAGTGACTTGCCCAGGATTCCACTGCCAGTATGCATCAGAAACAGTTCTTGAACTCAGGGCTTCCTGAGTCTGAGGCCACTATTTTGTCCATTCAGCATTGTGTCTTTCATATGTATGTCTACATACATGTAGATAACTATGATGAGTGTGTGGATGTGTGTATTAGGACCTGAGGTCTTTCTTTTATTACCACTTGATAGAACTACCTTCTTCCCCTCCCCAGTCACTGTATCTTAGGTCTTTCTGGTTCCTATAATAGGAATGAGGTAGTACGGGAAACAAAGCATGCGTCCTTGGCATTGCAGATAGAGATTTTGTTTCTCTGTAAATCTGCACTCCTCCTGGCGCACCCCCCCCCCCAATGTCAACTATCTCTCTACCCTGGACTACAGAGTATGGCTGAAAGATATTTTGTTTTGGCTCCTTGTTTCAGTTAATTAATTCTTGAAGACTACATAAGTTGCCATCTAGGTACAGATCTGCATCGGTGCAGGAAGAATCTTTACTGAGAATTACTCCCCACACTCACTTCCCAATTCAAATCATCCCTCCATAGGTACCACTCCTTCATTTTGGTTTCAACCCCAAGGGACAAGATGCAGTCCCAGGATAAGCTGATCCCTTCTAAACTCTTCATGCTGTTGCTAACTCTAGCCTTGGACGCCACCTCCAGCAGCCTCCTTTCCTCTCTGATTGGAGAGCTGGAGGGTAGAGTACCAAATTCCTCACAAAGCTTTCCTTTATAGAGGACAGACATTGGATTTTCAGCTCGCCTCACTCTCCATCTGCAGCTCTGCTTAGTTTCAACTCCATGCCACAAGATGCACCTGAGCATGGTACCCTTTGGGGTCCCCCTCTTTCCCCACTTTTCAGCTTCCTTTCATGTATTGCCTTCCCCCATTAGGTTCTAAGCTCCTTAAGGTGAGGCAATGTCTTTCTTTTCTTATTTGTACATTTCTTACTTGTATCCCCAGTATAGCCCGTATCTGGCACATAGTAGCCACGTAATAAAATATTTATTTATTTGAATTGTATTCCCGTATTAGGATGTAAACTCCCTGAAGGCAGGGACTACCTTGCTATTGTAAATACATACCTAGTACTTAGCACAGTGCCTGGCACATGGTAAGCATTTAATAAATGTTTATTCATTCATTCATAAGGAAACAACACCTGTCTACCCAAATAAAAACAAAAACCTTGTTCACTTTTCCATGAATGGACAAATTGATATTACTCACTAGCATGATGTCCACAAATTAATTGTAAGAGAGATCGGCACCCTACCATTCCTTCAGGGTTGACATATGTGGGACTGTCTATAGTAATTGGTTCATGTTGGGTTAGATGTGGGCCAGGGGGTGATTCAAGCTTATGGTAGGTGTTCCAGCAAGCCATGGGCTATCTTTTATTCAATTCCTAGGTATAAAACAGATGGTTTTTTGGAATCCTCAGACATTCCAAATCCACTGGTAAGGAAGATCTGAAGCTTCAAGATAAACTAGTATTTCTTTCTCACCCTTCCTGAGACTGGATTCTCTGGAAAGATCCTATGACTGAGTCGTCTACCTACTGTATTCATTTGACTTAGACATGGTAGGGGATATTCTTTTTGGGTATTTTTTTTGCCTTTCTTTTTACCTTGAGTGCTTAGCAGTATCAGGCACATAATAAATTCTTTAATTAATACTTGTTGTTAACTTGAGACTTCTGGGTTCTCAAGGCTTATGCTAATCTGACAAGCTCAAAATCACAAAACTGCAGAATTTGTGAATGTGTGGCACATAGTAGGACACTGTTTAAACACCACCCTTATCCTTATCCTTTTCCTCATCCTAATCCTAATTCCCAGTGCCAAGTATAATTCCTGGCTCTTATTAGGTTCTTAATAAATGTATGTGGCTGACTGATTATTTGAAAGGATGAAGGAGATAAGGACTGCCTATTTCACTTTGGGGGAGGGTAGCTTGACCTTAGTGAGAAATAGAAAACATTTAGACAACCTCTATAGGCCAGCAAAATGGCAGCTTGCCTCCCCATTTGTCCCCATTGATCTCACTGGCATCTCTAAGACTATAGTGACAGAAGGGGATGTGAATCAATGAAAGAATTTCCACACTGGGAATTCCACTAATGAAATCACAGGTCCTGACCCCCCCACCTCCTCAAAAAAAATTTTCAAAGGAAAATAACATGCATACGGTGATGTGCAAATCTTAAAACACTATATAAATTCTAGCAGGCATCATCATCCCAATTATTATTTTTATTGTTGTAACTGTGGTCCCTGAGGATTCCCTTGCCTTTGCTTGCCTTCCCCTGGGATTCTGAGGCATCCTCTCCTGGGAATGTGTGGCCAGCCAGCAGACTAGCAGCTTGGAGAGGAAACAGGAGAGTCTGACCAGTAAGGCTCACATGTTTACTTCCTACATTGGATGAGAAGCCCAACCTGCCTCATAAAGCCTCCCCAATCATCACCAAGACAGCTCTCTCAAAAACCTACTGGACTGGACTGAAAGCTTAATGTTGATGGATGTGAGGTTTGGGACTTTATCCAGGTAAGAATCCATGCAGCAAAGAGCCCAGATCAGGCAGGTGACCCAGAGGAAGGCCAAACTGTTTACCGGCAGATATGTTTTTGAAAATCTTCCCTAACTGGTCATGGCAGCGGAAATACCCTGCTGTTAAATGTATCTGCAATCCACTACTCTCCCAATCCACCTACAAACATTTTGACCTTTAAAGAAATGATGGAGAAGCTGGTGATTTTTTTTTCTCTCATGGCTATTTTCAGCTCCAAGGCAATTGAAGCCCTCTTTGTTTCCCCTGTTCCTCAGCTCTTTGAAGTCTTGCTGTGGTCACTAGGAACCCACCGGCACTTCTCTCTGTGTAATCACTGGAGTTCAGATCTGTGATTTGTGATTTGCAGATAATATGTGCATTTTGTGGCTGCTGATGCCTGGTGAAGAGTCCAGTGTGGGTGGGAGAGGTGGCAGATGCCCCACAATGCCCCTTCCACAGACTTCACAATTTTCTCTCTGTACTGAAGACAGCAAAGGGCCTGGCACAGAGTAAAATCTTGATAAATGCTTGTTGAATTGACATAATAATAACAACAATAATTTTTATTTATATAGCACGTTAAGGTTTGCAAAGCACTTTACATCTCTAATTTGATCCTCACACTGACCCAGTGAGGTAGATGCTATTTTAATCCCATTTTACAGATGAGAAAACTAAGTTTGAGAGAGTTTAAGAAAGACCTGTCCAAGGTCACATAACTAATGAGAATCTAAGGCAGGATTTGAGCTCATATCTTTCTGACTCTAGGCCCAGTGCTACATCCACTGCTCCACCTAGCTGGGTGAGTAGAAACCTGGCTTCAAATCCTTGTCTTTCTCTTATTACCTATGTAACTTTAGTCATGTTATTAACTGTCCTGGGCCTCAGTTTCCTTACTTTTTAATGAGTGAATTGGAATATGCGGGCCTGAGGCCCCTGTGATCTAAGATCCTGTGTTCCTACCCCTGACTTGTACTTCTTATGGGACCATGAACAAGTTACTTAGCATTTCATTGCCTCAGATATTTCTCTAAAACTATAGTTACTAATAAGCTGTTGTTCCAAATCAATAGAAGGAATTTTCACATTGGAAATTCCATCAGTGAAATCATAGGTCAATGTTACCCTCTCCACCCCCTGTTTCCCCCTCCAAAAAGTAAATGCCATGCTTTAATATTTTGAAATAGAATCTCGGAGTTTGGAATATACTTCCAAGTCCATCTAATCTAAGGATTTTTAAGGTAGGGTCCTTGGATTTCAAGGGGTCCTTGAATTTGGAGGGGAAAAAAATCCTTTTTTTTCCTAATGTAAATGGTTTCCTTTGTAATTGTAGGTATTTTATTTTATGCATTTAGAAACATTATTCTGAGTAGAGGCCCATCAGCTTCACCAGACTTTCAAAGGGATCCATGATACAGAAGGGGCTTAAGGACCCCTGATCAAGTCTATCCCAGCTTCTCAACTTTTCCCTACTAATATATCCCTTCATTTTTGAATCTGCTCAATATAAAAGTTGATCAGAAATGGTAGTAAACAATGGCTTGGGTTGCCTGCCACGTTTTAGTGAATAGAGTGATGGATTTGGTGTTTAGAAGGCCCCTGTTCCAATCCTGCCTCAGACAACAATTAGCCATGTCACCAAAATTCAAGTCACTTTGTCTCTTTGATAGTGATAAAAATATCTCAAATTCCTTCCTCATAGGAAGCCTTGTGAGTTTTAAACGAGATAATGAATATAGAGCGCTTCTCAAACTAATCTTTCAAGTGCCTACAAGGTTAGTGTTTTTCAATTGGACTTGTGATTTCATTGGAGTTACGGTTTCCAATGTGGAAATACCCTGCTGATATGTATCTTTGGTCTTGAAGAGCTGCTTGGGACATAGAAAGACTAAATGACTTGTCCAAGGTCTCATGGTTAGTACAGTTATCCTTTCCATATCATGGGATTAGGGGCATAGGGCCCCCACGATCTGGAAAATCTGTGTAAAATGTTTTGGCCCTCCCTTCATACCAGAAAAGAAGCCTGAAGTATTAAGGTATTAAAAGATAAAATACATTGATATTATACAATACCATACATATATTTTATGTATGTCTGAGTTCCTAATTTTTTCCAATGTGATCTGCTGGCTTCCCTCCAAAATTCTCATTTAATTTCTTATGCCAGCCCATGATATAGCAAAACCACAATAGGGAAAATAGGTTTTGAACTCAGGTCTCCCTGACCACAAGGCTGGATCTCTATCCCCTAGACAATACTGTGTCTCTAAAGCCAACCATTAATAAAAATAATAATAACAACAATAATAAAACAATACAATGATCATTAGTTCCTGGTCCTCTTTTATAAAAAATATTTCTAAAATATATCAAATAGCATATCTCTGAAGAGAACTGGTTTTCTGTGTCATTAATTAAAATTTTGTTCATTTAAAAAGATGTGAGCTAAGAAGATAACAATGCTGATTTGTTTTCTTAGGCAATAGCAGATGTATCCAAATGCAGTGTAATCATAGGTATGGCCTCCTACGACTCCTGTTAAAAGTGATTCCTGAGATTCAGTTTCCAGACACTGAGAATAATCAAACAGGTACATCAAAGACCCATTCTTGTTGTTAAAAGCAAATTTATTGAAGCATCTCAATTTTGCCACATACCCTAACATCTACATATGGGGCCGGATTCCTAATCCTGCTACTCGGCAGGGCTGGAGATTAAGAGAATGTATAATAAATGCCTCTGTCATTACCTATAAATAGGATGCTGCTAACTCAAGTGTATTCCTCTGTAATAGGAAAAAAAGGAACCCAACCATCACCACTCAGTTGAAGCACATTTGCATTGTATGCTGTTCTACACCCAAAGGAAATGATAAAAAAAGGCAATTGATTATAATTGTCCCCCATTGCTCTGATTAAAAACCACAAATACATATTTATTCAGAAGCCACTGGGTGTATGCCTTATTAACAAATAAGTTGATATTTGTAGAGATTCTCCGGAATTTTTAAAAGGCTGGATATAAAACATTTTAAGCTTTGCAAGCACTTTGTATATATTATCTCCTTTGAGTCTTACAGTAGTTCTGTGAAGTAGGTTCTATTATTACCTTCATTGTACAAATGAGGAAACTGAGGTTCAGTGAGATTGACTTGCTCTAGTAAGTGTGAGAAGTAGGATTTACTCCCAGATCTGTCCCATTTCCCAGTCTTTTTGCATTCCACCATAATTTATTGTCTCTAATTTTAATTAGTAATGATTACTTGTTAAAATTAGGCCAATGGAGTTGCACTACTGAGAAGCAGCATGTTGTAGTGAGGAAATTGGGCTTGGAGTCACAAGACCCTGGCCTGAGTACTGGCTTTGTCAATCCCTAGTTATATGATCCCAGGGATGCCCCTTCCCCTCTTTATTTTGTTTTTGTTTGGAGGCAGTTGGGGTTAAGTGACTTGCCCAGGGTCACACAGCTAGTAAGTGTCTGAGGCCAGATTTGAATTCAGTCCTCCTGACTCCAGGGCCAGTGTTCTATCCACTGCATCACCAGGCTGTCCCTTCCCATCTTTGGACCTCATTTTTCTCATCTGTACATCAGAGGCTTGGATTATCAGAAGCTCTTCACCTAGGGTCCATGAGCTTGCTTTTGAAAATACTTTGATGATCAATATCATTGGTTTCCTTTGTAATCCAAAGTTTTTTTTTTAATTCTATGCATTTAAAAACACAGTTCT
This sequence comes from Vombatus ursinus, assembly GCF_900497805.2. Classification (NCBI taxonomy): domain Eukaryota; kingdom Metazoa; phylum Chordata; class Mammalia; order Diprotodontia; family Vombatidae; genus Vombatus; species Vombatus ursinus. Next base: position 11,384,140 of record NW_020954603.1, on the reverse strand, counting down.
GAGAAGGGTTCCATGGTTTTCCCCAGACTGCCTAAGGAGTACAACACACACACGCACACACACACGCACACACAATAGGTTAAGAACCCCCTGGATTTGATGATGTTTAAGGCCCTTCAAAGCCACGTTACTGGAAAGACCAGGCCCTGCTGTGTTTCTCCTCTCATTGACATATACCTTCAATTTTCATCTTTGCAGGGGAAGAGGAATGCCTCTGAACTGGAACCTCCCAAAGTGGAGGCCAGTATGTTGAAGGGACTCAAGACCACGTGCTATTAATATTTTAAAACACCCAAGGTGATGATACTTAGTCTAGAAAACAGGAGACTAAGGACAAGTGGGGTAGAGTGAAGAAGAGTAAGATCATCACAGTCAAATATTTTGAAGAGTGGTCATGTGGAAGAAGCATTACATTTCTTCTACTTGGCCACATGGCTGGACACAAGGCAGATAACTGGCTCAGTCTACAAAGCTGTGGCCCTGGGTTAGGCAAGAGGTAGTGTGCTCCCTGTCACTAGAGGTGTTCAAGGAAAGACTACATGATAACTTTTACGAAATATCATGGAAGGGACTTCTCTCCACTATTAGACTGGATAATCTGTAAGATCTTTCACAGTTGTATGACTCTATGGTTCTATGAATTAGCAATAGAACTGTGATTAGCAATTTTTTTCGGCTGGGGAAAGTGGCAGGGGTCCCAGGGAGGACCATTTGTTGTGCTAGTCTTGGGACACCAGGGAGTATCGAAGCAGCTGAATGGGAAGAGGTGTACTTAGATGGGCCTGGTGCCTTTGCCAAAGACACAGTTGGTTAGGAAAGGAAGTGTGCCATGGGATGGGACTGTCACCACCCCCTAAATTTCCTGCACTGTGGGAAGGTGCCAGGAAGGAAGGAAGGAAGGAAGAAAAGAAGGAAGGAAGGAAGGAATGGAGCAAGGGAAGAAAGAATCAAGGAAGGGAGGGAGGGAGGATGGGGGAAGGAAAGAAAGAAAAGGATGAAGGAATGAAAGGAAAAAGGAAGAGAGGAAGGGAGGAAAGAAGGAAGGAGAGGAGGGAGAGAGAAAGGAAGAAAGGAAAGGAAGGAGGAAGGGAGGAAAGAAGAAAGGAAGAAACAGAGAGGAGAGGGAAGGAAAGGAGAGAGGAATGAATGAACATAGGAAAGGAACCAGGCACTGTGTTAAGCGTTGGGGATACAAAGAAAGGCAAATGATAGTCCCTGCCCTCAAGGAGCTCATAATCTGACAGGGGAAGACAACACACAAAAACAATCTAAAAGGTCTGTATGGGTAGGGGTGTGAATAGGTGTGTGTAGGAGAGTGAGTGCAGGTGGCAGGTATGATAACCTGATGAAGTCCAGGAGAGTGCAGCCAGGTGGGAAATGATGAGATGGCTGACCTCGGTTCATCATCAGAAGCTGATGTGATTTCATCAGTGGAAATGACACTAACAAAGATACATTACTATCCACTTTGCTACTGCTCCCTAAGGACCAAGGGCCATTTCCCTCTGTCTTGAAATGTCACCTCCTATCTACGCCATCTCCCCCATTAGAATGCGAGCTCCCTGTGAGCAGGGACCGTCCTACTTTCCCATTTGGATTTATGGTACTTGACACAGTGCTTTGCATATAAAGGCATAACAAATACTCTATCATTCATTCATTCAAATTTTTCTTCATCTGTAAAATGGGGAAAATAAGACCTAGAATAACTAGCTCACAGTTTGATTGTGGGTTTTAAATGAACTGATGTATGTATAATGTGGGACTGACCAATGGAAGGCCAGTTCTTGAAACAGAACCAGGTATTGCTTGCCTGGATTCATTCCTTTGAGCATACAGAAATAGTCACCATCGGCCTGATGTCCATTACATATATAAATCATTTTGCAAATTTCAAGTGCTATATAACATCTCATGTTATTTTTGTGCTTATAATTATCCCAACTCTTCACCAGAACTGTGGGAAACTCCATTAAGATTTGATAACATGAATAGAATAGAGTGTGACAATCTATGTATGTTTCTTTTTTTAAACTAATTTTTAAAAATAAGCATTTATTTTCTCTCTCTTTTACCTCCCCCAAGAATTTTTTTTTAATTTTATTTTTTGGTTAGGCAATGGGATTAAGTAACTTGCCCAGGGTCACCAGCTAATAAGTGTTATGTGTCTGAACACAGATTTGAACTCAGGTCCTCCTGAATTCAGGGCTGGTGCTCTATCCACTGTGCCAACTAGCTGCCCCGCAAGAAAAATTGAAAAGGGAAACACAATCCTTGTAACATGCATCATCAAGCAAAATAGATTCCCATATCAGTCATTTCCAAAAATGTGTGTCTCATTTTTTAGTTCGTCCATCAGCTCTCTGTCAGGGTGTGGGTAAGCATCATCAGTCTTGAAATTCTCAGCATCATAGCCAAAGCAGGTACCATCACCTACTTACATTAGTCCCTCCCTCTGCTGCCATGCCTGATAATACCTTGCTCTTCCTTTTCCTTCACTTCCAAGGTCATAAGTGGGGACTAAGTGTTGGCTTGGACAGGGCTGGGTTAAGAGATCGGAATTAGGGGAGTCGGAGAAGCAGAAATGCTACCTAGCTCTGACCCTGAACCTCCTGCACTTAGCTAGATGTTGAGTCAGATTCTTTCTCTCCAGAAGTCCAACAGGAACAGCAATTTACTAGTATTCCAAGCCAGTTAATGCACCATCCAGGGGGTGTCCAAAGTACTTTAGTAGAGTAGCTGGGACTTTGGGGAATTGAAGAGGAAAATTCTCTTTCACTGTGTTCCGATGTGTATATCACTTGCTGTAAAAGTCAGAGATCAGGGAGGTCACTCTTGCAAGAATTATTGCAAATGTCCTCCCATAGTCCCCCAATCCACATCTCGTGCCCCAAGAGGGACAGAGATAAGCATAAAGAAATAAAGTGACTTGCTCTGAAGAGATGGGATTGGGGAGAGACAGTATATACCAGGGGAATCCTCTGCTTCCCAGGGCTGGGCTAGGCTGGGCTGGCAGACGGATCAAGGAAATGGTTGGTCTCCAGAAAAAAGTCCCCTATTTGTAGATACTGCCTTGTCCCCTCCTGTCCCCCTTGTGCCTCCCCAGCTCTCACACTGAACCCCCTCTTTTCGTTGATCTCAGAGAACAAAGATAAGGAAAAGACTTCCCCGGATGAATTCCTCTGACACCAAAAAGCTTTAGGAAAGGGAGGCAGAATTAATGACTATCTGATTTTCTTTTTTGGGTTACCTGTCTGATTTCCTTTAGGCCTTGAGTCTGGGTATACCTGGTCATTTGTATAGCTGCTTTAATGGATTTGTCCAAATTCGATAAGGCATTGGACATCTAAGGGACAGCAAGGAATTGTACATCTAAGAGACAATCAGATTACAAGTGCTCCTGGCTGAAGTCTCACTTTGAAATTCACCCCTTGCAGACACCCTATTTCTGAAGATTAAAAAAAATCACAGAAGATTTCACATATCGAGGCAGGTAGGGGGAGCAGTGGGTAGAGTACTGGCATGGAATCAGGAAGACCTGAGTTCAAATCCAGCTTCAGAACTTATCAGTTGTGTGACCCAGGACAAATCACTTCATCCCTGTCTGCCCCAGGTTCCTCACCTATAAGATGATGATAATAATAGTGCCTACCTTCCAAGGTTGTTGTGAGGACAAAATGAGGCAATATTTTAAAAGTGCTTTGCAAACCTTAAAGCTCTACATAAATGTTATTTATTATTATTTTACATATGGTAGTGGTAGGTTAAATGCATGGCACTGAATTCACTAGGGCTATATAGAAGGTAAGGATGTGGAGGTAGCAACTGAATCATCAGTTTCCACATAATGATCTGAAATTATTTTGATGGTAAATATTCAGGGTCAGCTATGTGGTGCTATGAATAAGGAGCTAGGCCTAGGGTCAGGAAGATTCATCTTCCTGAGTTCAAATCTGGCCTCAGATACGTACTAGCTGTGTGACCCTGGGAAAGTCACTTAACCCTGTTTGCCTCGGTTTCCTCATATGTAAAGTGAACTGGAGCAGGAAATGGCAAATCACTCTGGTATCTCTGTCAAGAAAACCCCAAATGGGGGCAGCTAGCTGGTGCAGTGGAAAGGGCACTGGCCCTGGATTCAGGAAGACCTGAGTTCCACTCTGGCCTGAGACACACAACACTTACTAGCTGTGTGACCCTGGGCAAGTCATTTAACCCCATTGCCTAGCCACAAAGGAAGAAAAAGAAAACCCCAAATGGAGTCATGAAGAGTCAGACATGACTGAACAACAACAGAATTCATTTTCCATTTGATCGATTTTATTCCTTGCCTTTGATGAGTGACATTAATCCCAAAAGGAAAGAAATAATCTCATTTGTTTCCCTAAAACATTTTCATTGAAAATTAAGGACATATGCTTCAGGGAAAATGAGGCAGTTGAGTACTTTGGACACACACATAAAAACCAATGTCATGTCTTGCCTGGGTTCAACGTAATTGTTCTCTAAAGGTAAATGAATTTATTTCACTTGTAGAAACTCCTAGAGAGCAAAGTCCTAAGGAATAGTGGCAGGAAAGCAGGTCCTGCCTGTGAAAAAAGCAACACTTTTCTTTACAGGTGTGTTCATCAGATTTTTAGGGGAGCTATCCAGCCTTGCTTTCCTTCAATACAGAACATGTAGACATGAGGACAGTCAGACAAGTGAATCTATCAAGACAACAGGAAGCTCATGTTATAACCACACACTCAGATTTCCTGAATGAGCCACAATTTTGAATTAGAAGGCATTTTGAAAGGATCTAAGGTATACTTTCAAATCCGTGGTTTTATTGCAACTCTCTTCTTGTATGTGTTTGATAAAGCATATGCCGAGTTTCATTAATCTTACAACAAATGTCTATAAGTGGCTGTTATTAGAGACAGAGTATGGATAGAATGTAGGACTTGGAGTTGGAAAGGCTTGTTTGGCTTGGTCTCAGGGAGCAGAGTTAGAAATAATGAGTCAAAGTTGTAAAGACTCAAATTTTCTCTTAATATCAGAAAAAACTATCCTAAAAGTTTGCATTACCTGAAAATGGAATAGGCAGCTTTGGCAGGTAGAGAGTTCCCGTCATTGGAAGTGTTCTAGCAGGAGCTGAATGGCGGTTTATTGGATTGTTTGTAAAGGGAATTCTCATTCTTATAATTTTGGGCTGACCTAGGTGGCCTCTTTAGGTCCCTTCCAATGATGAGATTCTGTGAAATCCTATTGCTGACACTAACTAGCTTTGTGGCAATGAACAAGTTACTTAACTTACCTGAGATCTGGGCAACTCTCTCAGACTGATTGTTAAATTGTAGATGAGTGGCAATCTGGGTTAGTGGAGGGAATTCCCACATTGAAGAAATCACAGACCCTTGTGTGCTAATATTATTCAAGGAAGATTTTTCAGTTAGTTAAGTGGCAGGTTTCTCAAAGAAGGACTAAAATGGTAAATTGACATTGCTTATAATTTTCTATTAGTCCCTCCTCCACCTTTTCTTCCAAAAAAACTCCCCTAAGCATTTATGAAAATATAAAATCTTCAATCATGGCTGTCCCTGTAGAGCAGGGGTTCTGAACCTTTTTTGGAATCATGGGCCCTTTGGGCAATAGTCTGGTGAAGCCTATGGACCATTGATGAGAATCATGTTTTTAAATGAATAAAATAATTACCAAGAAAAACAATGATACTGAAATAGTCATCAAAATATTAAAAGAAAAGAAGTTCATTGATCCCAAGTTAAAAACTCTTGTTTTAGGTAGCTGGGGGAGGAAGCTGCCCGTTGGCTCCACTGTCCTGAAAATGGCTCCCCCACATACTGACTCTCCTGACACTCTAGGTTTCTCCACCTTGCCACCCACATGGGTAAAGCACTTTGCAAACCTTAAAGCTCTGTATAAATGTGAGCTTTTAGGTATGTGGGTACCTCCCTCCCCGATTCCCTTCCAGCTTTTCAGTTTCCTTTCATCTGTTATTTTCTCTCTTTAGAAAGTAAGCTCTTTGAAGGTGGGGACTATCTTTCTTTTTCCTATTTATATTTTCAGAACTTAGTACAGTGTCCACTACATGATAATCACTTAATAAATGCTCTCTCTCTCTCTCTCTCTCTCCCTCTCTCTCTCTCTCTCTCTCTCTCTCTCTCTCTCTCTCTCTCTCCCTCCCTCCCTCTCTCTCTTTCTCTCTCTCTCCCTCCCTCCTGCCCTCCCTCCCTCCCTCTCCCTCTCTCTGTCTCTCCCCTCTTTCTTTCTATTTCTGTCTCTCTCTCCCTTTCCCCCTCTTTTGCTCTTTGAAATACTCTTTATAAGGAACAGAGATAGTTCCTTCATAACAAGAGATAAGGCTTGGGCTTTAAATATTCCTAGCATATACACACATTCACTTAATTTCATACTAAGGAGTAGATGATTAATACCAGATTCTTTAAAATCTGTTTTTGATGGGAAGGAGGTGGGGACAGAAGGAAGAGAGAAGTGGATGTCTGGGAGGAGGGTGCAAATTCAGGATGAGAATGAATAAAAATAGAGGAGGTTGGGGGTTCTGACTCTTCTTTGCCTGGGATTGGCTCTATTTCTCTCCTACACACCCTTTGGCCCAGGCACACCCCTCTCCCAAAGTTTCTGAAAGTGTCAGAAAAAATGGCTTTCTTTCTGTCTCGAGAATTGGAAGAAGTTAACTTTCCCACACTCCAGAGACCCGGCTTCTTTTTGCCTCTTCCAATGCTGCTCTATTTAATCTCCTGTAGTGTGGGAAATTGTGTTCCAAATCTCTGTGATCCTCTGTCCATGGTAAGTTATGCATGTAGTGACAAGTACATGCCATAAGGTCTTGAGATTATATCTTCAATGTGTGGCAGCAGACTGTTGATCAAGATAGGCTGGAAGAAAAACATTATTTTCAGGTGTGAAAAACCGTCACCTTTATCAAATAGTTTTTCTTGCATTTTTCCCAAGACGTTGCAGCCTATTTAAACTTGGGAGGTTAAGTTTGTAGCATTCATTACGACTGAAAATTTAGTTCACACAATCATGATGCTCTCTTTATTCAGTGTGACTGTTAAACAACATTAAAACAAACACAACTGACTGGTCTTTTGTGAGCTTGGTGGCATGTTGATTTCTTTGGTTGGGTTATTAATTGCATAGATTCGTATTTCTGGATTTGAAGGTGCAATTGACCCTCCCTGTTTCATGGGTTACCTGATATAGATTGTGTGTGTGTATATCTGGTTTATGTTTCTTCAGTTTTTTTTCATGGTTGACATGTGTATGCTGGGTGTTCAAGCATGGAATGGGGCATGTGTTTCAAGCAGTTTAGAGCTAAGCTGTGACTTGAATTCTTGTCTGGGGCTTGCCCCAGATCTCTGTGGGAGTGGGAGCTATATGAATGGAGAAAGGTGTTTGTTAGGATGTTTCAATAAGAGGAAATTTGATTTAATCCAGTTCAACAAACATTTATTATTACAGTGTGCAGGGTAGAGAGGTAGTGTGGGGTAGTGGTGAGAGGGCTGGCCTTGAGGGTCAGGAAGTACTCTGTTCAAGCCCTGATTCTGATAAATTTCTTCTGTGGGACAATGGGCAAATCATTTAATCTTTTAGTGCCCTCAAACAATTCTCTAAGATGATAAATTACAAATGATTTGTCAATCCATGCTGCTGGAAGGAGTTTATCCAGCAGACATGCTCCACACTGATGAAATCACAGGTCTAGACTCCTTCCTCCTCTTACCCCAATGTGCAGGACATTGTGCTTGGTATTGGGGTTATGAAGCCATAAGCAAAGCAGTCTCTGCCTCCAAGAAGCTTACATTGTACTGGGGGAAAGGAAAGAATTAGTCCTATGGAGTGGAGGAGTAGGAGGATGGTGTCAGAGCTAAGGGATACTCTGCTGATTGGTTTGATTTTTTTTATATTGGACCTCTTTGGCTAACTGGGGAAGTCCTGTGGACCCCTTCTCAGAATTATGTTTTTAGATGTGTAAAATAGAATACAAAGGATTATAAAGGAAACCAATTATATTGAAATTTAATTTTTTTAAAAAGGTCATGGACCACAGGTTAAGAACCCCTGATAAGAAAAAGACACTCCATCTCCCTACTGCATGCATATTCCCAGGCTGTCCCCATGCCTGGAATTCTCTCCCTCTTCATTTCCGTCTCATGACTTCCTTCAAATCCCAGCTACAATGCCCCAATCTACAGAAAGCCTTCCCCAATCCCCCTCAATTATAGTGCCTTCCCTCTGTTGGCCAGCTCCAATTTGTCCTTTATGCATCTTATTTGTACACTTGCTGTGTCCCCCATTAGACTGTGAGTTCCTCAAGAGCAGGGACTGGTTTTTTTTTTTGCTTTTATTTGTATCCTCAGTTTTTAGCACAGTGCCTGACACATAGTAAATGCTTAATAAATATTTATTGACTGACGGATTGACCTCCAGTGAGAGAAAATCCACTCTATCAAGAGAAAACTCATTTTCCTTTTGGATAGCTCTAATTGTAGGACAAAGCCCAGGGAATACACAAATCAAGATTTGAGGGGGGGGGAGATCTGTGGTTTGTTATAAATATCAATATCATTGTGACAAATGGAAATAACAGCTATGGCATATCTCATCCAGGAAGTTAGACAGAGCAGGGTAGAACTGGCCTGACTGATCTCTGGAAATTTGAATTGATGTGAGAAGTGGAGCCTGGCATTTCTGGGATGCAAACCCAACTTGCTTCCTTTCTTGGGGCTACTGTTTGATCAGTCTCCTGTATACCCCTGCTCTTGGGATGTACCAACCTGAGCCCAGGGAACCAGATCCTTCTGGAGCTGCTCATTTTGCCTTTAGGAGATCACAGTGAGGCATCATTTTTTGTTTGTTTGTTTGTTTTTTTGAGAGTGGCCCCTGAGGCATATTCTGGGCAGGGACAGTACAGACAGGTGTGACTTTAGGCCTCTGGTCTGTAGGCAGGCCCGGTCCTGTCAGTGTCAGGGAAGATCATGGGTAGCAGGAGACCTAACAGTGAATGGAAATTGAATTATCTTTACTTCCAGGACTTGTCTATTGAGAAACAGCAGTGCTGGCAACCATTTACTACCAACAAGAGGCATTTCCAAGAGAAGAATATAAAACATGTTCAGCTCAACCCCACGAAACACAGAGTGTCTCATGATGGCCAATTTATTATTTTTACCCTGTCCAGTGACATGGAAGGATGCATCAGGGAGCTGCTAGCCTCTGCACTGAATAACTTAAGTCAGGCTTCAACATGGGGCATAATTCAGCTGACCAGGATTTACAGTAGGAGCTGGGTTTGCTGCTTTCTTTTGGGTTCACAAGCCACAGTGCTCCAAAGTATCGTAGGAGTCCTGTGATGGAGTTACATATCCATTTCTCTTCCTTATTTTTATTTTTATTTTTTTGGTATTTTCATATTATTTTATTGCCTAGTTCAGATGTCTTTCTAAGCAGGGTCCAGTCTTCCTCAGGGACCTTGTCTCTTCTGACTTAGAAAATTGGAACCATAGACGGATCGTTCTCCTAAAATACTCTTTCTTTCATTTTTTTTTACTCCTATCTTTCCAGTGATTCCCACATGGTTTTTGGCATTGTCTTGGCCAATAGAGAACTTGTGGGGTAGCAATTTCTTTGGTTCTGTTATTTATGTGCCCATTATGGAGATGAGCTGAGCTTGTCAAAAGCAAAGGAGCGGCAATGGAACTTTGCCATTCACTTGAGACCTTCTTATGCCCCAACTTACCCACAGGATAGTAGGTTAGATGGTAAAAGAGTTTCTACTTTCAATTCAGTTTGATTCCTTATATGCAATTCAATTCAATTCAATTCAGCTGGATTCAACAGAACAGATATTTATTGAGTGCCTATTTTGTACTGAGCATTGTGGTAGGTATTGGGAAAACAAGACAAAAATTAAATAAAGTCCCTTCAAGGAGCTTCCATTTGATTGGGGATGAAATGGGGGTAGTAACAGTATGAACATAAAGAAGCATAACCTGACCTTGACCCAGTTCATTTCTTTGCATAAATCCATTCAAGGTCAAGGTTAAGAGAATGAGAACAACCAGAACTCTGAGCAGTCTACCTGGCTTATTGTGCATAATTCTCTCCCATATTTCTGAAGGTGGGGCAAGGGTGGGTTACCCAAGAAAGGACGAAGTACAGTATATGCAGCTAGGTGGCGCAGTGGATAGATCTCCAGGCCTGGAGGTAGAAAGACCTGGGTTTAAATCTAGTCTCAGACACTTACTAGCTGTGTGACCCTGGGCAGGTCACTTAACCCTGTTTGCCTCAGTTTCCTCAGAGCTGGAGAAGGAAATGGCAAACCACTCCAGCACCTTTGCCAAGAAAACCCCAAAGAGTCAGACACAATTGAAATGGCTGAATAACAACAACAGTAACAGTCTATGCAAAATAATACAAAGACATTTCAAGAGAAAGGATCAGGAGCTGCTTCGTGGAGAAAGTGGCCCTTGAGCTGTGCTTTGGGATGTAGCAACCTCTGGCAAGGAATTTTCTGTTTAGGGAAGAGAGGAAATTAGCAAGATTAGGCTTTTGGCTGTGGGAGGAGGGTAGGGGTTTTCGCCTAGGTTGCCAAGGGGAAAAAGGAGAGGAGAAGGGAGAGATGGCTATCAACTCCATCACATGGCAGCAGCAAGACCACCACAACTGCTGGTGTCTGCCCTGTCTATAATCCTCTTCTTCAATTGTGAGAGATGACTTCCAAATGGACAAAGTGGGGAGGCTATGGCTGTGGCTTTTATTGCTGGCGCTTGTTTTAGGAGCAGAAGCACTGAGAGAACCAAGGCAGGCAAGGGAATAGGTGCCCCTCTCCTTGATTTCTGCTATTCTGTTTCATCCTGTTAAAGAATATATTTGCTAGACAATATCACTTCTCCTAAACATCTGTGGTGACCCTTTGTGTCTCTTTGTTTACGGAATGAAAGCACAATGGGATCCCCAGGGGAGAAAAGACTTTTTCTAAAGCCAGCCTGGGAGCTCAAACCTCGGCCCAATGTTATAATTATGGTCTTCTACTGGGGGCATAAGCATGAGCTGTTTCACAACTACACTTCCAAGTGCAGAATTACTATGAACGTGGGTCATATTTTATGAATCTGCCTTATAGACATAAGCCAATGTTACAGAAAGAAGCTGGGAATTTTATAAAGCCAAAGGGAGGATAGTCTAACATGGGGAGCTGCTGGCTGTATGTATGTTCTGGAGGAATCTATGGTGAGCATCCTTACTCTTAAGGCAACATTCAGATACAATCCCACAACATGAATCACAGTTTAAGTATTGGTATTTCAGTAGGATCTGAGAAAGAGTAAACTGTCATGAACCAAGGCAATAGAGTATTGCTTTTGGGCTCACATACTACAGACTTCATAGATCTTAGAAGTGAAAGGACCCTCAAGATTTGATCTGGTTTGGCCCCACTATCTTCAGCCAGGTAAGGGTATTTATGTCTGTTTTTGAGAGGAGGCAATGGCAGGGATTCTTGTTCAGGAATGGGATGTATCAGATGTCCAGGGAAGTTCCTACCACCTCTTAGATTCTGTGACTCAACTGACGCCCAGGGAGTTCAAGTGATTTGTTACGTCCCCTTCAACTAGCTCAGTTAAATTAAAATTACAGAGAATCACAACATCCAGGGTTGAAAGATATCTCAGAATCTATTTTCAGTTCTGAATTCTCTCCCTCCCCAAAACAAAACCCATTAGAAATATGTAAAGTCATGAAAAACAAATTCTTACATTAGTCACATTGAAAGAAAGAAACAAAGAAACAAGGAAAGATGGAAAGAAAAAGAAAAAAATGTTTTTGTCTGTACTCTGAGTCCATCAGTTCTCTTTCTGGATGTGGGTAGCATATTTCAACATGAGCCTTTTGGATTTGTGGTGGGTCATTATATTGATCAGAGTTCAGAAATCTTTTGAAATTGATTATCTTTATAATACTGTTGTTACTATACAGATTTTTTCTGCTGGTTCTGCTCACTTCACTTTGTGTTAGTTCATTCAAATCTTCCCTGGTTTCTCTGAAACCGTCCCCTACATAGTTTCTTAAAGCACAATATTATTCTATTGTATTCATATACCATAACTTGCTCAGCCATTACCAAACTGGTGGGCTTCCCCTCAGTTTCTAGTTCTTTGCCACTAAAAAACGTACTGCTACAAATATTTTTGTATATATGAGTCCTTTCTCTCTTTCTCAGATCTCTTTAGGGTATAGATCTAAGTAGCAGAATTGCTAGGTCAAAGGGTGTGGCACATTTTAATTGCCTTTTTGGTCATAGTTTCAAACTGCTTTCCAGAATGGTTGGATTAGTTCACAGCTCCACCAACAGTGCATTAGTGTATTTATTTTGCCATATCCCTTCCAGCATTTGTTATTTTCCTTTTTTTGTCATCTTAGCCAATCTGATGTGTTTTAAGTGGTCTTTAGAATTGTTTAAATGTACATCTCTTTAATTATTAGTGATTTATAGCATTTCCTCTCTATAGTTTGATAGCTTGAATACTTTTTTCCCCCTGAAAATGGCCTATTCATATTCTTTGACCTTTTATCAATTGGGGAATGGCTCTTATTCTTGTAAATTGGCTCAGCTCTTTATACATTTTAGAAATGAGACCTTTATTATAGAAATTTGCTGCAAATATTTTCCTAGTTTCCTGCTTTTATCCTAATTTTAGCTGCTTTGGTTTGTGCAAACCCTTTTTAATATCATGTAATCAAAATTATTCATTTTACTTCCTGTGAAGTAAAATCTATCTTTTGTTTGGTTATGAACTCTTACCCTTTCCATCCATCTGACAGGTAATTTCTTCCAAACTCCACTAATTTGCTTAAAATGCTACTGTGTCTAAATCATTTTAAAACCCATTTTGAGCTTCTGGTGTTATATGGTGTGAGATGTTGTTCTGCATCTATCTTCTGCCAGATTACTTTCCAATTTTCCCAATTTGTTGAATACCGAGTTCTTGGCCCCAATAACAGAGATCTTTGGGCTTATCAAATGCTAGTTCACTGTGCTCATTTGATTCTGAATATGGTGTAGCTAATCTTTCCCACTGAACAACCTCTCTATTTTTTACTTAGTATATTTCAAATTTTTTTGATGATGATAGCATTGTGGTATAGTTTGAGATCTGGTTCTGCTGGGCTCCCTTTCTTCCCACTTTATTTTCATTGATTTCCTTAATCTTTTTTGAACTTTTATTCCTTCAAATGAATTTTTCTTTTTAATTTTACTAGCTCTACAAAGTAATTCTTTGGTAATTTTATTGGCATGGCCCTGAATAAATAAATTTAGATAATATTACCCTTTTTATTATATTAGTTTTGCCTACCCATGAGCAATTAATATTTTTCCAATTATTTAGATTTGAATTTGTGCAAAGAGTGTTTTGTAATTGTTTATGTATAGTTCCCTGTGTATATCTTGACAGGCAGACTCCCAAACATTTTATATTGACCATAGTTAATTTAAATGGAATCTCTTTCTATCTCTTCCTGCTGGGTTCTGTTGGTAACATAAAGAAATGCTAATTAATTGTGTGGGTTAATTTTATATCCTGCAACTCTGCAAAGGTAAATTATTTCAATTAGTGTTTTTTACTTGCCTCTCAGGTTCTTGAGACCTCAGAGTCCACCTAATTCAACTGGTACTTGACTGAGAAGCAACTCGATAACATTTATGACAAGTTTTCAGTAGCCTTTGCTTGAAGATCTCAAGAAAGGAAGGAAGGAAAGAAGCGATCACTATATGCTGAACACTGTGCTAAGTGTAGGGGATACAAATAAAAGCAATTAAAAAGAGAGTCTCTGACCTCAAGGAGTTTATATTCTAATGGAAGAAGACAACACCCAAAAAAGAGTTGAAAAGGGGTGTGGAGGTCTGAAAGCTAAGCATAGGGCCATGAAAGAAATAAAGGGTAGCCCGGGCCCCTCTACAAAATGGAGGTCCCAGTAGGAACTCACCAGTAGAAGGGGACAAATCTTAGAGAGGGATATTCTAGGTTGAAAAGGATACAAGGATGGCTAGATATTACATGGCAAGAAGGCTCCAGGCACTGAGGAAATTCCAGCAGGACACAACTACAGGGACATGGTTTTAAGGCATGATTCTAAAGTCTGGAGGGCAGAAATAGTTCTGGGAGGGGGAACGGAGGTGGAACCTACTACTTGCCCCAGGCAAGTCCACTTTTGCATAGTTCAATTGTTAGAAAGTTGTAGTTTTCTTTCCCCCTTGGATTTGGGCTTACATTGGAAGTTAGAGGAATGTAGTAAAATGAGTTCTGAAGCTCTAATCAGATGCTGCTACTGCTGGTCAGTCCAATCTGAGTCATTGTGACCCCATTTAGTTTTCTTGGCATGTTTAGGGATGTATATTGTAGTGGTTTGCCATTTCTTTCTCCAGCTTATTTTACAGATGAGGAAACTGAGGCAAATAGGGTTAAATGACTTGCCCAGGGTCACATAACTTGTAAGTGTCTGAGACTAGATTTGACCTCAGGAAGATGAGTCTTCCTGATTCCAGACCTGGCTATCTATCCACTGTGCCATGTAGCTGCCCTTTCTAATCAGAGGACTTGGGTTCAAATCCCAGCTTTGCCATGTACTACATATATGACCTTGGATAAATTACTTAACCTCTGGACCTCAGTTTCCTCATCCATAAAGTAGGTGGGGGGAGGGAATGGACTGATGACCTCTAAATTCTGTTTCAGATGTAACTCTTTGGTCCTATCTATGAGTTGAAATTCCCCTCTTTGTGTGATATACTCTGGTGGTTCAGTATTCAAAAGCTGCTCTTGTGACCCTATAGATTTGAATTCTAACCATACACTGTAGAAAAAACCTAAACCAAAAAACCAGAAGTGAAAAAGGAATTCTGAAACTAATCCTGGCTTCTCCATGGCCAACTGCCTTTACAACTTGCTGCTGCATCTGTATCACTCAGAGCAACTCCAGAGAATACCATACAGGCTACCCAGCCCAACTGCAGGTTAAATATTTTAATATTCACTGATGGAGAAAAATATCATAAGCAAATCTAATCCAAGATCTTTGAATGCTAAGGGCATTAGTGCCTTGGTAAAATGTAAATGCATTCTTAATTATCTCAAGTCACTGCATGCCCAAGTGGCTCTTTTAAAAGAAAAACTTGGCTCACTGATAATGAGCACGAAAATTGCCCAGATATTGGATGGGGTAAAAACTTGAGCCTCCCCCACTCCCCTGATTTTCTTTCCTTGGACTAGGATGAGGCTTTGCTAATGCTTAGGGAGACTATTCTCAAGTTCTCCAGGTCATCTTCAAGCATCTGGAAGACAAAATCAAAGGACCTGGATTCAGATCTTGGGTCTGCTATTTTTTTTAGCTTTGTGGCTGGAGCAAATCATCTAACTTCTATGGGCCTCAGTTTCCTATGAAGCAAAAGGACAGAGTTGGACTCAATGACCTCTAATGTCTTATAGCATTACAGATTTTTTTAGGGCTGTGATACTAGATGTGTTTATTCCTTTGGTTTTCTAAATTTTGTGCTTCATTAGCACCTCTGGTGAGTCATTAGAAGGAAGCCAGTACATAAGGTGGGACCATTCAGTTGTTGCTGTTCAGTTGTTTCAGTCCAACTCTTCATGACCCAATTAGGGGTTTTCTTGGCAAAGATACTGGAGTGGTTTGCCATTTCCTTCTCCAGCTCATTTTACAGATGAGGAAACTGAGGCAAACAGTTAAGTTACTTGCCCAGGATCACACAGCTGGTCAGTGTCTGAGGCCGGATTTGAACTCAGGAAGATGAATCTTTCACTCTATCCACTGTACTGCCTAGTGGCCCTGGGATCATTCAGCCCTCAATTAAAAATCAGGAAATCTCAGAACCAGACTGTGGCTGTCCATCATCCTTATTTCATAGGTGGGAAAAAAAAGCATAGGGCCAAAAAGTGAAACAGTTTTTCAAAGTCCAGCCACCTTGGCATAATGGAAACCAAGTGTGCTGACTATGAGGCCAATCCTTTGTCCATCTCTTACATTGCTGCTCACATTGGCAGACTGTCTCTGGGATAATTGCCCTGAATGACAGAGAATGACTGAATGATCTTTTCAGGACCAAGTGACACCAGGTGACCCAGGTACCTCTAATGGGAAGAAACAGCAAAAAAGGGAGAAGAGTCACAAAGTCATAGTAACTTGTCCAAGTTAATGCAGGTACCACTAATAGCCAATATTTGTATTGAAGAATCATAGATCTAGGGGCAGAAGCAACTTAGACATCTTTATCACTTTACAGATGATGAGACTGAGGTCTGGAGAGGTTTAAATGACTTGATCACAGTCACACAGCTAATAAATGTCTAAGGTAGAATTTGACATGAGACCTTTCCTGACTTCCATCATAGGTAGTAGTCTACCTATGATGCCATACTGCCTCTCAAGAAATGATGGGAGTGGATCAATGACAAATATTCAGTTTATTGAATGAGTCCAATAGAAGAATATTCCCTTCTGAGGGTCTGCAACTTGGATACTCTCTTGGACCTGCCAATCTCCAGAAACTCATCATTCTGCAAGATGAAATCAAGTCTGAACTCACACCTCTTCAGGACCTCCTGTCCCTGGGGTTTCTCCCTCCTCTGATTGGAGGGCACTAAGGACATTGGAGAGCTCCTCCAGGAGACTTCACCATCAGTCTGCTTTCCTGGACTTCAAGATCTCCAGAAACTCATCATTCTGCAAGAAGAAATCAACTCTGAAATTCTCTCTTCCTCAGATCATTTTCCACCAGGCTGCACTCCTCTGAACTTCATCATGACCCTGCACCTTACCCCCTTTTCAACTTAGCACAGAGCCTGGCACTTAGTAGGCACTTAATAAACATTTATTGACTCTGACTCTGACTTTCTGGATACTAGATTTTCTGGACTCTTATCTGACCCTTGAGCAAGTTCTCTGGTTCCTCCTCTTTGAATTGCTGAGGCTTCTGAGCAGTTTTATGTTATTTCTGGAATTTGGGCACAGCTCCCATCTCTAATAACACAATTCCAACTGTATCCATCCAACTGCCAATTCAGTAAACTCCAATGGTTCTCTGTTACCTCCAGTTCAAGTATAAAACCTTCTGTCTGGCATTTAAAGCCCTTCAAAATTTTTTTCTTACCTTTCCAGTCCTTTTGCATCTTATTCCCTTCTACATTCTCTGTGATCCAGTGACACTGATCTCTTAGATGTCCCTAGAACAGGACAGTCCATCTCCACATAGAGCATTTTCAATGTTGCCCATGCCTGGATCTCTCTCTCTCTCTCTCTCTCTCTCTCTCTCTCTCTCTCTCTCTCTCTCCCTCTCTCTCTCCCTTCCTTTTCCCTCCTTCCCTCTTTCCCTTCCTCTCTCCCTTTTTCTCCTCTCCTTTTTCTCTGCTCTTTCTGTTTCTGAGTCTCTCCTCCTCTCTCTGCCTCTGTGTCTCTATTCATCACCTCCTAATTTTCCTAGTTTCTTTTAAGTCTTACCTCAAATTCCCTCCACCCCTACTTCAAGAAACCCTTTCCATTCTCCTTAATCTTAGTGCTTTCCTTTTGATACTACCCCTAGTTTACCCTGCAAACATCTTCTTTGTCCATAGTGAAACTTGTCTTTGCCATTAGACTGTGAACGCCTTGGGGGCACTGAGTGTTTTTAGCTTTCTTTTGAACTCCCAACACTTATCAAAGTACCTGGCATACTGTAGTAGGCACCTAATAAATGCTTATTGACTGACTTTTTTTTTTTTATTGACTGACTGACTATGAGGCCAATCCTTTGTCCATCTCTTACATTGCTGCTCACATAGGCAGACTGTCTCTGGGATAATTGCCCTGAATGACAGAGAATGACTGAATGATCTTTTCAGGACCAAGTGACACCAGGTGACCCAGGTACCTCTAATGGGAAGAAACAGCAAAAAAGGGAGTAGAGTCACAAAGTCATAGTAACTTGTCCAAGTTAATGCAGGTACCACTAATAGCCAATATTTGTATTGAAGAATCATAGATCTAGGGACAGAAGCAACTTAGACATCTTCATCACTTTACAGATGATGAGACTGAGGTCTGGAGAGGTTTAAATGACTTGATCACAGTCACACAGCTAATAAATGTCTAAGGTAGAATTTGACGTGAGACCTTTCCTGACTTCCAGTCTAGTAGTCTACCTATGATGCCATACTGCCTCTCAAGAAATGATGGGAGTGGATCAATGACAAATATTCAGTTTATTGAATGAGTCCAATAGAAGAATATTCCCTTCTGACTTTTGCTACTTCTACCTATCCCCCCCCCCCATCGTGAAGAATAACCCCTAGGCTTCTGACCACTCATCACTTGTTGACTTCTTGTTTCTTGCCAACCTTCCTTTGCCAGTCTAGTTCTTTTTATGCCATTGTTACCTCCTAAATGAGAGTAGACAGTGGAAGGATTCAGAACAAAGAGCCCAGTGGGGCATTCTATGAAGAAACAGTACAGTTAATATGTTGACTTTTATGAATTAAATTCAATTCCAGGAGAGTTCCGGAATGGAATCTGGCCAGAGGCTTCCCCAGTGTAGAAAAGGGCTCTACCACATAGACTTGAGTCTTCAGAAAGATCTGCTCTGTGCCGAACTATGAACCAGTTCTACTTAGCATGCTTCTCAAAACCACATGGCTGTACTCTGGGGATGAAATAGACATTTGCAAAGAAGGGATTATGACTTCTTCTTGAAACCCTATCCCTCACATTAATTTTATAATAGGATTATTCTTTTCTTTTCTTTTTTGCAGTGATTTCTTCTTCCTCTGAATATTGCTATATTGTGGCAAAGCTCATTAGAAAGCCAGCCAGCCATGCAAGCTCAGAGCCCTTGCCTCACTCTGTTAAGTCAAAAATCAGGGCACATACTGTGGGTTCTGCACCTCTAGCCATACTCTAGGGCAGTCCTCTAGTCTGCCATGCAACATGTATGTCAAGAAAAATAGACACTCACAGTTTCCAGTCACACAATGAAGAATGTAATTCTCTCCAGGCAAGGCTTTACCCAGGATATCAGGAAATGGGAGAGTCAAGTTGTTCCTAAGATAATGGGCAGAATACTTAAGTGCTCCCTGAATTTTAAACTAAAAAAAGTGTTGAAGGGATAGAAAACCAGAATCTTCAAGACAAGTACCAGACTGTCCTATACTTCAACATTAGGGGATTTATGACTCTTAATGGATATGGGCACCCACTCTAGCCAAAATGAAGAGTTAGTAGGATCACAGACTTAGAGCCGGAAGGGACTTTTAAGTCCATCTACTTTCACCCCAGCTGTGATAACAGAATCACAGACTCTGTGAGTTAAAAGGGGCCTCAGAGACCATCTAGTCCAATCTCTACCTAAAAAATGACACATCTATATGCCCAGGGGTTATCTGACCTTTGCTTGAAGACCTCTAGTGAGGGGCAGGGGGTTCTACTTCCATAGGCAAACCTTTCTACTTTTGGATAGCTCTTATGGTTTGGAAGTTTTTCCTGACATCAAGTATACATTTGTATCATTTTTCTTGTTGTTCAGTTGTTTTAGTTACACCCAACACTTTGTGACCCTAATTCGGGTTTTCTTGGCAAAGTGGAGTGGTTTGCCATTTCCTTCTCTAGCTCATTTTACAGATGAAGAAACTGAGGCAAGTGGGGTTAAATAACTTGCCCATGGTTCCATGGCTAGTAAGTGTCTGAGGTCAGATTTGAACTCAGGGAGATGAGTCTTTCTGACTCCAGACCCAGTACTAGGTGGCCCCACTGGGCCACCTAGCTGCCCCATTACTCCCCAGTCATTACTTCTAACAAATCTACTCCCTTTCAATATTTGAAGTCAGCCACAATATCATGTCACTGCCTAAGTATTCCCTTCTCCAAGTTAACATACTAAATTCCATCAAATGTTCTGCATGTGACATAGACTCCAGGCCCTTCATCATATTGATTCTCCTCCTCTGGAGAGCCTTTGCTAAGTCTTTAGTTGATAAGTCTTTAACATATCAATTAGTCAACAAGCTTTTGTGAAACATCTATTATGTCAATCAGTTACTCAAAAAGCATTTAGTTTCTAAGCAATTACCATGTGCCAAGCACTGGGGATATAGATTTAAAAAAAGCAAAAAACAGCCACTGACCTCAAGGAGCTTGCATTCTAATTGGGGAGACAGTATATAAATAACTAGATAACTATAAGCTATATAAAGAGTATATATGATGCAGGCACTGTGGTTGGTGATAAGGATTCAAATACAAAAGTTAGATAGTTCCTGCTCTCTTAGGGGAAATATAGTAGGTTTATAGATAAGTAGGTGGTACAGTGGATAGAGTGCCTGGCCTGGAGTCAAGAAGACTCATCTTCATGAGTTCAAATCTGGCCTCTGGAAGGGAGAGAGAGAGGGAGAGAGAGAGAGAGAGAGAGAGAGAGAGAGAGAGAGAGAGAGAGAGATATCCAGGCATGGGCAACATTGAAAATGCTCTATGTGGAGATGGACTGTCCTGTTCTAGGGACATCTAGGAGGTCAGTGTCACTGGATCGCAGAGAATGTAGAAGGGAATAAGATGTAAAAGGACTGGAAAGGTAAGAAAAAGATTTTGAAGGGCTTTAAATGCCAGACAGAAGGTTTTATACTTGAACTGGAGGTAACAGAGACCCTGGCAAGTCACTTAACCCTGTTTGCCTCAGTTGCCTCATCTGTAAAATGAGCTGGAGAAGAAAATGGCAAACCACTCCACTATCTTTGCCAAGAAAACCCCAAATGGGGTCATGAAGAGTCTGATGAGACTAAAAAAAACTGAACAACAACAACATATAGCACAGTGACTGGCATATAGAAGGTGCTTAATAAATGTTTATTGATTGATTGATATACACAAAATAAAATACACCATAATCTGGCTTGTGGAATGGATAATTGGGTCAACCAGAGAAGGTCTCTTGAAGAAGGTGGTGCTTGAACCTAGACTTAAAAGGAATCAAGGGTTCCAAGAGGCAGAGTTGAGGAAGGAGGGTATTTTAAGTAGGCCAAGCAGCCTGTGCAAAGGCACAGAAGTAAGAGCAGAATGTCAAGTGCAGGGAACAATGAAAAAAAGTCAGGTTGTCTGGAGCATTGAGTAGAGTCTGTGCTTGGTCCTATGCTTTTAACATATTTTGCCTATGATGTGGATGAAGGCACACATGGCATACTTACCAAATTTACACGACTTAAAGTCGGATATAGGATAGCAAAAATTTGGATTCCATTGTCCAAGGATTCCAAAAGATCTTGACAGGCTAGCACATTGGGCTGAATCAAGGGAAATGGAATTTAATAGGCATAAATGTAGAGTGTGACACTTGAGTTTACTGACTTCCATTCCTCTCTCTCTGTATCACAGATATAAGATGGTAGAGGCATGACCAAATAGCTGTTTAGAAAAGATTCGTGGTTTTGAAGTGGACTGTTGACTCACTCTAAGTCTGTTTCTTCTATGGTAAACCTTGCCAACTGATCATTAATGTGAAGGTTGCAATCCATCAAATGATTAACCAGCAAGCAATTGTGAAGTGTCTGCTATGTGTCAAATACTGTGCTAGGTGCTGGGGATAAGACAACTGAAAAGAGAGGGTCTCTGTTCTGTAGGAGATTATGATCTTTTGGGAGAGAAAACCTATGCAGATGTATAAGTATAGCACAGTTCATCATAAGAAAACCTGATTGATTTGCTGGACTGGAGCATCTCTCATGGAACTGGACCTGGGTCCTGGACCCTTACTTGGGATCATGAATCTATCACCTTGCTGAGAGGACACAAGGAACTTCTGCTTGGTCTTTAGTGATTGGATTGCCTCTTGATAATTGGCTATTGAAGTTCGGGGAAATGGAACCTCATTGGCAGGAGTTGTCTCCGTTGTTTTCTAGCAGAGAAAGGAGAAATAGTCCCTCACTTTTTAATTTGGGACTCCTCTCCTTGTTCATGTGTTTACATTCTCTCCCTTGGAATTTTGTGGCAAGCATGGAGGGAGGTGATTTTTCCCTCCCCCCCCGCAATGGTCATGGCAAATTACTGCAGAAGAACATGGCAATGGAAGCCATGTGATTGCACAGGGAAACCTGAGACTGGAGTCCATAGACTTTGAAGATTCAACTGCCTTCCTTTCCATTTTTGTTTCCTTTCCTGAGCAGAGGACAGTGCTTAGTGATTCTGAGAAATGTACTTTTCCAGTTTAGGTGGGTTATCTCATAGATAATCCTGAGTTTGAGAGTTCCAGAGTCAAATCCAGGCTGCTCTCAGGAAGGTTTCCTTAGCAGTTTGCCTTTCAGAGCAGAGGACAGTGAAGTAGGATCACTCCGTTCCTGAAGGTCTAAAAGGTATCTCACGAGGGGCATCTGCACCTTTTCAATCATACATGAAAAATTGATCTAGGTGGTTTGGAGTGTGCAGGCCCAAGGTGCATGCAATCTCATAAAGAATTTTACCTTCTGGGGTAAAGTAGTGTGTAAAGTTAAATGGGCTACTTGATTGGATTATGTTTCCTGTATTTTTTTCATGCCTGTTTTCTGAGTGCTTTGTTCCTTATGCCTTTTGTGCAGTAGAGGAAATAAAAAATATGTCCTCTATCTGATACTCATATTGTACACTGAGTACCTTTAGGGAGGGGACCCTGTTACCTGCAACTTGAGAGACCCTAGACATGAGTCATGCCTAAATATTGTTTCAAGTTTTCTTCTGGGTTAGAGGCTTTAACAAGCCAGAGAAAACTTGAGTTCCTCCTTGGAGTTAGGTCTCCAGGTCAAGTCCAGAGTCCCTTGGTAGGGCCTACTGGACCATGGGACACAGAAGTCTACACAAAATATACATAAGGAGGAAACCAAGAAAGGCCTTGGGAAAAGGTAATATTTGAGCTGAGCTTTGAAGGAAACTAGGGATTCTAAGAGAATTGGAAGAATTCAGAGGAATTTGGAATTTGAAGGTTTGTTGGACTGAGACAGAAAATGAAAGTCAGGATATTTGTTTCAGGGTAATGAGTAGGTTTGGGGGGCTTGGTAAAAACAGGAAAAACTGAAGAGGTTTCTGAGACATTAAGAAGAATGCAGATAAAATAGAAATCATTTGTTATATAATAATACTATAACATCCAGCATTTTTATTTCTCAATGCAATTTCCACCTATCATTTCATTCCCTTTAGGCAGCTCTAATCATTACTTCACAGATGGGGAAACTGAGACATAAACAGCCAGGTGACTGTAGCCTCTGGTCACACAGCAAGTTTGTGATGGGAGTTGGGACAAGATCCTAGGTTTTCTAGCCTCCAGCTTCATATTTCTCTACTAGACCACAAGGATGTCTTTTTGAGTCCATTAATTGGAGTGTGTTGAAAGCTGTATTCTCAAGGCACAGAAGGTGGTTCACCAGAGGTGTTTCTTTACCACTTCTGGCTCTTAAGTATCACCCGATACCAATGACTTCATTAGGGGAAACATGGAACATGGATTTGACTCGTCTGTTGACAACATCCTGCTATGCATCAAAAAACCACCCATGCTGATTCTTTCTCTGATGGATGTCCTGGGGAGCTCCTGGGTGTTGTCAGCATGGTTTCAAATGAAAGACAAAACCCCACTATGCAGTGATGCATGACTGTGCCATGAGATATAAGTAATCTACATTGACATGTTGGAATTGTGCATAGAATTAGGAGGTATACTTCTGAGTGTTAATGACTGTGGATCTAGATAAAGTTGGGGAGAAATTCAGTCCTCTAGGGCTGGTGCTATTGCAGTCTACACTGGGTGAGTAACACACTGAAGCAACCAATGCCACCAGTGCTGACCACAAGTGGCTGTATTCCTGCTGCAGGGAAAGCTGCAATCACCTGCCTGATGTTTGACCTTCTTCCAAAGGATCTTCTCCTTCTGTACCAGTTGTCACAAGCTGTTTAGTCTACAGGGGAGACAGAACAAGGCAGGATCATATCTGACCCCACCCCACAACCTTTGCTCCAGGCTTAAAACTGAAGCTGCCTTTTTTCTTTCTTCCTTCCTTTTATTGTTTTCTTTTTTCTTCTCTTCTTTTCTTTTCTTTCTTTTTCTTGAGGTTCTGCAATGTCTGGATCTGCCCTTTCCTTCTGGTGAAAACTAGCTAAGAAACCCTGAAGAGATGATTATCATTTCATAAATCCCTAAGTTGAAGTCCCCTTCCCCCGCTCCTATACACACGTTGAACAGTTTGTTGTTAGTCGATCCCTATTACCTTGTGTTATTTCTGGCAGTGCCTGAGCTGCGTATTCTAGTCTTTCTCTCTCTCACCTAGTGAAACCTGCCTCCTGAAGCTGCTTCTCCCCCAAAAGGAGCTTCTTAAAATTAGTGGGGCATCATGACGTAAAGGAAAACACCTTTGAAAGACTTAAGAACGCTATTCAGTGCAATAACCAATCATGTCTCCAGAAGACTGATGATGAAGTTGGTCTCGTACCTTTTGTCAGAGAGGTGATGGACTGCCAGTGAAGAATGAGGCATGAGTTTCAGACACAGCTAATGTGTGAATTTGGTTTACTTTATTGTACTTATTTGTTATAAGAGAGTGGTGTGAGTGTGTGTAGGTTTAGTGGGGGAGGAATGGGCAGTGGTAGTGACACAAAAGACAGAAGAAAAAAAGTCTTGATGACATATTAAAAATATTAAAAATACAAATAAGAGAGCAAAAAGAAGTTCAGACGAGTAGATTTGGTACTCTTGAATTGAATTTTATAGGCATTTAAAAACAGTTTATGTAATAGAGATTTAGGATTTCATAGAAAGGAAAGAAAGAAGGAAGAGAACAAGAGAAAGGGAGCTAGAGAGAAGGAGAGAGGCAGAATGGAAAGAAGGAAGGAAGGGAGGAAGAAAATGAGAGAGGAAGGGAAGGAAAGAAGAAATAAAGAAAGAACGAAAGAGAAAGAAAAAAGAAAGAAGGAAGATGGAAGGAAAGAAGGAAGGAAAAGGAAAGGAAAGAAGGGAATGAGGAAGGGAAGGAGAAAGAAAGGGAAGAAAGAAGGGAAAGAGGAAGGAGAGGAGAAGAAAGGAAGAGAGAATTTGAGTCCAAGTTGAAGAGAAGTTGGATTGCTTTTGAGAAACTGTATAGTTTTCAAAAGTCTCAAGCTGCTTCTCAGTGCAAAGACTCAGATCTGCATCTTTGCACTGAGAAACAACTTGAGACTTGTGAAGACTTTTTAGATTTTTAATCTCAGTGCTCTGCTGAAAGGTTGTAGATCTCAAGACACCACTTTCTTTGAGGGATCAGAATTGTAAGCCATCCAAAAGGTAATGGAGGGCACAAGTAAGTCACAGGATATTTCTAGTAACAGCCTACATCCCAGGAGTGGTTTAAGGGATATCACTGAGGAAATGTAGGATCAGAAAATAATGAGGCGATAGTCCTGCTGTGCTCTTTCTTGGTCACAGCACATCTGGAGCATTGTGGTTAGTAGTGGGTGCTGCATTTTAGGTGAGAAATTAAGAAACTGGGGAATTTCCACAGAAAGGCAACTAGGATGGTGAAAGGTCTCAAGTCATGACATAAAGGAATCAATTAAAGAAACTTTGGATGTTTGGCCTGAAGAAGAAAAGACATGGTGGCTGTTTTCTGGCATTTGAGATGTTGTCATGTGGATGAGAGATTAGATTTCCTCTCTTTGAGCCCAGATGGCAGAACTAGAGGCAATGGGTAAAAATTTCAGATAAGAGATGATATAGGGATTGAAGGAGAAGCATGAACCAAGAACGAAGTCATATTTTTAAAAAAAATATTTCCACATATAATTATCTACTTATTGACTTCCCTATTAAAATGTAAGCTCCTTGAGAGCAGGACCCACTTTATATTTTGTATTACTATCCCCAGAGCCTGGTGCAATATCTGGTATTTTTTCTCCCTTCCGCTGCCTCCCATTGAGGAAAAATAAAGAAATTGAAGAAAGAAAAACAAAACCTATGTAACAAATATGCATAGTAAGGCAAAACAAATTTCTACACAGGTTGTGTTCAAAAATATCCTTATCATTCTGCACTCTGAGTCCATCAGAGTTGGGTACCATGCCTCCTTAATAGTCCTCTAGAAACATGGTCAGTGCATTGATCAGAGTTCTTAAATTTTCAAAGTTGTTTGTATTTACAATGTTGCCATTATTGTACAAATTGGTTTCTCGGTTCTGCTTCCTTCACTCTGCATCAGTTCATGAAGTCACATTGTAAAATCTGGATGATTAGGAAGTTGAGAGCACCCTGGACAGAGACAGAGAAGGGAGGAGGAATTAGCAGATTTGAAGAAAATGTTGAGCTCAGTTTTGGACATGTTAAATTGACAATAACAAATATTGGTGGACATTCCAGTAGATAGTTAAAGATTTGAGACTAGGGTTAGGCAGAGGGGTAAGGATGGAGTATAGCTGTTAAATACACCGGTGCAGTGTTTGAAACTCCTATGGCTTAACAAATATGCTCTACTGACAGTACAATACTACAGATTTACAGATGAGGAAGTTAATTGGGTGCCACAGGTGGAATTTGAACCCAGGTCTTTCTGACTCTAAAAATAGCCTTCTATAAAGTGTATGCCACATTGCCTTCTAACACACATAGTTTTCTCCTGCATCTACCCCTACACTCCAGTTTCTCCATAGCAGCCTCACATATGAAAGTAGAGATATTTTCTCATGCTCAGAGTTGTCTATAGACACAGGCATCTAAGCCCAGTACGGTATTGAGTCACTGCTCTCTCACTCAGGAAGAACAAGCATCCATTAAACACCTATTATGTGCCAGGCATTGTGCTAAAATCTTTATAAATTTTAGCTCATTTAATCTTCATCTTTGAGCAGATAAGTGGTGCAGTGAATAGAGTGCCAGGCCTGGAGTCAGGAAGACTCATCTTTCTAAGTTAAAATCTGTCTTCAGACATTTATTATCTATGGGACCCTGAGCAAGTCATTTAACCTTGTTTTCTTCAGTTTCCTCATCTGTAAAATGATTTGGGGAAGAAAATAGCAAACCACTTCACTATCCTTGCCAAGAAAACTCCAAATGGGGTCACAAAGAGTCAGACATAACTGAAAATAACCGAACAACAACAAAATCTTCATAGCAACCCTGCGAGGTAGGTATTGCTATCATCCCCATTTTATAATTGAGGAAACTAAGACAGAGGTTAAGTGACTTGCCCAGATTACACAGCTAGTAAACGTCTAAGACAGAGGTTGGACTTGGGTTTTCCAGACTCTAGGCCAAACATACTATCAACTATGTCACCAGTTGAGACAAAGTGAGCATCTGAAGAGTCCCAGGGTTGAATTTTTCTCATATTCAAAGACACAATTTGGAGAGTAGTTTCTTCCTTCTTCTCCTTCTCCTTTTTTCTTTTTCTCCTCTTCCTTCTCTTCCTCCTGCTCTAATTTTTCTCTTGCCTCTGACATTTTTGTGAAATTACCAAATGGAGGTTAACACATTCATTTTCCTCTGTTTCTAGTACAGGAAGCATAAATTAGTTTGAAGTCTCAGGAAAAGACATAACCTAGTTCTCCAAACATCTTTATAAATGGAGGTACTTCACTAGATAGTTTCCAGGACAAGTTTGAAAATGTCTATGACCATGTTGAATCCTCCTTATAGGCAAATTTAGTGTGTTGATTTTGTTTCATGGCAGATTCTTTACAGTCTATATGTCATTTACATTCCACTTCACTGATGGTAGAAAAGCTTTTTTCATGGTTTATTTAGCAGAAAGTAATTTTGATTAGCATGATGAATAATACTTTACAGATGTTTATAATTAATGCTTTGCTTCTGTCAGAAATTCCAACTATTAGACCTTCTATTGACAGATGAATGGTGATAATGGTCAAAACAGGTTTGGGGGAAAATGAAAATGATTCATTTACCAGATGCATCCATGATATGACAAATCAAAAGTTAAATGATATATAGTTCTGTACCCTTCCCCTTGTCCAATCAAGAGCCATATCCCAGGACTTAAATAATATATGCTACTATACTTAGATGTGCTGGATAACTTTAATCAAAAAATATTTTTATCTCTGAGTTTGTTCTCTCTTCAAGGAATGTGGAAGGGCAGAACAGTACAATTGAAAGAGCACTGCATTTGGAGTTAGAAGATCTGAGTTCAAATCCCAGCTCTGTGACTTATTACTTGTGTGACCTTGGGCAAGCCACAACCTCTTTGAGCCCCAATTTCCATATCTCTAAAAGAGATGGAATTTGACTAGAGATCCTTTCTAGCTCTAAATCTATTATCTAATGATTCTAGATTGCCAAGGGGCCATTATTCCATGACTTCTTGTCTTCATTTATGAAGGGTAAGTTAAAGTCAGAAATGTTCAGAAGCCAGGTTTTACCAGGAATACATGGAAGTCATCATTGTCTGTTTCCCACAAGTTCAGATGATAAAGTCTGCAGCTATCCTGAGTAGTAGGTGGGATACACTATCCTTGTAAATAAAAATAAAAATTGACCAGCCCACTTGTCTTTTCTATAAGTTCACACTTCACTAAATTCATTGTGGTAGAATAAAATGATTGAAATGTTTTTTTTCTACTTTCCCTACCAAGTGTAAACCTGGAAACCAGATTAAGTGATTCTGAGATCCTAGGAAATTGGTGGCCTCTCACGTGAATGAAAATGACTAGGGAATAAGTAGAATTTCAATTAGAATGAGAAATTATCAGTCAAAGTTAATGTCCTTGCATAAGTTCTAATCTAAATGCTAATATGATAGGTCTAGAAGGGATCATCTTGGGTGTTAGGATCCAGGGAGCACATCCTTCCCTGGAGTCATCCCAGATATTCTTCTTGCCTTCACCTCATTCACTTGGCCCTCCATAAACTATGGCTCTTCCTGAGTGAGAGAGCAGTGACTCAATACCGTACTGGGCTTAGATGCCTGTGTCTATAGACAACTCTGAACGTGAGAAAATATCTCTGCTTTCACATGTGAGGCTGCTATGGAGAAACTGGAGCGTAGGGGTAGATGCAGGAGAAAACTATGTGTGTTAGGGGGCAATGTGGCATACGCTTTATAGAATAGAATCATGAAGAGTCAGATATAAGTGAAACTACTGAACAACCACAACACAATAACAAAGCATTCAGAATTCAATTTCATTTTGCCAATATACTCTACAAATAACCCAACAAATTCAAGAAAATGATAATAACTGCATTTACATGATACTCTAAAGTTTGTAACACGTCATATACATTATGTCATTTAAGTCCTAGAGGAATACTATGATGAAGGCACTATGGTATTTTTATCCTCATTTTACTGATGAGGAAACCGAGGCCGAATGTTATTTATAGTTAAATAGCTATTAACAGTAAGAAAGGGGATTTGAACTTTGGTCTTGCTCCAGGGTCAGGGCTCTATCTACTTTATGGGCTGCTTCTCCCAATGTATTGTTAACCCGAGCACTAATTGTTCTTGCTTGTTCCAGCCATGACCAATAATACATTTCCCTTCCTATTCTATTGCTCTATAGAATCTTTAAATATTTCACGACTGAAGACACACAGAATACCATAATTCATAATCTTCCAGTGGGGACAATTTAAAGAATTGCATACACAGTTATTTGTGCAGGATAACAAGCCAGCAGGAATCTTTGAAAGGACACAGGATTCTGGCTCTCTGGGGACTGGCTCTAGTTTCTCCTCACCGAGGTCAAGACTGCTGCAAAGCCTAAATACCAGACCGCTTTCCCCTCCCAAGCTGCAGCACCTCGTAGGGAACCATTTGAGAGACTTGTTTCAGCTTAGCTCATTGGGCATGTCCATGCAAGTTTAGGGGGAAAAACCATAATTCACTTTTGCCAGGGACAGAAATTTTAACACTTACTTGAAATAGCTGATAATCTGACACAGGAGAGTTAAAGGATTACTGTATTTCATTTGGCTAATAAGAAAAGCTGTTTAAAAACAATATTAGAAAAAGGTTTAGTATATAGTGACTGCTACTTGCTCTAATATATTCTGTGTCATCAACGATTAGAATACTTTCTCCTTCTTGTTGTGTTAGTATTGGACTTCTCACCTCCATCCCTTCCCCCATTCTTTTGAAAGGCACTTAGCTATTCACAAAATTTTCTCCAAACAGTATTTGTTAGAAGAAGATTGGCATATTGGGGGAATAGCTGTATAGTGGTGGTAGAGGCAGGGAGGAGAGGAGGAGGAAAGTAGAAAGGTTGGGTTGGAGGAGTTGTGGTGTTTGCATGCTGTCGGAGGACAAAAGGCAAAGGAAATGTCAGCACTATTTCCTCCCAGTAGCTTTATGAGGGTGCTAGTCACGCAGTCACTTGGCTTGGGGACAAAAGCAAGAAGAGTTTTTTTTTACTGAACCTCCACCTTCCTTCCCTGCCCCCCTCCCCTTGCCACCATGTGCCTCTTCTGTTGCCTCCTGCACTGTGCCTGTGGATCAGTCTTTGACATCGAATGCTTTGTCTAAGATAGGTAGATGGATAGATAGATGGTTAAATAATGAATAGATGGATGGATGCACCTATGCATGGATGGATCAAATGCTTACTATGCGTTAGGCACTGTGCTAAGCACTGAGAATACAAGACAATGTTGAACTTACTCTTCTTTGCACGTGGAAATGTAGATTTCTTAATAATTAAGTTCACAATAAAACTAATTTTTAAAAATGCTGAATGATCAGTTATCAGTCTGTCAAGAAATAGTCAACAAACATTTGTTAAGTTCTGACTATGTGCCAGCAGACACTGTGCTGATAAGGATACCAAGAAATGTAAAACAAAACAAAAAAAAAAAAACAAAGACAAAAACAAAAAATCCACAATCTCAGCCCTCAAGGAACTCACATTTTAATGGGGGAAACAACATGCATAAACCCCTTTTAAATAGCTTTTCTTATTAGCCAAATATAATAATGCTTAAATTCTCCTGGATCGGCTATTTCAAGTAAGTGTTGAAATTTAATATATGATATATACCTGCAATTATTGAATAGGAAAAGAAAATAGTTTATTATTTCTCAAGGGTGCATGGAATCTTTACAAAAACTGACCATATGTTACAACAAAAATAATACCACAAATAAATGTAGAAAAGCATTAATATTAAATGAATAGTTTGCTGACTACAATGCAATGAAATTATATTCAACAAAATATTATCAAATTAAGAGTTAAAATTAACAAGAGACAAAGTAACTTTATCCTAAAGAATGGGTGGGTCAAGTCAGGTGTGGTAGAACATGCCTTTTGGTCCTTGCTGCTGAAGTCTCTGAGGCAGATGGATCAATTGAATTGGGAGGTTCTGAGCTTCAGTGGACTAGGCTGACCAGATGTCTGTAATTTGGCATGAGAATGGTGAGCACCCAAGAGTGGAAGTGGTTGGCACTGTGTTTCATAAGATCAGAAACAGAGCAGTTCAAAATTCTATGCAGCTCAGTGGTAGGATTGGGCCCACTGTTGATGCCTATACCTCCAGACTATATAAAATAGGGAAAGAAATAAGGAAGGAAAGAAAGAAAGAAAAAAAGAGAAATAAAGAAGGAGAAAGGAAAGAAGGAAGGGAAAAAAGAAAGAAAGAAGGAAAGAGAAAGGAAGGAAGGAAGAAAAAAGAAAGAAAGAAAAAGAAAGAAAGAAAGCAGAACAGAGGGAGGTAAAGAATTGGTAGGTCAAAAAACAAATAATAGAAATGGTAGATAATTTGATTCAATATAATGGCAACAATGAGCCAAAATACCAAGATATTTAGGTGCTACAAGAAAATAAGATTGATGCTTCTAGGGTGGTGTTTCCCAAGGCTTTGTTTTGGGCTTTCTTTTCTTCTTCCTCCTTTTGCTCTTTTGCTTGGTGATCTCATCAGTTCTCAAGTATTCAATGATCATTTCTATGCAGTTGATTCTCAGATTTGTTTATCCAGCCCTAAACTCTCTCCTGATGTCCAGTCTTAAATCTCCAACTGTATATTGGACATCTCAAACTGAATGTCTTTTAAACCCAACATATCCAAAAAATAAACTCTTTATCATTCCTTCCAAACACTTCCCACTTCCTTATTTCCCATCATTCTCAAGGTCATCAACATCCTCCCAGTCCTCAGGCCCACAACCTAGATGTCATTCTCAACTCCTCATTTTCTTTTACCCCACCCCCTTGTCCAATCTGTTACCAAGTACCGTTAATTCTACCTTCATAAAATCTCTCCTATATGCTCCCTTTTTGCCTCTAGATCTTTTCACTGGCTATCTCCCATGCCTAAAATTCTTTCTCTCCTCACCTCTGCTTCCTGTTTTCTATGACTTCCTTTAAACCTCAGTCTTTGCAAGAAGTCTTTCCTAGGCCCCCTAAATGTTAGAGCCTTCCCTCTGAGATTGCTGACAACTTATCACACACATATCTATATATCTATCTTGCTTGTATTTAGTAATTTTTATTTTGTTACTCTCATTATGTTGTAAACTTCTTACAGGCAGGGACCATTTTTGCCCATCTTTGTATCTCTGACACTTAACATGATGCCTGGTCCATAGTATGTGCTTGATGCCTATTGACTGACTGACTGATGTACTGTTAGTTTATCTGTGCATTAGATCAGCTATTCTGGAAAGCAGCTTGAAACTATGCCAAAAAGGTTAGTAAATTGTGCATGCCCTTTGACTCAGTGATCCCACTACTAGGCTTAAATAATGAGAAAGGGCCCTATATGTATGGAAACT
This sequence comes from Vombatus ursinus, assembly GCF_900497805.2. Classification (NCBI taxonomy): domain Eukaryota; kingdom Metazoa; phylum Chordata; class Mammalia; order Diprotodontia; family Vombatidae; genus Vombatus; species Vombatus ursinus. The sequence continues at coordinate 11,351,366 of NW_020954603.1, read as the reverse complement.
CTTTCTGTTTTGGAAAAGACCCAAAAAACTAAAGGAGGAGGGTACCAATTAATTTAGGAATGGCTGCACAAATTTTGGAATATTAGTATAACAGAACACTACTGTGCTCTAAGAAATGAGACCGTTTCAGGGAAACCTGGAAAGACTTGTATGAACTGATGCAGAGTGAAGTGAACAGAGCCAGGAGAACAATTTGTACTGTAAAAACAATATTGTAAACATGAACTATTTTCAAAGACTTCAGAAATCTGACAAGAATAATGATTAACCATTATTCTAGAGGACCAGCGATGAAGAAAACTGACCATGTCCTGACACAGAAGTGATGTATTAAATATGTAGACTTAGACGCATTTTTTGAAATGGTCAATATGAGAATCTGTTTTCCTTGACCATTCATATTTGTTACAAATACTTTGTTTCTCAACAACAACTTGGCACCCCCCACCCCAACACTGGAGGGAGGGAAGGAAAAATGCTTGGTAATTGAAAAAATTAAATTAAAATCAAAACAAAAGCAAGACAATAAACAAATAAGCAAATAAATACATAAATAAATAATGAATAAATGTAAGAGTGAAAAGTCTCTTCCCAGAACAAGGGTGAGGGAGCAGAAACAGAATGATACAATCACAGAGTCACAGAATCACAGACAATTGGGAGGAACCTCAGTAGCTATCTGATTGAACCCAAACAAAAAGGAAATCTTCTGTATAACATACCCAGCAAGTGATCCTCCAGCTTTTTGAGGACCTCTGAGAAGAGAGAACTCACCACCTCTAAAGACAAACCATTCCACTTTTGGACAACTCTGCCTTCTAGGAAGTTTTTCTTGATATCGAGGCAAAAAGTACCTCTTTGCCATTGCTAACACTTGCTTCCATCTCTGTGTTCTGGGACCAAACCAAACAAATCTACTTTTTCCTCCACAGAATAGCTTTTCAGATACTTGAAGACAACTTCTTATATTCCTCCTGAATCTTTACTTTTCCAAGGTAAATATTTATTTGTAATTTATTTTTATTTTTACAGCACTTTGAGGTTTGCAAATAGTTTACATGTTATCTCATTTTATCCTCTTGACCTGGAGGTTGATGCTATTATTATCATCATTTTACATATGAGGAAACTGAGGCCAAGAAGGTTAGGTTTCTTGCCCAGGGTCACATAGCTAGTAAGTGTCTTGAGACAAATCTAGTGCTGTATCTGCTGTACAATCTAACTGCCTCTAGACATGCCCAATTCTTCTAACTGGTCCTCATATGATATGGACTCAAAACCTTTCATCATTTTAATTGTCCTCTCTTGGATTTACTCCAATTTATCAATGTCCTACTTAAATCATGGCATGAAGAATTCAGCACACTACTACAAATGTTCAGGAAGGACTAGCACCGCTAGTGAGAGGGCTTGCTGAGACCTTTTCAGGGCTACTTATCCACCTTTGGTGTTTCTCTTTACCAAACTCTCACCTGTGGTTCCAAGAAGATATAGCTTGCCACGTGGCCACAGTCAATAAAATCATCTCAGCAGACAGGTTAAACTGGGAATTAGGGGGATACCTACCCCATGCATGTGAACACTTCCTCTGGTGGAATGAGTGGAGGAGAACAATTTGTTCCAACAATCATGAAAGTGGCTGCAACAAGCTCTGTGGAGTGCTTAGTGCTTGGTCAAACATCGAAGATACCAAGGTATCCTGGGTCATTGCCAGGCATTCTTTTTTCTTGCCACTAGATTTCAATGACTCTGGAAGAGAGAGTAATGCTGATGACTTTGTGAAGCTCTACCTCACTTAAATCCAATTCATGCATAAGTCAAGACATCACTTCATGATGTCACTGGTCCTTTTCAAAACGAAAGACAAAAACCACCAACAACAGCAAAACCAGAGACAGCTAGGTGGTGCAGTGAATGGAATGCTGGATTTGGAGTTAGGAACACATGAGTTAAAATCTGGCTTTAGACATTTACTAGCTGTGTGACCCTGAATAAGTCAGTTAACATCCATTTGCCTCAGTTTCCTCAACTGTAAAAAGGAGATAATAACAGGACCTACATAGCAGGGATATAGTGAGGGTTAAATGAAAAAAAATTTGTAAAGTACTTAGCACATAAATGCTTAATCCCTCCCTTTTCCCTATAATACTTAAGAGGAGATCTGATGAAGGCCAAATGCAGTGGTATTATTATCTCCCCATTCATGATATCTATGCCCCTCTCAACGAAGCCCAATATTATGTAAGCTTTTTTGATGCCACATCACCACACTGACTCTTTCAAATGCCACTGACAGTGGGTTGGCAATCCATCTGTCAATTTTTTCAGGATTCAAGGATCTATTTCATTTCGGCCAGATGATTTGAGTTCACAGAAAGGGCACATAGATGTTATCTTACTATCTACTAACCTATCATGGGTATCAATTGTCTGCTAGCCACTTTTTTCAGTCATTTCCCAGTGAAAAGGCAATTCTGTTTTTCAGAGAAGACTGAACCAGTATAAGAAGTAAGACGCTCTACCTTCTCCCTTTTTTAAGCTGCTATTTTTCCATCCCCTTGGAGCAAGTTTTTTCTTTGATACTCCTTTATTTTCCTCCTAATATGGCTTTTAAAATCCCTTTTTTGTTGTTCTCAGCTTCCTTTGTTAACCTCTGTTCATTTTGAACTTTAACATTCCTGACTACATACACACACACACACACACACACACACACACAGACACACACACAAACACACACATATATTACAGTATCACACCTTGCTCTTATGTCTTAATATTCATCTTCTGCTCCCTGGCCTTGTTTTCATCTTCTGTTCATTGACTTTAAAAATCTAAGTTAGTTGATGAGTTTCCTGAGCATCCACATTAGTCTTTTCAAACAAATCCCATTTTCCTTCCTCATTGGATATACTTTCCTTTATATCTTCAGAATTTCTTCAGAATTTGAGTATCTCCTGTCTTTCATGGCCTGACTTCTCTAATACATTTTACCCAGTAAGCTCCTACCTCTCATTCCTTTGAACTATATGAAATCACATTCCCAAAATCCAGCTGCATGTTAGGTTAGAATTCTCCTCTATTCAAAACCCTAGGCAATGAACCGTTTTCCCAAGGTTCTCATCATTTACATTCCAGCAACCACTTCCTCTTTGTTAGTGGGAATCAAAAGTAGAATAAAATTCTCCTTTGTTAGTTCCTCCAACTCTTGAAGGATGAAAGTATAATTAATGTAAGTCATGAAGGTCTTAGCTTTCCTGCCATTGGCAAAAGCAGAACTCCTTGACCACATTTCCACTAAAGTTAGTGGACCCTGCTGCCAATGGGTCTCAGAAGATACAATGACTTCAGGTATCCAGCTCCATTGTAGATGCTAACAACTAAATATCCAGATGTCTATTTCATTACTGTACCAGGAGCCAGAAGTTAACCATATAAGCAATATAGCTTTCTAACTGTTATCGCTGTTGATAGAGGAAGCTTGCCTAACTTAGTGCCGCTATCCATGGACATTGGATTTATGAGCCATTCCAAAGGTCATTGTCCGTGGTGCTGAAATTTAGAGGGGTACTGACAGAGTTTTCAGACGTTCAGTAGCAAAGAAACAATTGAGTTTAGCACCTAGTAGGCAATAATAGTTGGCTAAAATTGCAAGCTACTAGATAGTACCATGCCATATAGCCACATGGGCACACACAGAGAGGCACAGAGACACAGACACAAACACAGACACATCCACACACAAACACACCCACATCCACACACACACACACACACACTGGGTGGCATCCCAAGTGTATTTCAAAGACTGATGACTAGGTCACCATTAAACTCAGGGAAGATCCTTCATTTTTCTGTGACTGATTTTGACCCTTCACAGAATAGTATCAACAAGTATTTAGTTAAGTTATGTGCCAGGCATGGTGTTAAGTGCTGAGGATTCAAAAAAAGGGCAAAAATAGTCCCAGACTTCAAGGAGTTTGCACACTAGTAGGGAACACAACCTATGAACAGCTAGGTACATATAAGATATATTCAGAGTAAATCACTATTATACCACACTGCTGAATGATGTATCTCCTCTACACCATCCCTGGCAAGTAACCATCTATCTCCTGCTGAAATATATCCAGAGATGGGAAACTCAGTACTTCTAGAGGCATCCCATTCCATTTTTAGAACAAGTGTAGTTTGCTAGTCTGTCTCTGAAACAGTAACCCCAGAGCAGAATATACTTATATCAAGACCAAATTTGCTTCTTTGCAACTTTTACTCACTTCTTCTAGTTATGCCCCCTGGGGCCAAGCAGGATGTTTCTCACCCTCATTTTATGTGGTAGCCCTTCAAATATTTGGAAAGGACTCTCATTTCCCCCCAATGCTAGGTGGAACATTGTCATTTCCTTCAACCAATTCTTATGTGAAATGGACTAAAGGACCTTTCCTCGGTTCAGTGTGTTCTCTATCTTTTCTTAAATCCCTGAGGACAGTTTGTCTTAGTTTGATTATGGTAATAACTTACATTAATATAACAAAGGGCTTTCTTCACAACAACCTTGTGTGGTGAGCAGTGCAAGTGTTAGTATCTTCATTTATAAATGATGAAACTGAGTCTCAGAGGATTTAAGCAAGTTGTTCAAAGTCACACAGTTAGGATGTGGAAGAATTAGAACTCCAACCCCCAGATCTTTTGACTCTTGTAGTATACTCCACCATGCCTTCTGCCAGCTGGTAAAATATTAATTTACTTGGAATATCTATTCTTCCTAGATGTCACAAATTTCAATCCACTCCACAAGGATGAATGATTATAAATTCCAAGTTACTGGGTTCTGAATTAATGAGACTTTACTCTGTTTCTCCTCTCTGTGCATTCCTCTTCTCCATCCATTATAGGTTTTTGCTTTTGGAGTCACGTTGCCAGGTGCAGAAGCAATGGCTGATCTCTTCCCAGGCAGTGGGTTTTTAGATAATTACCCTTCTGGGTATTGAACAGACAGACTGAAATCTTTGGCTGGGGGGCGGGGGGGAAGGTGTCTGGCAGGTGGCTCATGTTGGATTAGTTATATGCATTTGGGGGTGGGTTACATGTTGTAAAGTAAATTTCAACTCTGATCTGTCTTCCAACAGATTGAGTTCGGTCTATGTTTTTCTCATGGTTACTATAGTATGCTTTGTAAGTAGGACAAAATAGGAGGTTTGATTAAAACTGAACACTTCACCAATTGTTAGCTTTTGCTATATAAATATTAAGTAGTTTGTTTTGTCTTTAAAAATAAAAAGACACAAACCAGTAGCGAGTGCTTAAAATGTGAGGCTGTAATTTTTAAGTCATGAAGTAACCTACTTTACCAGAAATTGTGTCTTTTGCACTCTTCCCAGCATTAATTACGGAACTTTCCTGGCTGGCAGATCAATAATTATTCATGATGGGGACCCATCACCAGATAGTAAGTGCTTTGTGCAATTTTCAGGTCACTTTTGTAGTTCAAGATTTTCCATTCTGTCATACGGTAATCCTTTTCTGCTGTAACATAAGTGAACACTTCTCAGCTGTGCACCGCAGGGGAGAGACAATTCTAAGAAGGGCAGAGCGATATGGGAAAGTGGAGTTTCAACCTTTATGGATGAGACTGGGTATTTATTTTTTCAAAAAAAAAATATTTACAAAGAAGAAAAGTGTCTACAGTGGTGCACAACAGATCAGGGCAGCTAAAGGTGATTCAGTGACCGTGGAGAGATGCCATCACCCCCAAGATTTCTATTGCCTTAAGGGGCAAAGGGGGTGGAAAATACCAGCAAACCCTTTTCACATCTCTGACATGTGCACTCTCAAAAAGTCAAAGCCCTACATTCTAATAAAATTAATGTGACTTTGGGAAATAAGGAGGAAAGACCAAAGAAAGAGGAAGAAACCCTTACCATTTCTGCAAGCATCTTATGTTTTGATACATAAAAAGCATTTGATGATCACCGTCCATTTTTGTCTACCCTGTCTATATCCACAGATCTGCAGACCCTTGTATTCCTCAAGTCTTCAGATGCCAGAAATAGTCTAGTTGCCTTAAATAAGTTACAGTCTAAAATGGACTGCTATGTGCAATTAAGTGGTGAGTTCCACACTTCTACTTTAATAATTTGATAGCTTTGTGTTTTCATTGCTGTGGGTACTCTCTCCATAAGTACAGACCCCAAACCATTCATTCTTGGCCATTCTGTAGACTCATATCCATGTCCCATAAATCTACCACCCGAATGGCAGGGTCTGGGGAGGGGGATAGAGAAGAGAGATAACAACCATCACTCTAGTAACTTCCTATAGTTCTCCTGGCACGTTAAGGAAACCAAACGACCACGAACTGGTCATCTTTCTCTCTCACCATGTATCTTCTTAACTAGTTACACATTTCGCTGAAGGTGTATCATTTATTCTGTTTCTTCCATATATTTTCTCCCTGATGAAATGCTTGTAGTCTTTTGGCTAAGATCACACGTAACTGGAGAGGCAGTGTGGCATAGAAAGCTATATCTGCATTCAAGAAGACCTGGTTTCAAGTCCTGACTCTGACACATATTGGCTGTGTGATCCTGGGTAAGTCATTTAATCTCCCAATTATCTGGCCAATTCTCTAAGACCGGAAGTTGCACAAACATGGCTGAGAGGGCGTTTCCTCACCATGAATTTCCCTATACCAATTAAATCACAAGAATAGTCCCCATATCCTATCCATATGTATAATCCATTCAATTACAGGATGTATCTGTCAAGGGCTGCACTAAAAGTATGCACTAAAAATGTTTGTTGACCTTACTAGGCATCTGCATTAGGGCAAAGGTACCCAGTGCCTGGTACATAGTAGGCACTCAATAAATGTTTGTTGCCTGACTGTATTAGGGTAAAGGTTGAACTAAATGACCTCTCAGGTCCCCAGTAACTAAATTCTATGAGTAACTAAATTAGTTTCATTTGTTACATTGAGTATGATATGAAAGCTGTCAAGTGATTAAATACTGCCTAAAAAACTGCTTTTAAAGTCCAGATGTTCTGATGGCATCAAAATGTAGACAATACACATGGACACTGCTTCAGAGTTTCTCCAGAAACACATGAAATGGTGAGTTACACACATCCACACACATGCACAGGCATCACACATGCACATCCATACCTACACTTTACATTTATGAGCTTTCATCTACAAACAAGAATTCTGACAGTGAAGTGAAAAAAACTCATTCACTGTGGGCAGCAGTCTACCTACCATACAGTCCTGTCTTTTTCACTATTCCTTTCAGATCTCCTAAATCATTACTGCACCCCATTAGATGAGGAGCTAGTACATAAAGGAATCAACAAAACTGTTTTTAAAAACTGGCCCAGGAAGAAATTTGTTGGGGAGTGGGAGTTGGAGGGGGGGAGGGTTGTTGCCTATGACTTCCCTTCCCAGTCTGCACCTCTGGGGCTCTCTAATAAGTGGTCAATGAAATAATGTGGTCAGCTTAACTTCAATCAATAAATGTCAGTCAGTCAATTAGCATTTATTAAATGCCTACTATGTGTTAGGCACTGTGCTGAGTGCTGGAACTATGAAAGAAAGGGAAAACAATAGTCGTTGCTCTCAAGGAGCTCCCAATTTAATGGAGGACACAACATGCTAACAACTAGATGTGAACAAGCTACAGGGTAAATTGGAGATAATCCACAGAGGAAAGACTGAGAACTGAGAAAGGCTTCTTGCAAAAGGTGGGACTTTAGCTAGGACTTAAAGGAAGTCAGGGAAGCTAGGAAGACATTGCTCTGGAGAGAAGAAAAGAAATAATTTAGTGAGGAGTTGTTTGCCAACACATGAACTTTCAGGGTAGTCGCCAACATTAGTACCAAAATATAAATGAGGTCTGTGCAAATAACTTGGATAGGTTCAGTGCCTGTCCCCAATGCTTCTTCATCTCTGCCTCCTGGCTTCCTTCAAACCTCAGCTAAAATGCTGCCTTCTGCAGGAAAGTGTTTGCCCTCAAAGAGCTTATATTCTAATAGAGGAAAAAATATATGTAGAAGGGAGTGAGCCAGGGGAATTTTGGGAAGGGAAGTCATCAAGAAAGATGATTGGAGTCATAGGGCAAATGATTGATAGTATATTTCAGGAATAGTACTGTTGATTTAATAACTATTCTGTGAGTAGATTTGGAAAGTGGAAGATGGAGTGGAGAAAAGAAGGGTGTGCAAGTGAGAGCATTGTGAGTCCGGGCCCTGGCAAGACAAGCTGAATGCTCACCCATCAAAATCTCACATTCTCAAGAATGGGAGCTTATGTTCCATGTTGGAGGTGGAGGCTGTACAGGTGACACACTATGGAGATGGCTTTTGGAAGTGGCCAATCACTTAATACTGATAATAATCATAGTATTATTATTTATTTCCTAGAGTTACTATGAAGGAAGTGCTTTGTAAAATGTAAAGTGCTATATAAATATGGCTTATGCTTATCATTATTGTTATAAGTGGTTGGGTTGTGTGTAAACATATACACACAAAATAGATTCATAAAATATTCATTGCCATTATTATAAATGGTAGCAGTTACATATCCAACCATTGTATATTGCTATATAATAGTTGTTATACAACTGGTACCATTCATAATAATAATGGTAATGATAATACTAGTCCAATTATATATTATAAATATAATATAATATATGGTATCACAGATCCAGTATACATATACAGACATGTGCATGTATGTATGTAAATATAGATAGATAGATAGATAGATAGCTATATATATATCAATATATGTGCTATATATAGTAGCTCAAGTATATGTTTGAATTGTATATATAATAAATGATAAACATATATAACAACTCATATATAATGAATAATGTTGTGCATGTGCTAGGCAACATATAATATGTACTTGGGCTGTTATATATTATAGTATGTAATATGTATTCATATATAAGTATATCTATACATATATGTATGTAAACACGTATGCCTGTATATGCACATCCCTCCATGTGCATGTATTTATTGGAGTGGAGAGCTCCCAAAGTATAATCTCCTACATTTGACAATGCACAGTAGCACAGTCTCTTCAACTTGTAGGCTTAGAAAGTTACCTAGGGGCAGAGAGGTTAAACTTCCTACCTAGCATCATACAGCCAATATGTGTCAGAAGCAGGGTTTGAACCCTGGTCTTCCTGACTCTGAGGTCAGCCTTCTATCTACCAGGTCTTGATGCCTTTCCTATCTACAAAATATGTTTTAATAATATTTTAATTCTCAAATGAATTTGCTAACTTATTCGTGTGAGTGATTCCTCCAAGGGTACAGATAACAATCCATTCTTCCCTGCTTCTATTTTCTGACTCTTGTCTGTGTCCTCCCATAAGACATCCAAAGGAGGTCCACCAAACATGTCACTGTGGGTCTTAATCAATTTCTCTTGATATTGTGAAGATAACAATTGAGTCTATCCATCAGTTATCCCTTACCCTCATCATGTGATGATCTCATTGTTGTTGTACCTCTATGGGGTGTCCCAAAAGCCTTAGTATAGTTCTAAGGGAAGACTTTTGGGACACCCTGTATTTCTTTGATGATGCCTTTTACTTTGACTCATCTCCAGAATGACTTGTTCCTCATTTGATGCAGACTGCTCTTACTCACCATGAACATTTCCATAGAATTCTGAGTGGTATTCATTCTCAATTTTTCAGACATTACTGCTCTATGACACCATGTCATCATTTTTATACTATATTGTATTAATGTCTTCATTATTTCATTATAATACATCATTGTTATTGCTATTGGAGTGCATGATTATTATTTTAGTTACTGCTTATTGTGGTTTGTATATTTAGTTATTGTTATTGTAGTTGGTTAGTAGCAAGGCTATTGGACAGAATTCTGGGTTTGTGGTCAGGAAGACCTGGGTTCAAATCCCACCCCTGAAACATAATAGCTTCATGATTCTAGGCAATCATTAAACCTTTTCAGTTAACTCCCTAGGTCTTTCCCCCTAAATCATAAGTCAATTGCAATTTGTGACTTTGGACTTCCAAAGCCACTATCTAGAGGGAGTTTTCCGTATAGATAAAATCAAACTCCTTTGTGCATTGATGTGTCCTCACATTATTAGTAGTAATAAAGAGAAGGAAAAAAGAGAAGGAAGTGATGGGAGAAGAAGAGAGAAAGAGGAAGAAGGAAACAAAAAGATCTAGCATTTAGATAGTGCTTTAAGGCACTTTGCAAGTATTATCTGATTGTACCCTCACAACAACCCTGGGAAGCAAATGTATTATCCTCATTTTATAGCTGAAGAAACTGAGACAGATGATTCCAGGTCCAGTGCTCTGACCATTGTGCCACCTGGATGCCTAGGAGGAAAAGTACTGCTATCAGTAGGGGAATGGTGCAAGTAAGGGTAACATGTGAATTAAGGGTGAATAGAATCAAACAGCTAGGTGGCTCATTGGATAAAATATGAAGCCTGGAGTCAGGAAGAATTGAGTTCAAATGCAGCCTCAATCACTTACCAGCTGTGTGATCTTGGGCAAATCACTTAAACTCTGTTTGCCTTAATCTACTGGAGAAGGAAATGGCAAACTACTCCATTATCCTTACCACGAAAACCCCATGGACAGTGTGGTCCATGGAGTCACAAAGATTGAGACAAGACTGAACAAGAGTCAATTAATATATAGTTTTATGCCTTAGATGTGAGTAAAATAGTTACAAAAAAAAATCCATCAAGACAACATAAACACAAAAAATAGAATGTCAAACTGAGTTGCTGAGGTTTGCAGAAAAAAAAAAATTTTAAAGCTGTGTTGAATGTCCTATATTGGTCACTCATTCGATCAATTAATTTACTTTTCACAGCCAAAACATGGCCATTAAATAGGTTTACTCAGATGCTTTGCTCTGTCTTTATTGATTCCTTTTCAGTGAAAATATTGATAAGTTTGTATAGATTTGGACCTTCAAGTTACTTAATTATTGATTAGAAGGCAGTTGCTCAGCTTGAGTAGGTGGGTTTTTTTTTTCGTGTTTAATGAGAAAAAGAAACAGTCAGGGCTTCTGCAGGGATAGAGTTGGTGTGGAGGACGGGGATGTTTAGTTCTCCTCTTATGTGCTTTAAGCCTCAGCTTTGCAAAATGCATTTTTCACATCCCCAGATGATTGTCTCCATTCTTTGTGTTTACCAGCAACGGAAAATAAATGAGGGAAGTCAGTGCCACCTGAGATAATTAAAGAGGGTACAGTGGGCTTGGTTTGAATAAATACAGATTTGACTCCATTGTTCTGGAATACTCTGGTCTCTGCTTCCCTTCATCAGTACATATAATTGAACTAACTCTAATCCCAATACAACAAATGCTGAAAGAATGAAAAAGATTTCTATATCCTTGCCAATCACCCAATTATTTTGAGAAATATTTGTTACATAATTCCAGTGTGAGAAATGAATCTGGACGCCCTCTTGGAGTTTGCTGCGATGTCATTTTCCCTGTTTTACCTTCCAGTCTATGTAGTTAAGTAGTAAGGTCTGTCATAGGAAGGATTCCATAAGGGGATGGATGATTTTAAGGAGAGGATAGTTAAAGTAATGATGAACTTGGCATAAGGAAAAACTGAGGTTTGAATTGTGCCTTCTGCTAACTCAGTGACCTTGATGTTGTCAATCAAGCTCTTTAAGCCTCAGTTTTTTCATCTGTAAAATGGTAATAATAACTTCACCTATCTCACAGCAGGGTTTTTAAGTAAGGTAATATATGCAAAGTACTTGACAACCTCCAAGTACCATATGAATGATGGTAATTATTATGTTGATGATTACTAATAATAATTGCTGACATTTATATATTCTTAATTTTTTAAGCATTTATATAGAATTTACTATACACACATATGCCCAGCACTCTGCTAAGCACTGAACAATTATCATCTCCTTTGAGCCTCACAACAACCTTGGGAGGTAGGTGCTATTATTATCTCCATTTTACAGATGAGGAAACTGAGGTCAAGTGACTTGTCCAGGGTCACACAGCTAATAAGAATCTGAAGCTGGATTTGAACTCCAGTCTTCTTGGTTCCAGACCTGGCAGTCTATCCGCTGCACCACCTAGTTGACCCTACCTGTAGAGGGGACTGCTGCATGGGATAGGAGGCTAGATTTTAGGAATCAGAGGACCTGGGTTCTGATCCCACCCTGCCACCAACCAACCATGAGAATTTTGCCAAGTTACTTAGCTTTGCTTGGGTTCAGTTGCCTTATTTAGAAAATGAGATGCTCAGACTTCCAGATTTAAGGTGATTTAATTATTTGAATTTTCTTTTATTTACATCAAAATTCACATTAAAATGTAGTTTAATTATCACCAGCTGGTGAAAACTTCTTCCTCTTGCTACTTTAAACCATATTCTCATCCTTCTCCAGGTTAGCCATCTATCTCTTATCACTTAATCCTCTTAATCTTATCCTCTAAAATCATGCCCTTGGACCTGTTTTCTCTTTTGTCTGTACTTTCTCTCTCAGTGATCTCACGTGCTTCTATCATCACCTTTATGGAGATGTCTCCCCATTCCTTATACCCAATGCTGACTTTCCCCTGAGCTCCAGTCCATCACTTCCTGAACAAACATCTCCCCCTGGACATCCTACTAACACCTCAAGGTCAAGTTCAAAATTGTACTCGTTCACTCTTTCAAAATGTACCCCCTCTTCCTAACTCTGATTTCTGTTTATCTTTCTAGTTCACAGTCTCATAGTCATCTCTGACCCTTACCTCTTTCTCATCTCTACATGCAAATGATTTGCCAATTCTATTCTTTTTCTACATCCTTCACTTTAATCTCTCCTTTCCACTCCTGCCCTAGCCCTAATTCAGATTTTCATTGCCTCACGCCTGGACATAACTGCTTCAAACTCCTCACTGATGTCTTTGCCTCACCTCTCTCCTGTCTTATCTGCGATTTAAGCTGCTGTCAAAGTAGTCTTCCATCCTGGGAACAACTGATTACATCACACACACCCCTTTTGAAAAACCTTCACTAGCTCCCCATTACCAATTGAATAAAATTCAGGATGGCATTCAGGACCTTTCCTGTCCTGGCTGTAGCCTGCCTTACCAGCTCAATTTCATACCGCTCCTCTTGTACACTCTACATTCCAATGAAATTGGACTACTAGCTAGTCTTCAACTTTGCCCTTTTCTCTTTAGTATCTGTGCTTTCAAGTAAGGTTCCCTATAAGCTTGGAATGTACTTTCTCCATCTCTCTGCCTATTGAAGTCCTTCTCTCTTTTTGTCACCAGCCCAAAGGCCAGCTTCACACACCTTGAGATTGTGACAAAGAGTAATGGATTCAGAGGCAGAGAATTGAGGTACAACCCAGTGCTCTATTCCTTACAACTTGCGGGACTTTGGAAATCTGTTCGTCCATCCATGCCTCGGTTTCCTCATCTAAGAAATAATAGGGTTGGACTAGATGACCTCAGTGGTCCATTCCAGTTGTAACTCTGATCCTATGCTCCATGAAGGCTGATTCGTCTCAGCCCAAAGTGTCCACTCCTTCCCTCAATCTTCCACCCTTCTTTATTGAATCTCTTCTAAACATTTACACATTATAACATATAGTCATTCACCAACTAGACTATAAACTCCTTGAGGGCAGAGACTAAGTTGTATTTCTTGTCTTCTTATTCTTTTTGCCTAGCATCATGCTTTCGCAATTAGTAGGCACTAAATAAACATTTGTAAGCTTGATTAACACTAAAAAAAGAAGACAGTTGAAACACCCTGTATTTATGTCAGGTCTGAAGGTCTAAAGAATGGAGTATATGGGTGAAGTGACAAGATAAGAGAGAATTAGCTTCTCATCACGGAAGCCAAGCCATCAGAGCCTTCCATGATACTTAAAGTGGTTGATTCTATTCTTGTGGCAATCAATAGATGGTATCCACAAGGCACAACTGCAGAAATATCCAAGAGGGGGCAGCTAGGTGGCGCAGTGGATAGAGCACCTGCCCTGAAGTCAGGAGGACCTGAGTTCAAATCCGGCCTCAGACCAAACACTTGACACGTACTAGCTGTGTGACCTTGGGCAAGTCACTTAACCCCAATTGCCTCACTAGAAGAAAAAAAAAGAAATATCCAAGAGCATAATTGTTTAGACTTTAGGTGGTAGAAACATATACTGAGCAAAGCCTGCCTATTGAAGAATGGAGAGATGATAAGGCTGGCAAGAGCACAGAAACAGAAAACAACCTTGATAGACAGTGACAAGCATAAAAACAATGTTTTAATTCTTCATCTCAACCTCTTTTTATTTTGTGTATTAAGCAGAGATTCAGAGCCACTGGAGACCATTGAGGATCAAACAGTTTTCCTTGTGTTCCTCAGGTGGTCCAGTTTCCCAGGTGATCAATTTCATATTCAATATGACCCATAGACCAGATTCTTTGGCAATTCCTGAAAATAGGGGGGAGTGTCCAAGACTATTTTTTAGCAATCCCAGTCAAAAAGAAGGGGTCTTTTCAAAACTTTGGATGGTATAAGTGCTTAGAATCTCCTTTTCTTAATCCTTTGTTTCTCATCCCTTATCCTTTTGTTCTTGCAAAAACCACTGAAAGCATATCACACACACACACACACACACACACACACACACACACACACACCCCTGCCACAGCTGCTCTCTAGCTCTTAAAGGATCAGCAGTCCTTCAATGATGTCACAGAGCAATAATGTCTCTAGAGTGGGCAACGACTCTCTATGTCAACAGAAATCATGAGAAAAGCTGTTTTTGTTCAATCGGAGAAATTGACTGGGCAAGCTTCATTTATGGGCATTGCCCTTTTCTGTAGCATAGGGATGGTCTCTGCATCCTCACTGCCTTTTTCAGTGATCTATTTCTCCTACCTAAGCTGATGCTTTCCCCTCCTTCAGAGAGGGGAGTCCCTGGACCAGGGAAGTCAGAGAGCTGTATGTTTAGAGAACAGAGAAACAAGGAGAAGGTGAAAGGGCAGATGGGAGAGAAAAAAGAGGAGGGGGGAGGGGTATAAAGCAGGATATGAGGGGAGTGAATGAGCAGATCTGGAGACTCTACATCAGTTCAGATATCTCAAAGAGCCTTGAGGATGCATTTTGGTAAGTGTGTTGGACTTGCAGTCAAGCAAGTGGTGTTAGACTCTTTCTTCAGCCACTTTTTGACTATGTGACCATGGACAGTCATTAGCCTCTCTGGGCCTCAGTTTTGTAAAATGAGAGGAAAGGATTGGGTAACTTCTAAGGTCCCTCAAAGTTTGCAAGTATTAACTATTAGCTTAAAATCTTCGTAACATGATTTGTAAAATGAGAGTAATCATACTTGACCTAATCCAGAGGGTTTTATTTATTTGTTTGTTTGTTTTTTAAGGAAAGTATTTTGCAAATTTTATAGCCCAATTTTAGGTGAGTTACTTTCTTTCCTCTTTTTTTTTTTTGCTTTTTGGTGAGGCAATCGGGGTTAAGTGACTTGCCCAGGGTCACACAGCTAGTAAGTGTCATGTATCTAAGGCTGGATTTGAATGGTGAGTTACTTTGAAGCAAACAGTTTGTGACCTTGTGGGCTAACATAGATATGGTTCAGATGATCAAATGAAATACTATTTGTAAAGTGTTTAGTATAGTAGTAGCAAATAGTAGGTATTTAATAAGTGCTTTTTCCAGACCCTTTGATCCAGCAATAGGATGACTAGATCTGTGTCCCAAAGAGATTTTTAAAAAATGGGGAAAAAGACCCACAAGTACACAAATATTTATAGCAATTCTTTTTGTAGTGGCAAATAATTGGAAATTGAGGGGATGATCATAAATTAGGGAATGTCTGAATGAGTTGTGGTATATGAATGTAATAGAATACTATTGTGCTATAAGAAATGATGAGCAGGTGGACTTCAGAAAAACTTGGAAAGACTTATATGGACTGATGCTGAGGGAAGTGAGCAGAACCAAGAGGGCATTGTACACACCAACAGCCACATTGTGTGATGATCAACTATGAAAGACTTAGCTCTTCTCAGCAATACAATGGTCTAAGACAATTTCAAAAGACTCATGATGGAAAATGTTATGCATATCCATAGAAAGAACTACGGGGTGTCCGAATGCAGATCAAAGGATACTATTTGGACTTTTTTTGGTTTTTTCTTTCTCATGTTTTTTTTTTTCTTTTTTGTTCTGCTTCTTCTTTCACAACATGACTAATGTGAAAATACATTTAATATGATTGTACATAGAGAACCTATATCAGATTGCTTGCTGTCTTGGAGAGAGTAGGGAGTAGGAAGGGAGAACAAATTTGGAACTCAAAATCTTACAAAAGTGAATGTTGAAAACTATCTTAATATGTAATTGGAGAAAATAAAATACCACTAAGTGGCAAAAAATTAGTTTCATGATTTTTCAAATCATATAATGACATCTACCCACACATTGGGTGTATCCTCATGCAATTTTATAGAACAACATGGACAAGAATCATATATGAGACGACATGAAGGGATTATGATCTGTACCACAGGAGGGTCTAGGGAGGAAGATTTTAGACATATTAATTAGATCAGATTTATTGTAGGAATGTTGGGGTACAGTAACTCACCCTGGTTTAAATATTTCCAGGTGGAGTTCCTGCCTCACCTACTTTAATGCATAGAGAAGACTTTGTAATTAGCACATTTATAATTTATAAATAAATGACTGGTGTTAAAGTCCTCAAATTTGTTTTCTTAATTAGTTAGCTAGTTGCCCTATAATTACCTTGCAGTATTAAATAGCTTAGTAATCCCTTGTTCATAGGAAACTCAAAGATAAATTTTAGCTCATCCTAATTTGGACTATCTCCAATTTAGCATTAGAGGAGATGGAAATAATGATGTTCTGCTATGTGCACAGTGGCTTTTTTTTTTTTAAGGGAAAATTGTTAGTTTAAAAATGTTAACATATAGCTGTAAACATCTCATCATCATGTCTAACTGTTCTTTCTTCCAGCATTTCATTCAGACATATAACTAACAATTCAGAACCTCAGGAAATAAGTGCAATGAAAGATGTTTACATTGAATATTTTTGGTCTGTAAGAGGGAGGAGGAGTTAACCTAGGTAATGATCTCATTCCACTTAAGTGACTAGATAGTAGACCCTGTTATATTTATTATGTGAGAATACAAACCCGCTTGTTCAGTAGGTGTAACAGGAAGTTAATTGACATTGGCTGGGAGGCTTAGTCACATCCTCTAGAACCTGTATAAAACTACTGAACTAGTTGGAATTAGACATTAGAATAGATTCCAATGTTTTGGGGCAGTTAGGAGGGACAGTCACTTTGGAGAAAAAATGAGTTTGAGAGAGAGGGGAGGAAAGCAGATTGGCTTTAGGCTAAGTCTCTTCCCCTTGGTTGGTGGAGGACCTTGTAAGTATGGGGCTTTTCATCTCCACACTCTAACCCAGGGGTGGGGAACCTCCAATCTCAAGGCCACATGTGGCCCTCTAGGTCCTCTTGTGGCTTTGACTGAATCCAACATTTGCTCTGCGATGTTTAGATTCAGTCAAAGGGATGCACTTGAGGACCCAGAGGGCCACATATGGACTTGGGGCTGCAAGATCCCCACCCCTGCTAGCTATTCACATTGGAGTAGTATGTGCAGAAAACTAACAACAGTGTCTGCATCAGGAGCCAAGGGCAGACTGGACAAACATTCAACACTATACAAAGATCCCAGCAGAAAAGCCGTTCCATGAGCAATGGAAACATCTTGAAGACTCCAGCAAAAAAACTTCAGGAGCTATGAGTAATATGTGCTCACTAAGCTTGAGCCCACTTTCCCCTGGACTTTGTATATACTTTTTTCCACCTTAGTAATTATACCTTTCTAAAAAATAATTAAGGCTGGCTGACTAATCGAGATAAAATGATACTGATAATTATCTACTCAACCTGCTGGGGCTCTTCTCTCATTCTCTTTATATTGCATGGTTATCAATGGAATACATGGGCTGTCCAATAGTTATGCCTCACTCTGACTTTTTGACTGGTTCAACTTCTTTTCTCATCATCCATTCTTCTGATGATATTCTTTGCACCTCTTCTCTTATATCACTTCTTACTTGTAACATCTTATAATCTATTCCTGCCCAGCAGTGGAATCAGCACAGGGTAATTGCGAGAGTCTTTGGAGTAGGAGTTGTTTCATTCTTTACACTTGTAGCCCCAGTCCCTAGCGCAGTGCCTGGCACAAAATAAGCATTTAATAAGTCCTTTTTGACTCATTGATGCCTACTTCCTGAGGGCTGTTCTTCCAGCTCCACTTCACCCTCTCCTAGTGTCAGCTGCCTTGCTATCCCTCTCTCCTATTGGCTTCTAAGCCTCAACTCCCCATCCAGGTTGTCTTGGCCAGTACATCCTTTTCTCACACCTTAACCCCTAGGGCAGACCAGGTTCCTCTATTTCCAGATGAGTCATCTGTCCCAGGGACCTATGACAGAGGATTCCCAGCATCAGAAAGGGAATAAATGGAGGGATCTGCAGAGAAGGATATTGGCTACCCCTACTGCCCTTCCTCTCTCCCTCCTTCATCACCATATTAAGATCACCTTTCTGACACCAAAACCTCTGATGACATTTCTTTCTTGTGGCAAAGATTGTTGGGTTTAAAATTGGAGGTCTTGAGTTCTAATCTTGGGTGACTCTGGGTAACTCTGGATGATACTTCTCTGAGCAGTAGTTTCTTCATCTATAGAATAGATTGGAATAGATGGCCCTCAAAGTCCTCTCCAGGTTTCATTTGACAACCTTAGATTTCTTCCACTCATATTCCTTCCACTTCTGGAACTCCCTAAAACCTAGATTTCTTCTGAAGATATCTTGGTACCCTATCTAGGACCAACTGCTTCTTCTTCCCCAACTCTTACACATAGAACCAGGAGAAACTGGGAAAGGCCTTGATCCTCACTTTCAAACCCTCCTGCCACCATCTCTCCACAGCCTTCTGTTCTTTAAAATTCCTTTCATTCTTCCTTCCATTCATTACTGTCATCTGTGGACCTCTACCTTACTCTCCCTCCTCCTCCTAAGTTTAATACTTGATTCATAGTCTTTTTCTCCATCCAAGGCTCATCACCTTCCTAATACCCTAGTCTCTCACTTGCCCGGCCTCCTCAACCCCCATGACCTCCATCTCCAAGAATGGCCATACCTTAAACTTTGACTAGTCCCTATGGACCCCTTTGGTAGCCCCTTTGGGCCCCTATGGAACCTTCCTCAAAATAATGTTTTAAGTGCATAAAATAAAATATACAGGATTACCAAATATCAATTATTTAAAAATAAATATGTAATTTTTCTCCATCCAAGTTCATGGACCTTTTGTGTTCTGTGGACCCCAGGTTAAGAACTTCCCTTAGACCCTCTTTTATTCCCTCCCTTGTACTCCCCCACCCCCCAGGCCAATTCATGTGAATCCCCAGGTGCCAGAATGCCAAGTTATGGCTCTGCTCATGCCCACCATGTGTATTTTCATTGCCTTTCAGGTGATCCTGAACGTCAGTTTTTCAGAGACTGTAGTGTGCTATGATCCACAGCCATATAATAACACACAAAGGACATTATTGTTTAAAAAATGGGCCTTTGTAAAACTGGGTCACAGGTGAAAATCCAGTCCCAGAAGAAGCTCTTGCTCTCTTCCAGGTGCCTCTATGAGGCAAGTGCTAATAATAAACCTGAATCTCTCTTAAGTAACTATTGGCTCTTTTTATGTACAGAAATAGTTTGTTTCTTCACTGAGGCTCAGGCAGCCTTTAATTGATCATTAGATCACTCAATACACATACCCTTTAGGTACTGCCTAAGGAAAGATTAATTTTCAGCCCCAGGAAAGGCTTAAAATTGGCAATCCTGGTTCTCCTACATATGGCTGAGGCAATTGCATTTATTCTACTGCAAAGTCAAGTTCTGGCTATTGCAAAGCCAGAATTACACCTGGGACTCTTCTTGGCAAAGAAAAAACAAATCCTAAATGGTGGGGATGGGAAGAAATGGAAAATCCAGATATATCCTACAAATCAGAGACACATCAGTAATGAACTAATGAAGAAAGATAAAGAAGGTGGCCAACTGGGGCACAGAGAGCCCTAAGAAGGAACTGAGAATTCGGGATACAGAGATGACTTATTTTGGTCTGCTGGATTTGATTGAGATGAGGAGAAGAGGGCACAGGAGGATTAAAATACAAAAGCAATGAGATTCTTGAGCAAAGCATAGGCTTCCAACAGGCCCCTAAGTGACCTGGAATTCAAAGGCAAGGAGGGTATTATTCATCTTCCCAACTGTATTGTCAAAAGACAGGAAAATTGGCAAAAGAAGGGTTTGGAAATTCAAAGGCAATGTTGCTCACAAGCATTTTCTTCAGTCAAAATCCCAAGCAACACTAGAATTTGAGAGCCCATGACTTTCTTTCTTTGACCCTGAGAAGCGCCAGGGCCAGGAGTGGAGAATACAGTTGGAGACATGGCCTATTGGTTTGGAAGTCAGGAGACTTGGTCTGCTATTTACTAGATTAGTTAACTTGAACAAGTCATTTACACTTGGTCTCACTTTTCTGTTTCCTTCCGAGGCAATAACACCTCTCCTAGCCAGTGTATGGAGCAAAATTAAAGTCCTATGTGTGAGAGCTGGAAGAGAGCTTTGAGGTTGTATGCTTCTAATCTTCTTTCAAGTCAGTTCCCTTAAAGAACAAGAAGGGCAATGGCTAACATACCACTCATTGTTAAAAATGGAGTCACTGTTTATCAATCACTCTCATTTCTCTGTGTCTTCCCCCTTGTCATGTTCCAATTTACATTCACAGAATCAAAGAATCACAGTATTTCAGAGTTTAAATGTACAGAAGTGGATCTTTTGTCCCAATCATGTTAAAAACAATAACCTTTTCAATGTGTCCAATAAATGGTCACTCTAGCCCTTGCTTGATAATTTTAGTAAGGAAGGGAGGAACCTCAGTAGAATGTAAGCTCTTTGAGGTCAGGCACCGTTTTGCTTTTAAATTTGAAACCCCCATTTTAGCGCAGTGTCTTGAATTTAATGGCTTCTTACTAAATACTTGCCATTTGGATGTATGAACCCATCACCTCCTGAGGCAGTCACTTTCATTTTGGGGCAGCTCTAATGTTTTGGATGGTTTCCCTGACGTCCTCTCAATTGGCCTCTTTGCAACTTCTGTCCCAGTTTCTTCATCCTAGGGACCAAAGAGAACAAATCTGATCCTTCATCATCATCATCATCATCATCATCTCCAGCATTTATGTAGTGTTGTAAAGTTTGTGAAGCACTTTACACACATTATCTAAGTTGATGTTCACAACAACCCTGGGAGATATTTATATTTTACAGATGAAAAAACAGACTGAGTGAGATAAAGTGACATTCCTGAAGTCACACAGCTAACAAATGTCTGGGAAGGGATTTGAATTCAGATTTTCCCGACTCTTCATCCAGCACCCTATCTACTGTGCTGCAGTTATTATTTCACATCTGAGTCTTTTCTTCTACTCCCAGTGGCTTCAATTGGTCCTCTCATTGGCATGATCAGTGCCCGAGCTTCTTTTATGGTATTTCATTAAAGTTTATTTCTGCCTCTTTTTCTTGGCTTGTCCCACTTTTGGATGCCTAAAGTGCCCTTTGCTCCAACTCTAGCATTCTCAAAAACAGTCACTGCTCAAAAATGAAAGTGACTGCCTCTGGAGGTGATGGATTCATTTATCCTTCGGACAAGAATTTATTAAGAACATATTAAGTTCAAGATGCTGTGCTAAGACAAAGAATACAAATTAAAAAGAAAAACAGTGCCTTTTCTTAAAAATGATGTTTCCTTTGGCATGGCATCACTACACTCTGCATTTCTGGCTCTAACTCTAGTTTTGGGCATCATGGTTTTCACCGTTAATTGTGTTCCAGGCCATAAGACAACAGTACTAACATACTAGAGAAATAACCAACCATATGTCAATTCCAACTCTCTTAAAGACAGTCTAATCAATAAATTAGTGTCAGTAAATAATTACTCCCTATATCCTTAGTCCATAAAGTGATCAATAAAGTCAAATGTCTAGTTGAATATTTTACATCCAATGATTACACAATAAACAGACAGCAGAGAAAATATGTTGGGGGAGATTAATGGAAAGATTCAATACTAGCTGTGTTTTTCCTTATAATTAACAAAAAAACCCTCATGCCAAATTTGAAATACCCTTAATGTTTCTCACCTAAGTATTACTATGGTATAGCTGAAGATAGGTTCAGTGGTTTGTTTGTTGATTCAAAACTATCCTGGAACTTCAATGTTATAAAGTGTTGTCCCGTTTCTCTGATTTAAAGGTGGTAAATGCAAGGAGGATATCAAACCTTTCTTAAGTTAAGACTGAGTTTATTGAAAGGACAGGGAATTCTATCAGGACCGAGGTAAGAAATAATCATAATAACTGACATTTATATAGAGCATCAAGATGTGCAAATTACTTTACATATGTTATCTCATTTGGTCCTCACAGTGACCCTGGGAGGTAAGTGCTATTATAATCCCAATTTTACAGTCATGGAAACTGAGACAAACAGAGTTGAAGTGACTTGTCCAGGATCACCCAGATAGTAAGTGTCTGATGCAAGATTTGAACCCAAGTCTTCCTTGTGCCAAGTCCAGTTCTCTATTCTCTGTACCATCACCTATCTTCCAGAAGGAGACTTCATTATAGCCTCTGAAAAGCCAATATGAAAAGAGGTGACTATTCTTGCTTTTTTCCCATAAACAATGTTTTACTGGAAATTCACCCCAAATCAATCTTGCTTTTTTTCCAGTATTTTATTATTCACCAAGGAGATATCTAAGCATGCTTCTGCAACATTCCTTCTAGTGTTTACGATATGACATTGTTTCTTGGGTTAAGAAAAATATGAAGGACGTGAAAAGACAACAGCTGTTGGCCATCAGTTAGTCAGTCAGATGGTACTGGAATATTGCCATTTTAACAGGTAGCTACCCTTTTCTTATTGCTTTCCGAGTTACTCACTTACTGGTGATAAAATAAGAGGGAGGCCAGGTTTGAACTTTGTTAAGAACAAAGCATTTTAGGCTGGGACAGAAAAGAATTAAGTGCTAACTCACAATCATACTTTGGTCCATTCAAACTGGCTGCCTTGCTGTTTTTCATACATGAAACTCCATTTCCCAACCCTGTGATTTTGCACTAATTGTCCCTGCATTTCTGAAATGCCTTCCCCTATCACCCCCACTTCTAATCCACATTTCCCTTCAAAGTTCACCACAACTTCTACCTTCTACATAAAGCCTTTAAGGATCATCCCTTCCCCCCAACACACACACACACACACACACACACACACACACACATGTACAGTTGGTAATACCTTCCTTATCCCACCAAAAAAAAAAAATCACTTTGTATTTCTTTTGTGTAGATATACATGTACGTGTTGTCTCCTTCACTAGAATAGCAACTTATTGGACTGAAGATTCCTTGTGAGTCAGCAGCTAATTCTTCTTTATCACAGTCTAAAATGCTTTGTTCTCACTAAGTTAAAATCTGGCCTCCCTCTTATTTTATCACCATTAGGTGAGTAACTCAGGGCTGTTTCAATTTTGGTCTTCTTATGCCTAGAGCCGAGCATAGTTGCTGGCATATAATAAGCAATAATGAATACTTGTTGTTGTGTGTTTGATTGATCCTGGGTAGTGCTGAAGTGGGAGGCTATTATGAATCCAGACAGAAAAAAACAGGACAAGGCATTGGGATACGGGACCACACAGATATGTAGAATTTCTGGTCGCCTGGAATTGAATTAGTCTTGCAGCATAGCATTCAATGGCCCACGAATGAACCATAGACCATTGGCTATGGTGACTTTCCTGATTCTGTGAAAAAGATGTAGCCCTCAAAGGACCTTCTTACCCATCCTATTACCTTGTTATCTATTGTTCACTCTTGGGAAGTAAGAAGGAAAGGATGTGTTTTTGGCTGTATTCCTTATATCTTAAAACAACAAATACTCTATCAGGGTTATCAAGATCAAACTATTTCAGTTTTAGAAAGAAGTAAATTAAATAATTCAATTCTTCCTGACGGATTTCTCATAGGTATTTTAATAGGATCATAGACTTTCTCTATCCATCCCCCGACCCCTTTTCTTTTATGTTTCATTTTCTCAGCTTCCTTTTCTGTGTCATCTTCTCCTATTAGAAGGTAAATGCCTTGAAAGCAGGGACTTTCTTTTTGATAATATTTATTATCAGATCTTGCCCTTTGATACTTTCTAGCTGCGTGATCTTGGGCCAGTGATTTAACATCTCTGTGCCTTAATTTCCCCATCTGTAAAATGAAGCATTGGCCTTTATGGTTTCTGAGGATGCTTCCAGCTCTAAATCTCTGATTCTATGCCCTACGACCCTCCTCCCCATCAGTATCTCCACTGCCTTATCTCACGAATCAGCAATGGAGGGGCAGAGGATGGGGCAGTAAGGAGAGGGTCTTTGGCCCAATTACATAATTGTTTTTATTTATTACCTGATGTTATCTCCTGGGGGCCAGATGTCCTATTTCATTTTCCGAAGGGAGAAATAACATGACACTGCTGCTCCCCAGATGCATTTTCCTTCAAAGGATGGAGTTTGTGTCTTGCTAAGTAAGAGAACTAAATCAGGCATTAATGGGGCCAATATTTTGCAGTGAGTTAAAGCCACAGGCACACGGAAGGCAGATCCTGCAAGGAGAGAGGAAAGGTGAGCATGTGGGTTACTTGTAATGTGGAAAATAACCTTTTAAACTTTTATGCCCCTCTCTAGGGCAGGAATGCTATTCTTTGAAAGGTTAGGCTGCTACAAAAAAATTGCTGCTTCATTTTTCATTTTAGAATCGATTTTTCTATTAAAAATAAATTGCATTTTAAGTAACCTGTGATATGTTCAGTAAGAGCTAGTGGCTAAATGAAAATTCGATTTCTGTAGTCCTGGTGATTTGGTAAGATTGTCAAACGATGAAGAAGAGAAATGTAAATGTTCCTCATCTTCAGAGGGGCCCCCTAAGGCTGAATGCCACTTTGGTTTGCAGACCCCTCCCCTCCAGTGGGTACTTTAAGCCCAGTGTAATGTTATTATTAGGGAAAATATGCCTTTCTTATTGTGACCTCCTTTTGGCCAGAGGGCCCCTGCCCTTTATGAGTTGATAATTCTGTAGGGAAATCAAGACAAATCTACATAGAAAAGAGTAGAAAGTAAATAGAAGCAAAAGCATAGGATCTTAAATTCAGGACAACGAGGGATGTCATGGGCAATCTAGTCTAAAACCTTCTTTTTACAAATGAGGAAACTGGGGCATAGGGAGGTTAATAAATGACTTATCCAAAGGCCACAGAGGTCTTCAGCGGCAGATGTGAGATTTGAGCTCACATCCTCTATTTACACGGTCCATGTGCTATACTGCCCCCTAAAGGGTAAGAACCCAAGTCCTCCTGACTCCAGTTCCCTGCATCACCCAGCAGGCTATCTTCCTATTAAGCACCTGCATTGTGCAAGGCAGTGGTGATAAAAAGACAAAAAAAAAATGAGTCACAGTCCCTGATCTCATAGAGCTTCCAAGAAGGCAAATGTTACCCTCTTTGCCTTTTGAGGTCAAGGTAGAACACCCCTCAAGTGAACGACTCACTCAACTCTGCTCTGATAGGCCAACTGTCCTGGAATGCACTGACATAGCCTTAGTGATCATTTTAATATATTATTGGAGCCTACTGTGTAGAGTTGAGTGGGTGGAATCCTCATTAGTTATTATTATTTTTACCACTGTGGGGATCCAGGGAAAGCATCACGGAATCTCAGAGGGTTATATAGTCCAATTGAAACAATAATTCATTCTACAACATACCCAATAAGGGGTCACCTAGCATCTGTTTGAAGTTCTCCAGTGATGGACAACTCACTACCACCCAAGTTGTCCCATTCCACTTTAGGGCTTCCCTCACTGTTAGGAAGATTTTCCTTGCATCAAACTTAATTCTTCCTTTCTGTAACTTCTACCCATTACCCCTATCTCTGTACTACAGGACAGAAGAACAATAATAACAAAATGTCCAATCCTATTTCTACATGAAAGACTTTCAAAAGTCTTTCAAAATGGGTTCCAGTTGTACATGTTGCAAAATCATTCTCTTCTGGGGATTTCTCCTGGAATTCTTCTACCCTTTTTTTTTTCATTGCTTTAGGTCATTGTCTTTGCTTCCTCATTTTTTATCTCTCTGGGTTTTTTGTTTGCTTGTGGTTGTTGTTTGTTGGTTTGTTTGTTTTGTTCTATAGGCAGGTATAGGCTGGTGTTTAACAACCAGGCTCTAGGGGGAAAAATGCACGCACACACCTTTTAAGTTTGATCTGCATTCTTAACACTCTCTTAAGTCTAAACAACCAGAAAAACAATAAATCAAGCCCCGATTTTAACAATGCCAGATTTCTGAGGTGTAAGTCTCACACTGAAAATTTAACAATCAACTCTCACAATCTGGTTTCAGCTGACTCCAACACAACCCTGTCTGTAGGGATTTCCTTGTGAGCATTTCCTTTTTTACTTATATTTTAGTTGTTGTTCTTTTGGTGCACTTGGCACATTTCTAGTTGTTTTGAGGTGATAAAGGAAAGTTGGGATAAATAGTATATATTCTCTATCACTTTACCATGTAGCTGGAAGCACTCCAAGTCCCATTTGCAGAAGCCATCTTTTTAATCTTCTGCTACTTTCCAAATATATCTTTCTCCTTAGCTAACAGCATTGATGAAAGCCCTTTTTATTCTGTCCCTATGGTCTTCAGTTTCCTGTTGAGGATATTGTAACATATAGTAATACTTTCTAGGTTTCTTCTGGTGGCATCAATTTCACCTCTAAAAACTTACTAATCAATTAAAAATTATATATTAAGCATCTGCTCCAGGCATTGTATTGGACCCTAGAGATACAGAGACAAAAACAAACTACCTTCTAGGAGCATACATTCTATCAGGGAAGACAGTGGTCATCAAGTTGGATGACTGTCATGAGATTTTCCATCACATTCCAGATAAATTCCTCAAGAAAACCATACAGCATCCTACTATTGATGTCAAGTTGACATACATACATACATACATACATACATACATACATGTGTGTGTGTGTGTGTGTGTGTGTATCTTGGGAAGTTATCAGCCACCAGTATTAGCGTTTCTTCCTATTTTGACTAGTCCATATTGGCCCCTTTCTGGGTGATGTCTGTGAATACATCATTAATTGGAATATGAGAAGTTGTTTCCTCTTCAGATGGTGAGGTTGGTCTTCTAGAGGAAGAAGCTAATATGTATCATATATCTTCAAAGTTGCAATTATCTTTGTTTTTTCCTTCCTTCTCCCTCCTTTCCTTCCATCCATTCTTTATTCCTTTCTTCCTCCCTTCCTCTCTTCTTTCCTTCCTTACTCCTTACCTCCTTTCTTTCATTTCTTCCTTCCATCCATTCTTCCTTCCTCTCTTCTTTCCTCCCTCCTTTCCTTCCTTCCTTTCTTTTTCTTCCTTCCCTCCTCCTTCCCTTCCATCCTTTCTTTCTTCCAACCATCCTTCTTTCCTTCCTCCTTTCCTTTCCTTTCCTTTCCTTTCCTTTCCTTTCCTTTCCTTTCCTTTCCTTTCCTTTCCTTTCCTTTCCTTCCTTTCCTTCCTTTCCCTTTCTTTCTTTCTTTCTTTCTTTCTTTCTTTCTTTCTTTCTTTCTTTCTTTCTTTCTTTCTTTCTTTCTTTCTTTCTTTCTTTCTTTCTTTCTTTCTTTCTTTCTTTCTTTCTTCTTTCTTTCCTTCTTTCTTTCTTTCTTCTTTCTTTCTTTCTTTCTTTCTTTCTTTCTTTCTTTCTTCCTTCTTTCTCTTTCTTTCTTTCTTTCTTTCTTTCTTTCTTTCTTTCTTTCTTCCTTCCTTCCCCCCTTCTTCTTTCCTTCTTTCCTCCTTTCTCTCCTTCCCTTTCACCTGCCTGTCAGCCTGCTTGCATTTTATGTTTCATATTCTTCCCCTAGAAAACTTCCTGCCCCAGAAGAAGATTCTCCTCAGCCTCTTCAGCTTATTTGTCTTTGTTTTCCTTTACTATGCCCTTCATCCATACTTTGAAATGTGTGCATAACTAATGAACCTTACAACTTTATCTTTTCCTCCTATTTATTCTTTTTATTAATTAGTTTTTAGTATTAGGATTTCATCTGCTCTTGTCATTTACTCTTCCCTGAGAGCTCTAATCTCCTGATCATAGGATTATCGCCATCTCCAGGAGCAACTAGTTGTGATGTTAGTAACAAAGAATTATTTTAAACAAAGGCTTCTCACAGGGACAAAATTAACTGCAAAACTCCCAATTAATAAGAAGACAAGACAGAGAAAGAGGGCACACTACACAGGCTGAATTCCCACTAAAACAAGTGGTTTGGGAACAATACACAGTATAGCAAGGACTCTTCAAACATAGAGTCCTTTCTTCACTTTCTTTTCTTTTTTTTCCATTCAGACCTTTGATTTCATTAGTATAGGGGACTCCTAATGCAGAAACCTTCTCTATCAACTCAGTTTGGCAGTTGTTCTATAACTTACAGTCTCAGAGAATTGACTGAGACACTGAGACAGTGTTACTTGCTCGGGGTCAACCAGCTAATATGTGTCTGAGGTGAGACTTGAACCAGTCTTCCTGATGCCAAAGCTAGTTGTTTAACTAATTATGCTCTGCTGCTTCATTTGACTTTCACAAGCCATTTGACTTTAGCTGAAAATTGTGATTGTTGTTTCCCATAAAATTACCAGGTCAGATGGACCATAGGGTTACTATATAAGTGTCCAGGCCCACTTTTTTTTGGATTCTTGGATCAGAAATTCCTAGAATTTTGGACTAGATGACATCTAATATTTTTTTCAACTCTAAGTTCCCATCAAATGTAGGATATTCCTCTGCAATGTCTCTGACAAGTGGTCAGCCAAATTCTGGTTGGATATTTGGAGTGAAGGGAGGATTCACTAATTCACAGACTAGCTCATTCCACCATCAATCTGGCTCATTAGAAAGTCTTTTCATAAAGTGAACCAAAGTTTGCCTTCATATAATTTCCCTCAGAATAAGAGTTCTTAGTCTTTTTTTTGTGTCATAGGTCTTTTGGGACACCTGGTGAAGACTATGGGATATTCCAAAAGTATTGGGGTTTAGTGTAAGTCTGCACTAAGACTTTTGGGACATCCTGTAAGAACCCCTTTTCAGAATAACATTTTGAAATAATTGAAGGAAATGCAAATTTTAGTTAGAAGTTAATGAAAAAAATAGCCATACCATTTTCCCATCAAATTTAAATAACATCCTGAAATCTAACCACTGTTAAGAGCTCCTGCTTTGGAGCTATTGAGAAGAAATCTAGTCCTCCTCTTCAGATTACAGTTATCTTCAAATGTGTCAAGAGTTATCTCCTACATCAAATGAGCTTATGTATGTGTGTGTGTGTGACATCTACACATGGGATATTGTTGTCATTATTCATCATATTCTCATCTTTTTCAGTGGAAATAAGATAGAAAGGTTCTTGGGACAAGTTACTACCCTATTATTAGAATTAGGCTTAGGAACAAAGAGAGAATTATTTTAAAATAATCCTGTAATATATGGTAATGACTTGATTCAAAATTATCATCATAAACTCCTCCATTTCTACAAATTATCATCAATATCACCATCATCATCATCATCATCATCATCATCATCATTCTCATCTTAGATTGAAAGAAGTTCAGCCAGAGATAGCCTGGGGAATAAAGAATATTGCTCTTTTATGTTTAATGTCCAACAGGCTATTGCTATTATTTCTATTATTATCTTATTCTTCTCATTTTTTTTGTTAAGATTCAAATAGAAAATGTCCTAGGATAAGTTGATATCTTTCTATTGTTCTTCTATACTTAATGTTCTACAGACTAGTAGATAAAACAACCAGTTTTAGTAGTGGAATACTTATTACCTGTTGCCTATTATATTTAATTAGAATATTAGCATAGAGATCAAACTTGAATGACTTGAAAACATTCTTGGCACAGTTCCAATAGCCAGAATAGCAAAAGGGATATAATTCTCTTATCCTGTTCCCTTGATTTTTATTTTCTACTCTAGAACTCTATATTTCAAAAAACTTTTCATTTTATGTAGCTATCTTGGAGATCATGAGGGAAGCCAAGATGATGGAGGAGAAGCAGCAACCCAAGTGAACTCTCTCAATATTTACCTCAAAACAACTTTAAGATAATGCCTCAAATCAAACTCTGGAGTGCTAAAGCCATCAAAAAGTCAAAAAAGGTCAGGGTGAAACATTTTTCCAGCCTAAGTCAACTTTTGAAGTCAGCAGGAGAGCTCTATGACACCTGGGTGGGGCCAATCTGGGGGGATGACTTGGAGGCAACATTAGTGGTGGGACTTAGAAGTGGCTGCAATAGCAGTAGTAGCAGCTTCAGGAACTCTGAACTCAGAAACAGTAAGGAGATTGGACAACTAGTGAAAAGGAGATTACAGGAGGACCCTTTGCTGGCACCAAGTATGGAACTTGTCAGTGTTTGCCAACTCCATTACCCATGTATAGTTCTAAGCAGCAGTTCCAGGGTGGAGAGGAGTACTTGTCTTTATTCTCAAGGGAGCAGAGACCCTGGTCTGAGTTCCAGGGCAAAGGAGAGCACTAGCACTTGCAGCCACAGGACAGCAGGAGACAGTCACATTTCCAGGGATAAGAGTAGCACTAACACTTGTGGTTTCATGGAGCAGGAGCCACTTCTGGGTAAATACCAGAGGGTAGGACAGGAGATCAGTGACCATAGCTCTTGCTGGTTCACACCAACTTGGAAGAACCAAAAACTTGTATACTCCCAGAATTGGCTCTGAAAACAGTACCCCAAAAAGGCCTGAAGCTTGGGACAATGCCTTCCCATCCCCAGGTGAACAGAGCCTAATTTTAATATAAAGTTCACAGTAAAAAAAAATAGGTTAGAAAAACAAACAAACACACACACACAAAACCTGACCATAACAACTACTATAGTGGCAGGAAAGACCAACACACAAACTCAAAAGAAAACAACAATGTAAAAACAACTATAAGCAAAGTTTCAAAGGAAAAAAAATGCAAACTGAAATAAGCCCAACAAGAATTCCTGGAAGAGTTAAAGAAAAATATAAGAGTGGTAGAGGAAAAAATGGGGCGGTGGGGGGAATGAGAGTGATGCAGGAAAATTATGAAAAGAGAATTAACAGCTTAGTACAAGAGAACCAAAAATACTGAAGGAAAAAACACCTTATAAAACAGAATTGGCCAAATGGAAAGATAGGTACAAAAATTCACTGAAGAAAAGAACTCCTTGAAAATCAGAACTGATTAAATGAAAAAAGGTTCAAAAGCTCACTGAAGACAATAATTCCTTAAAAATTAGAATCAAGCAAGTGGAAGCTAATGACTCCATGAGACACCAATAAGTATTACAACAAAATCAAAACAATGGAAAAATAGAAAAAATATGAAATATCTTCAAGCGGAAGATGGATATTTAATGAAACAGAGGACTTTCAAGAATTCCTGATGAAAAGACCAGAACTGAAAAGAAAATTTGATATTCAGATGCAAGACTTTAGTGAAGCATAAAAAATTAAACTTGAAAGAGAAATCATAAAGCCTCAATAAAGTCAAACTGTGTACCTTCCAATATAGGAAGATGCTACATGTAACTCATAAGAACTTTCTCATTATTAGGGCAGTTAGAAGGAGCCTACATAGAAAAAGGGCATGAGTGTGAGTCAACTATGATGGAATGATCTCCAAAAAAATGAAGAGGTCAGAAAAAAAGGTTGTATTATGCAAAGGGGGAAGGATGAGGAAGAATGGGAGGAATTATCTCACATGAAAAGGTGCACAAGAAAGAACTTTTACAGTGGAGGGGAAAATGGGTGGGTGGTGACAGGTAATGCATGAACCTCACTCATCTGAATTGGTTCAAAAAGGGAAGAATACACACACACACACATATTCAGTTGTGCATGGAAATCTAACAACAGAGAAGTAGAAGGGGGAGGGGAATAAGATAAAAGGGAAGGCAGATTACAGGAGTCAGTGGTTGGAAGCAAGATAGACTTTTGAGGAGGGAGAGGGTAAAAAGAGGGAGAAAAGGATAAACAGGAGAAAATAGGATGGAGAGAAATACACTGTTAGTAATCATAATTGTTAATATGAATAAGATGAGCTCACCTATAAAATGGAAGCAGAAACCAGAATCTAATAATATGTTGTCTATAGGAGACACACTTGGAATAGAAAATCACACACAGAGTCAAAATAAGTCTGGAGCAGAATTTATTATGCTTCAGCTGAAGTAAAAAAGATCAGAGTAGCAAGCATTATCTCAGGTGAAGCAAAAACAAAAATAGACCTAATTAAAAGAGATAATCAGGGTAACTGCACCTTGATAAAAGGTACCATAGACAATGAAGTAATTACAAAAATTTACAGCTAGTTTCTCTGATAAAGTCCTCATTCCTCAAATATATAGGGAACTGAGACAAATCCACAAAAATAGAAGTCTTTTCCTAATTGATAAATATTCAAAGATATGAATAGGCAGTTTTCAAAAGAAGAAATTAAATTGATCTATATTCATATGAAAAAATGTTCTGAATCTCTAGTGCTTAGAGAAATGGAAATTAAAATAACTCTGAGATACCACCTCACACATAACAGAAATGACAAATTCTGGAGGGCATGAGGGAAAATAGGTACACTAATAAACTTCTGGTGGAGTTGTGAACTGCTTCAACCATTCTGGAGGCAATTTGAAACTATTCCTAAAGGGTTATATACCCTTTGACTCAGCAATATCACTACTAGGTTTGTATTCCATAGAGATCAAAGGAAAAGGAAAAGGATCTATAGGTATAAAAATACTTATAGCCACTTTTTTGTGGTGGCAAAGATTCGGAAATTGAAGGGATGCTTATCAATTGGAGCATGACTAAACAAGTTGTGGTATGTGATTATGATGGAATACTATTGTGCTATAATAAATGATGGTTTCAGAAAAACCTGGGAAGACCTATATCAGGTGATGCAAAGTGAAGTGAGCTGAACAAGGAGATCATTGTGCGCAGTTACAGCAGTATTGTAATGGCGATCAACTGTGAAAGACTTGGCTAGACAATGATCCAAGACAAATGCAAAGGACTCATGATAAAAAATCTGTCCACCTTCAGAGAGAGAATTGATAAAGTCTGAGTGCAAAATGAAGTACATTTTTTTCATTTTCTTTATTTTTCTTGCTTTTTTATGCCATTGCTAATGAGTTTTGCATCATTTTACATGCATAATTGATATTATATCATTTTCCTTCTCATTGAGGAGGGGTGAAGTTGCTGGAGAGAGGGAGAGAATTTGGAACTCATATTAAAAAAGAATGTTAAAAATAAATGTTTTTTTTAAAAAAAGAGATTATGAGTATTTCTCATAGCAACATCTATCAAAACATTTTTATTGATATGAACTGACCTCACCCACGGAGAGAACAATGGGACAATTGTCCCAATTGTTATTATGGACACTATAGTTCCATAAAAGGAACCTACAATTTTGCCTCCCTCAGACATTTATTGACTGTGTGAACTAGAGTAAGTCATTTAACATCTGAATGCCTCATTTTTTCTCATTTGTAAAATGGGGATAATAATAGCATCTACCTCACAGAGTTGTTTCGAAGACCTAATGAGATAACATATGCAAAATGCTTTGCTATCCTTAAAATGCTATGCGAATGCTAGCTATGATTAGAATTGCAAATGCACAAAATACATAGGATAATCTTGAAATCAATTATGTGGAAGTACAGTTATCAAAATATTTTGAAACAAGTTCACAAGCCCCAGGTTAAAAACCCCTTCCTAGGACAAGTCTCTATCCACACCAAACCATAAGGGTTAACTTTTTAGAGTTTATTTTGGAGAGAAAAGAACATATCCAAGTTCAAAAATTATGAGTTAAAGAAAATTAGAAGTACTTATACAAGAAATGTATCTGGTCTAAGAATAGGGAGGTGCTAAACCTACTAAACTTTACTATACCTGAAGTACCTCATGTTTGGTCTGACGTCCTCATGGAGGGGGCACACAGAGGTAGTTACCTCTGCTGTCCTCATAGTCCCAAATGAGAGTGGCATTTCTTATTCAGAATACAATTTAAGCCTAAACTGAGATTTGTGGACAAAGCTTATTGGTCTATTTTTTTTTGAGTCCCAGATTGCCCCAACCAATTAGAAAACCTTATGGATAACATGGCAGTCTAGTGATGCTGCACTCATAGTATTAATAATCATTTGGCTATCTAGCTAGCTACTTTCATCTTCCCTTAACAAAGAGTAGTCAAGGATATACCCAAAAGTAAGAACAATTCTCATTAACCTTTAAAGTGATATCCACCGATACTCTCCAGGTTCACAACAGATAATCCTTTCTTGACCCTGGGAACATGGAGTCCCCTTTGCCACCTTAGCTCGTCAATCAGTAGCAGATGTTTGCACCCCAAAGTGAAAATGCTTATTCTATCCTCCTCCTTATCAGGAGACTATAGATTGAGAGCTGAAAGGGATCTTTGATATTATCTGGTCCAGCTCCCCCTTCATTTCCCAGGTAAGGACTAGATAGGACATTGATTTACTTGTGCAAAGTCTTCAAGATAGTGAGTAGAAGATCTGGATCTGAACCTGGGGCTGTAATTTGAAATCCATCAATCCCTGACTCTCTGCCTTGGAGAAAAGGGAGTTGTGAAATTTACAGCTGTCGTTTTCCTTGATTTCACTGAGTGCTCAAAATCACGACTAGAAAATGAAAAAGAATTGTGAGATCCAGAATTCCCCTCCACCTCTTCTATTAAAGCCCATGTTCTTCATATTCTAATCAAGACGTCACTGCCCCAAATATCCAAAATATTGAGATTGTGTTCATTGTTTGGGTACTTTGTTGAGTATGAGGAGACCTGTTCTCTAATCTCAGCTTTGCTACTCTATGTAACCTTTGGCAAGTTATTTAAGCCCTCTGGGCCGCAGTTTCCCCAGCTATAAAATCAGAAGATTGTTATCAGATGATCTCTAAGATCCCTTCTAGCTTTAGGAGACTGTTATTTTAGTTCTGGCTTCATAAACATCTATTTGTTTTATTTTTCGTCTAAGGTGTTTGAGCATAAGGTATAATGAAACAGTAGTCTCTGTCGAAAGAGAGTCTAACTTCATAGGGTCAGAGATTCAGAGGGGACAAGGGACCTTAGTCATCATAAGGTTGGTACAACCTCCTTTTATAGTAAATATCAGAGTAAAGATTCAAACTCGGGCCTTCTGACTCCAAACCCAGTGCACTTTCCCCTATATCATACTCATTGTATTCAGGAGAAATCCTCGGATCCACAAGTTAAACTTTCATTTTAAAATATGAAAAATCCTCCCTTCTCAGTTTTTTTTTCTTTTGCCTTAGCTTGTAAATCAATGTGCTGATGCTATCTAAGATAGAAATGGTGCCAGAGACAAAAGGTGTGAGCTGTCTCATCCTCTTAATGGAGTGTTAACTTCAAAACCGAGGTGTGACTATTTAAATGGTAACACTTTTAAGACAGTTTGCCTGTAACAGAAACACCCAGTTTGAGACATCCCTCCCCACCTCACTTTTGAAAACATTTTACATTGTTAATTTCCACTTCATGAATTCTGATTTTTAAAAATTACGTCCTTATTATTATTGCTATCATCCTTATTGCTTCATTTCCTATGCCTACCAGAAACCACTGGAGGTCCCTCCTGGGCTCCCATAGTAGACTCCTTGGGAATATTTTCCCCATCTCACCCTACACAGATGGTATCTTACTATGTGCAATTTTGGTGAGATAATCTGAACTAACCAAAGACCAGCATCAGAGAGTTCTCCCAGGAGGCCTCAAATGAAAGTTCTTTTATGAGATTTATTAAAATAATACAACCTTTCAGGAAAAGGTTACCATTGATTTAAGTGAGGTTTACCTGTGGTCTGCTTTAAAAAAATCACTTTTCACACTGTTTAAACATTTAAAACAGCCAACTTACCTAGAAGTAGGGGCTGAAGTGCTGGAATTGGAGTCAGGAAGACACATGTTAGCTGTATAACCATGGGCAAGTCTCAACTTCTCTGAGCTTCCTTTTCCTTTTCTGTAAAATAAGCCTAGCCATACCTGCAGCCCCTACCTCAAAGGGATTATCTCAAAGGAGATAATATGTATTCATCACCTTGTAGCCTTACAGGGAGTGTATAAATGTTGGCTCTTCTCCTCAGATATCTTCAAGCAATCTTCTGAAGGCCTTCAAGTGAAAGCTGGATGATCAAGTGCAAAGTGGAATGTAGTAAGGTTTCATGATCATTTATGGATTGGGCACTATGACCACAGAGATCCTTTTCAATTCTGAGGTTCTGAGATTAATACAAGGAGGCAAGTGTGACCCAATAGGTTTCTGGAGATTTGGTTTCATGGGACTCAGAAAAAAAAAAAAGCCATAATGACGGAAGTAGAACAAAAGGAACAGATTGTTTAAAGTGAGCAATAGAGTTATCTTTGAATATCAAAGACATATATTCATATAAGGAAATACATAGACTAGATAGTGGAGAGCTTTGGGGTGAGGCTTAGTAGAAAGAGGAACAGAAGTAATATTGTGAGTGAACTATACTACATGAAATTGGGATGAAAGAAAGAAAGGGAAAACGAGTTGAGGAAACAGGTAAACCCTATATAAATACAGTATAAAATGCAAAGAAGGGATTTCAGTTCTATGGAAATTTCCTAGAACTAACTCTGTCTCTCTCTGTCTCTTTCTGTTTTTCTCTCTGTCTCTGTCTCTATCTCTGTCCCTCTGTCTCTGTCTCTCTCTCTCCCTCTCTCTCTCTCTCTTTATGTGTCTGTCTTTTGGTCTCTGTCTCTTTTGCTTGGTCTCTGTCTCTGTCCGTCTCTTTCTCTATGTCTCCGTGTTTCTTTGTCTCTATTTTTCCATTTCTGTCTTGTTTTTGTCTGTCTGTCTGTCCCTCCTCACTCATAAAAAGCAGAGTATTGGTGGATTTTTTGCTTTTTCATTCTTTAGAATGTGGATGAAGTGACGAGAGTAAAGACTACCCTAAACTTGGTTCTGAACAATGTGGAAGAGTTGAGTCCTACAGTAGAATTGACAGGAATCTTGGGATAAAGCTGCTACTTGCTTTTGGAATTCTTGATATATAAAGAGGTAATTGGTCTATTATCTGTTCTTCTTATAAAACATTCCTTCTACTTACCGTATGCCTTTTTCAGGCTGTTCCTATAGCATCTTTCTAAGTGTAGCTCAGATACCTCGCAGGCCTTGCTTGATCTTCTTGGGTGTTTGGTGATTTCTCTCCCACTTGACATTATTTTTAATATATTCTATTTCCTTTTTGCATTGATACCGTGTCCCCCAGTAAAATGTAAGCCACTTGAGGGCAGGGACTATTTTGTTTTTGTCTTTGTATTCTGAGAATCCAGAACAGTAACTGGCACATAATACATGCCTAATAAATGTTTGTTGAATTGAACTGAATGCTTCAGTAAACACCTCCATAGCAGTCACAGTATACTTTTCCTTAATCTTAATCTTAAGCAGGGTCCCAACCTTTTTCATCTGTTTGGTTTTTTTTTTTTTGAGGAAGGAGAATGGATAAAGCTTAAAAACCTGAAAAATTATTAAACAAAGATTATTTTTTACTGATATTAGGACAGTCCAATTAACATTATGTTTACTGACTCATGGCGAAGAGTGTTGAAGAGTCAATTAATAGTGCCCAAACTAAAAAACTTTAAAAAAAAAAAGCTCCCCTGTCATTAAATTCCTCTCTGAAATGGTCAATATTTTTGAAAAAGAAAAACCCAGGATAATGATTTTTTATCAGTGCTTGAATGAACCATAAAACTGCCTTTTAAAATATTGACTTTTCCACAATTTTGCATAGAAGAATATTTTCTCTACTTTATGCAAGTTTGCCAGCTGTTGTTTTGAAATTCCAGCCTTTGGTACATTTGGAAATTCAAATGAATTTTTGTGGGATGAGTTTAAAAGAATGCACCTATATATAACTGTTATAGAGTCCCATGAAAGATAATCAATTTTATAATTTTTATCCTATTTCTACTCCTTTCTCTTTGTTTCTTCCTCTTTGTTTCTTTCCTTCCTTCTTTCTTCTTTCCTTCCCTTCTTCTTTCCTTCCTTCCTTTCTTTCTTTCTTCCTTTCTTCCTTCCTTCCTTTCTTCCTTCCTTTCTTTCTTCCTTCCTTCCTTCCTTCCTTCCTTCCTTCCTTCCTTCCTTTCTTTCTTTCTTTCTTTCTTTCTTTCTTTCTTTCTTTCTTTCTTTCTTTCTTTCTTTCTGTGTACATGTGCACACTTGTGGTAGGTCATGGGCTAATTATTTATAGATTCAGCCTCTTTTAACTCCCAATTTTTGAGGATTTCTGCCTCTGTGCTAGGAGGCTTGTCTGAGTTATTAACTTACTCTTTTCACAGTTTTCCACCTATTCCATGATACTATTTTCATCTAAAATTTAAAAGGGATTAAGGAGACACAATTAAACACTTTAAGAATTAGTTTTGTAATCATGGAACTCACTGTTACTTTTTTGAAGGCTGGGGCATTAGGATTTGAGGGAGTAGAGCCATAGAAAGCATCTGATTTCATCACTGTGGATAAGTCCAAGTACGGAAGCTCCTTCCACCAATGCAGACCATCAATTAATCTGAAAGTGTAGTCATAGAGAGTTGCATAGACACAAACAATATGCATTTTAAAACCAGAATTAAGTGTGGGAAGGAGAAAGGTATATCTTTTTGCACCAGGAAAATGCTACAGGATTTCTGTACTCACAGAAGTTACTTTTGCAACCAGCTCATTTTGGTAAGACCTGAACCATCAATACTGGGGTGTTAAGCTTTAGACCAACCCCTATGATATTGAAACATAGCTCCTGCTCTTAACACTGTAAGAACATTGTTAAGTAAAGACTTTTGTTTTTGTCTTTATTTCTCCAACACCCAGGGAATTAGGGAAGGCAATAAGCATTTATATAGTGCCTACTATGTGTCACGCACTGTGCTAAGAGTTTTACAAATATTGTTTCATTTGATAATGAACCTAGGACAGTTCCTGGCATATAATAGTCAGTTAAAGACTTATGAATTAAATTGAATAATGGAGGATAAGGCATATGCAAAAATTACTATAATTTTGACAGTATAGTATGTAAAGTACAAAGAAAATAGCAAGATCAATCCCATGACAAACATTTATTATATATCTTCAATATTCTGTGTGGCATACTGACTAGAAAACCAACTTGAAAGCCAAGGAGTCCTGGGTTCAATTCCTGATTCTGATACATACTGGTTATGTCACTCTGGACAAGTCATTTAATGCAGTAAGTTACTCTCTA
Organism: Vombatus ursinus; assembly: GCF_900497805.2. NCBI lineage: Eukaryota > Metazoa > Chordata > Mammalia > Diprotodontia > Vombatidae > Vombatus > Vombatus ursinus. Next base: position 11,311,770 of record NW_020954603.1, on the reverse strand, counting down.
AGACACTAAATTTCAAAGAAAATGCTAATACGCATTGGTAGAGGGTGTTTCCTCAACCTGGGAATTCTCTGTACCAGTGAAATCACAGGTTCAATAGCTAGGCTTATCTCTATCTCTACTATTATCCCAATTTCTACCTCTTTCTGTAGTTCAAGAATGGTGCTAATTTATTGGGGATACAGAGATACAAATGAAACAGTCCTTCTGTATAAGGAATTTATGTTTTATAAGGGTAGACAACAAGTTTACATCAGTTTATGCAAAATAATACAAATCTATTTTGGTGGAGGGGGCTCTGGTCTTTGGAATGCACCAAAAATGGTTTCATGTAGGAAGTAGACCATAAAATATCCTTAGAAACCTTATAAAGGATTACAAGAAAACTTGTCATAAGAAAATTTGAGGTGGATATATGACAAAATGTAGTGCAGAGTGAAAGGAAAAGTCATATGGGACTTTTATCATGGGGTAGCAATATAACTGCTGTGTGTCAGGCATTGTATGAGGTGCTAGAGATACAGATGCAAAAGTGAAGTAGCTTGCATTCAAATGGCGAGAGAGGACACATATGTGATAGTGCTAGCCAGGGAAGGGAGTTTTAATTTGGGGAATCACAAGAATGGTGAGTGGAACCAGAGGGCAGTTGACTGTCATGCCCTTTCCAGAACACTGGTTTACATAAGTGTGGTGCTCAGTTGGGTAAAATAATCATATCACCTGACTCCATTTAAAGGAAGTGATATCTTATTGAGATAAGAACATGTCTGAATCAACCAATGAAAGACTTTAAGTATTTTTTAAAAGTTCTTGTTCAATGAGGATGACTTTTCACAGAAAGCGTGTTCTGACTGGCTGAAAAAACTTGGCCATGCCCCAGGAGTCTTCCACAAAATATTAAGATACTTTGGGCCTCAAAGATGAGAATAAATGGAATTTGAAGTGAGTGCAAGCCAGGAGAGATCATTCCAGCAAAACTTTTGAGGAAGAACTATTTGGGTGGGAGTAAGAAAGCCTTGACTCTGGCCTGTCTAGGTCTTTTTCCTTCATCCCACCCCACCCCTGCCCTTATCATGAGGAGGACTGTGTGAACTTTGAAGGTCTGGAGGACCTCCCATTTCCCACTGGCATCATAAGAGTATCCCTGGAACAGCTGGTGACAATTTCTGCATCAGAACCTCAAAACAGACTGGCATTAGATTCACAGCTATACATAGAACCCAGCAGAATAGTGCACCATATCTAAGAGGAAGATCTCTAGGTCTCTAACAAATGGACTTCCAGGAGTCTAAAGGAGATGGTGATCAAGGTGGTTCTTGTGGTTTGCCTTGACTAGCACCTGCTGCCTCCTAGTGCTCTGTCAGGATGTCTTGCTGCTTCAGCCAGGCTGGCTCACCTTTCCATCAATATGTCAGTTTCTTTTTTAACATGATTCCTTGTGTCCCTGCTCCACTTCACCCCAGCCCTTCAAATATTTGAAAATGTTTATCCTTAGGGGGCAGCTAGGTGCTAGTCAGTGGATACAGCACTGGCCCTGAAGTCAGGAGGAGCTGAGTTCAAATCTGACCTCAGACCAAACACTTGACACTTACTGGCTGTGTGACCCTGGGCAAGTCACTTAACCCCAATTGCCTAAAAAAAAGTTTATCTTTAACTCTTCTTTCCCTCAGATCAGACACACTCAGTTTCTTGAAACATTCCTTATGTAACATAATTACAAGACTCCTTATTATTCTGATCACTGTATTTTGTATGGTAGAACATGATAAGGTAATAAAATATTGAGCTGGAAGAGGCCTGACATTTTACAGATGAGGAAACTGAGGTTCAGAAAGATGAAGTGACTCTAGAACATAAGCTCACTGGGACAAGGGATTGTTTCATCCTTTGCACTGATATCTCTAGGACAGTACCTAGCACATAGTGGGTTGTTGATTGATTAATTGTTCATTATCATTCAGCTAATAAGTATCTGAATGAGCATTTTAACCCAGGGCTCTTGCATCTAGGTCCAGCACTCCATCCACTACAATACTTTGTTCCCATATGTATATATACTAGTCTTCTGTGTAGATTTCAGAGAGAGGGTCACAATTCTATACTAAAAATATTAGGAAACAAATCAAACTTAGAGGTAATTCTAGGTATTCCTGGACACTGCCAGTGACAACATTAATTCAAATCACCATAGCATATTTAAAAAAAATGAATTTTATTTTTTAAATGATTATCTGACTTCTCTCTCTTATCTCCCTTTGACAACTCCCATTGAGAAAGCAAGAAAAACAAAACTCCTGTTACAAACATATATAGTCAAGTAAAACAAATTTCTACATTGTCCATGTCCAAAAAAAGTCTTAGTTTTCACTCTGAGTTCGTCACTTGTGTGTCAAAAAGTGAGTAACGTGTTTAATCAGGAATCCTCTAGAATCATTGTTGGACATTGGATTGATCAGAGTTATCAAATCGTTAAAATTTGTGTGTGTCTTTATAATATTGATATTATCATGGAAATTATTCTCTTAGTTCTGTACACTTTTCTTGCATCAGTTCATAAAAGTCTGTCCAGGTTGTTTTGAAATAATCTACATTTTTTTTCTTTTACTGCACAATTGTACGCTGTCACGTTTATATAACACAAGTTGGTTAGCCATTCCCCAGTTGATGAGTAGTCCTTCAAATTCCAGTTGTTTGGCACTGCAAAAAGAGCTGCTAAAATATATTTTACATGAAAGTCCTTTTCATCTTCTTTCATTTGGAGGTGAGGGGTTGTAGACCTAATAGTGGTATTACTAGGTCAAAGGAAATGCACAATTTAAAAGCTTTGGCAACACAGCTCAGAACTGTTTTCCAGAATGGCTAGACAAGTTCACAGCTCCACTAACAATACATTACTTGTTTCCCCAGGGCCCTTCCAACATTTTTCTTTTTCTTTTTTTGTCAACATTGCTAATCATATGGGTATGAACCTCAGAGCTGTTTAATTTGCATTTCTCTAATTATTAGTGATCTAAGGCATTTTTTCATATAACAATTGATAGCTTGGATTTCTTCTTCTGGAGGTTGCTTGTTCATATTCTTTGACTGTTTATCAACTGGGGAATGGTTCTTATTCTTATACATTTGAACCAGCTCCTTACAACTTAGAAATGAGAATTTTATCACTAGTTTCAAATTTTCTCAACAGTTTTTGTCAGATAGTGAGTTCTTTTCTGAATTGCTGAGATCTTGGGTTTATTGAACAGTAAGTTACTGTTCTTGTTCACTTCTATATATTGTATACCTAATCTGTTCAACTGATTGCCAAATTAGTGTCTTAACTAACACCAAATTAGTTTGATGATTACTGATTTTCTTTTTTTTTAAAAATCAAGTTAGTTAATTATTTATCTCTTCCTCCTCCAAACCTCCTCCAAACCTCCTCCCACCAAAAAACAGCTCCTAAGTTTATTTATTAATTCACTATCGTTGTTGGGTGGTTTTTTTTGTTGGTTTGTTTGTTTTCACTTTGAATTTTGTTAAACTTTGATTTTCAGGATTTCTATTTTGGTGTTTATTTGTGACTTTTAAATTTATACTTTTCTAGTTTTTTTAGTCATATGTCTAATTAATTGATCATTTCCTCCTCTCTTTTTTATTGATTAAAGTGTCTAGAAATATAAAATTTCTCCTAAGGACTTATTTTGCTTCATCTCCGAAATTTGGCATGTTGACTTATTGTTGCCATTATCTTTAATGAAATTACTACTTGTTTCCATGATTTATTCTTTCATCCACAGATTTTTTAGGATTAGAGTATTTATTCTCCAACTGATTTTTAATCATTTCAACAAAGATCCTTTATTGAATATAATTTTATTTCATTGTGATCAATAAAAGATGTGATTAATATTTCTACTTTTCTGCATTTGTTTATGAGGTTTTATGACCTGATACAAGGTGGTTTTTCAAAGGTGATACTCATAGCTGAATAATATGTATTCTTCCTGCAGATATTCAATAACCTTGATCCCTACAATATCTAACTTTTCCAAAATTCTATTCATGTCCTTTACTTCTTTATTTGTTCATTTTTGGCTAGTTTTAGCTAGAGGTAAATTGAGGCCTCAAAGTATTATGGTTTTACTGTCTATTTCTCCTTGTAATTCATTTAACTTTTCTTTTAAGTATTTTGATGCTATGTCATTTGGTGTATATGCGTTTAATATTGATATTAACCCATTATTTATTATTATTCTTAGCAAAATATAATTTCCCTCTTTATCTCTTTTAATTAAGTACATTTTTTGCTATTGTTTTGCCTGAGATCATGTTTGCTATCCTTGACTTTTAAAAAAATTTCAGCTAAAGCATAATAGTTTTTTTTCTCCTTCACCACCACATTTTAACTCTTTGTGCATCTTTCTGTTATAATCACGTTTCTTACAAACAACATATTGTTGGATTCTGGCTTCTAATCCACTTTGCTAGCCTCTTCCATTTCATGGTTGAGTTCATCCCATTCACATTCATAATTATAATTGTTAATTTTTATTTCTCTCCAGCCTATTCTTTAAATTTTTTTTCTCTTGCCTCTCTTTTTACAGAAGAAGAGAGTGATAAGGGGGGAGTGAGCACTGCACAAGAGTGTGAAATTTTGCATAATCTGCTTTTCTTCTCCTTGCTTGCTTCTCCTTCCCCAACCCAGAGCCCAATAACATGTCTTTATCTTTTTTTCTTTTCATTTAAGCCCTTCTTTGAAATCCATTCTCCTTAGCTAGAGTTTCTTATGCCTAAAGTTAGTTCTTCTCCTAATCTTTCTTCCTTCTTACTTCAGGATTGCCCTCTTACTATTTCCTTCCTGTTTCCCTTTGATTAAAATGCACTTCTGTATCCAACTCTGCATTCTTTCCTCCTTTGACCAGTTCAGACGAGACTGAGGATCATGTGTTTCCTGTCTTAGTACATCCATTCTTCCTGGTTTCTATAGGCTTCTATTTGCATAGCACAATTAGGTGAGAGATAATTTTCCCTATCCTTCTCTTCCTCCACCCCAGTGTACTCTTTCTCCCTCCCTTTTCATTCTTTTAAAATAATCAAAATATAATTGAGCCACTCCTAGGCCTTCTGTATTATTAGACTCTTTCTATAACCTCACATAATAACGTTCTGAGGGGACACATCTCCTTTCCCCCTAAATTAGAATATAAACAGTTTATCCTTGTTTAGAGTCTTATGAATGCTAACTCATATTTACTTTATGTGTTTCACTTATTTTTTGTGTTTAGATTTCAAAGTCTCTATGCAACTTTGGCCTTTTAAACAGGACTGTGTAGAAGTCCTATATTCCATTAAAAGTCTATTTTCCCTGCCTCTAGGATATAATCAGTTTTACCAAGCAAGTTATTCTTTGTTGTAAGTCCACATCTTTTGTCTTCTAAAATACTATATTCCAAACTTTCCATTGCATTAAATAATGGCTGCTAAATCTTGCGTGATTCTGACTATGGTTCCTCAGTACTTGCATTCTTTCTGCTTACATGCATAATTTTTTTCTTTGTCCTGGAAACACTGTGTTTTAGTGATAATGTTCTTGGGAGGTGGTTTTTTTTTTTTGGCATTTCTTTCAGGAGGTGACTGGTGGATGCTTTTTATTTCTACTTTGGCCTCTAGTTCTAAGACATATGAGCAGTTTTCTCTCATGATTTCTTGAAACATGATGTTCAAGTTCTTTTTTGGTCATGACTTTTATGTACTCCAATGGCTCTTAAATTACCTCTCTTCAAACTGTTTTTCAGGTCAGTTAGTTGTGCTATGAGATACCTAACTTTTCTGTATTTTTTCAAGTATCTTGACTGTGCTTTAATACTTTTTGTTGTCTCATGAAGTCATTAGATTCCATTTAATTATTCTAATTTTCAGGGAATTTATTTCTTAGGTAATGTTTTGTACCTCTTTTTCCAAACTGTTAAAACTCTTTTCTCATTTAGAAGATTTTGTTTTAATAATTGGAGGGACATAATAATGTAATATAAATATATACTGTTTTCTTTTGTTTGCTTCAAGGAAGAATCATAATGCCACATTAGCTGACATATAGCACTTAAAATGTATCAAGCATTTTACATTCATTGTATCATTTGATCCTCACAACACTATGAAGATGTCCCTGGTATTTGTGTCATGCAGAAATTGAGGGATGGAGAGATTAAATGACTTGCCTAAGATCACACAGTGGCAGAAATAGGATTTAAACCCATTTTTCTCCTGACTTTGTCAGGATTTTACTTTCCACTGTAAGAGCTAAATGGCACAGTGAATAAACCATTGGACTAGGAATCATAAAGACCTGAGTACAAATCCTACCCCAAACATTTACTAGCTATGTGACCCTGGACAGATCACTTAACCTCTGTGTGCTTCAGTTTCCCCACATGTAAAATTAAAGTGTTGGATTTAACAGCCTCTAAGGTTCCTTTGAGTTCTAAACCTATGATCTTATGCCATGTCATTGCTCATTTAGAAGACGGTAGATAAAAAAAAACAGGGTAGCACCATGTATCAAAAAGAGCCCAAACATCTGCTATGCATTAATTGTATACCTGGGTAAATCACTTGCCCTCTTTGAGATCTGTTTTTCTGTAAAATTCAGATACAATTGTTTCCTCTGCATGCTTCATGGAATGTTTGTGACAGTTAAATGAAATAATGGAGGCCAGTCACACAGAAAGAATAAGAGATAATAATTTACTCTTATAAATCTTATATCTTACTCTTACAACTTATTTATATCCACGCATATGAATAAAAGGCAAAAAGGTCCCCAGCACATTGAGTGAGACCCCTGTGGCAAGTCTATGGGAGAATATGATGAGCATTGCACAAGACTGGCAAACACAAATGTCATGAATTTCATCATTGGCATTGGAGGGAATATGCTCCCATCAGTGAGATCAGAGGTTCATTGAGAGTATTGGAAAGTTCATTGCAACTCTAAGTTGTTCTAGAAATATCTTTTTGTTTATAGTCTTGGTGTCACCTCTAGTGAACTTCTATCATCTCATCAGTAATACTTGGGGTCTCCTATTGTCTGTCTACGTAATAGGGATAAAAGAGCTTGTTCCCTATGAGTTCTGAAGATGAATGAAGATGCTTCATAGCACAATACATGAAGTTTTTCAGAAGAGAGACCATGTAAATCCAATGTGTTATCATTTTCCATTTTTAATGTGAATTGATATGAGCCATTTTAGTCTGTTAGTGCTTCCATGCTAAAATTGGACCCCTACACCTTTCAATTCCCTAAGTGAAAAGGTATTTATTGCAGTCTTCATTCTCCTTCTCCAGATGGAGATTCAACTGGCACCTGTTATGTCTTTCTTTAAGAAGGATTATTTTCTGTATTAGAGAGAGTGGGAAATTCACCAATAGGAAGAATAGAAGTCTGTCCTTTCCCCTTTCTCTTTCCTCTTTCCCTTTCTCTGTTTTCCTTTCTCTCTTTTTTCTTTCCCCTTTCCCCTTTCCCTTTCTTTTTCCCTTTTCTATTTCCCATTTCCATTTCTCTCTCCTTTGGCAACCATAGACTTCCAGGTTGTTAGGAGAGTGATTTGAATGCTTGTACTCCCTTAAGATAAAGATGCCTGTGCCAGCTAAAATTCTCAGTTATCTCCTTATATTCAACTAAGAAGAAGAATCTTCATTAGCTAGGGGCCACTGGACAAGTACACTCCATAGTGGTTTTCTATCTTTGCCTCTCACAGAGGGAGCATGGATGGTCTGTTGGTCTCACCTAATTAGAAACACTAGTCACATACTAAGGACTCTGATTAGTTGACTTCCTTCCCCCCCCACTTTCCCTCTCCTACCTCATTGAAAGATTACAATGCTGAGTTAGAGGTTAAAGGATTACATCTGAACCCTGAGAGTACTGACACTTCTCCCTTCTGTCTGTCATTTCCTGGAGTGGTTACTTATCTGTCAATATTTCTTCCCTTTTCTCCTCCTTCCCCTCCCCCCCAGCCCAGTCCCAGTCCTACTTGATCTTGTCCATTTGGCACAACTGGTAGAGGCATAACAAGTGCCTTCCCATCATGCAGCATTCTTGGATACATCATGACAGAGAAATCTCAAAGCCCAGGTCAATTATAACAGAAGATGTGCACCACCTCTGCCCCAGCAATGTCTTCTGGGGATCTCTCTAGTTGCTTAATACTAAGTCACCTGAAAAATGCAAGGCAATGTGTCTCCTGCTTGCTTACCTTTTTGATTGTTTAGCAGGATACAAATAGCAAAAGATGAATGTTCCAGCTTTGGGGAGGGAGGGGAAGAACAAGGGCCAGTGAGGGAAGAGGGAATAAAGCTGGCAGCTCCCTCCTTGTGCCGTAATTACTTTTTAATTAGAATTCATTGAATGCAGATGGATTCTCCCTGCACTTCCTCCCATAGATGCTTTTTAATATTCCCACATCAGGTATTATGAGGCAGTAGCTGGCAGTGAATTACATACAATAGCCCTGTAGCTTGTAGTGACTTACATAAAGTAACCAACTTAGCCATTTGTCTTAGATGAAAAATGTTCTTCTTCTTCTCTGTGTGTGTGTGTGTGTGTGTGTGTGTGTGTGTTGTATGGCTGGTTTATTGATATAGTACTTGTTTACTCTTACTCCTGCAGGAGGAAATACCATAGTTCATGTATCAAATTACTGTAACTGACTAGAGCCTTTTTATTTCAAATAATGCACTGTCATATTTTTTTTCCACGGTGATGCTGATCAATTTATGAGACTTCTCATTGTTCCCTCCCCTTGTTCTCACCAATAAATGACTTGAACCCAAACGTGGGAAGAATGAACAATTTCCATGTTGTTACAAAAAATCAGGGCTTACAACATTATAATTGTCACTAAGTCTGAACCTGAGTGGCTATTTACAGTATTTTGATAGATATGAGGAAGAATTTCCATTTTGTCACTCCGGGGTCTCTCTACATGAATTGACATCTGATGCATTTTTGAAGTCACAGTTAATAATTCTCTTTATGTTAACAGCAACCGCACCCTTGTTGAATATGGCATCTAAAATTAGACTTAGAGACTCCAATGCAATAAACCTTAAAAAAAAGTGATTTATTCTAATACAATAATGACATAGATTTACAAAGCTCAACTCCTTCAATGCTCATCGTTATGGCTGTAAAATATTTGTTGCTGCTGTGGGATTTTCTAGATCATTATTTAAAAAAAAGGAAAAACCCATTTTGACAGATGAACTGGGGCCATTCTGAGGAAATCACAGATACTTCATATAACAAGGCCTCCAAAGAGGGGAGCATAGACTTATTACTATGGCAACCCAGATCAAAACATAGTTTTAGTGGAGAGTTTCCAGTTTTACAATGCAATGATGATTGTTTATAGGACCACTGAAACCAGATTCAGCAAAGGTTTAAGAAATGAGCTGACAGGAGGAAAATCATTATAGATAAACTGGGGATACCTGGAAGGGGGTAGACAGGAATCTGCCATTATTTGATCAAATACTGAAATTGATTGTTCAAGACAAGAGAAATAATGGAAGGCAATCCAAGATGACGAACAACAGTTGGAATTTCTTTTGTGGCATCGATTTTGGACAAAGATCACTGCCATCTCCTCATACTTAAACTTTGGAAGCAAAGGATGGGACAGTTCAAAGCATCCCCCTTGCTCTGCTGTTTTGTTTTGTTATTTGAGAAATGTCTATTTGTTCCTTTCTTAAAAGTTTGGAAGCTGAGACTTCATTTCTTCAATTATTCTACTTGACAGTGAGCAGCATGAATGAACTCAAGAGCAATGCCAACTACTTCATGCTTTATGTTTTCATGTGACCACATAAATGGATAACTGTATTGCACTGTGTCTCAGCTCTTTTTTTGCATACTGTAAAAAAAGAGTTTTTATTTATACAGAAAGAGAAATTATTGCATGGTTCGCTAAATCTTTCTTATCATAGATGAGCCTAGAATATTGCCTGGCAGTGACTGCATAGGTGGACCCACTTAACCCATGCTCTATGCATGCCTGTGCTCTTGAGGATTACATTCCAGTAAAATGTAAGGGCAAGTACTGTCAACTTTTGCATTGGTATCCCTAGTGCCTGGCGTATTAGAGGTGCTTAATAAATACTCATTGACTAATTGATCAATGGGTCTGACCTCCCCATTGTTTGGGTTGGAAGATCATCCTGAAGTAAAGGTTGGATTCAGGAATGGAACTGAACCTGAGCTTTCATTCATGTAGGGACTACTGTGGAGCAAACTCCATCCATGAATGCAGGTTGGCACCTTCTCTTCAGCTTATATCAATTGACAAGCACTTATTAAGTACCTACAGTGTACCAAGATCTATTATAGGCACTGGGGATACAAAGAATGAAATAATCTCAACTCACAACCAGTTCACATGCTAATGGAGAAATAACAATGATATATAAATATATATTGTTGTTCATCCATGACATCACAGGTGATGTCATGACTTACTTGTGAATTGGATTTAAGTGAGGCAGAGTTGCATGAAGTCATCAGCCTCACTCTTTCTTCCAGAGTCATCAGAGTCCAGTAGTAAGACAAAAGCCAAGATCCCTGGCAATGGCTCAGGATGCAGTGGATGACCTTGATGCCTTCAATATCTGACCAAGCTCTAAGCACACAGCACCTGCTTCCGCCATCTTCCCAGCCATTGGAACAGATTGATCTTATCTGCCAATTCCACAGGGGGAAGTCTTCATATGTTTGAGATAGACATTCCTCCTAACTCACTGATGGGTGTGACACCAGTTGGTTATTAGCCTGACTACCAGGATGGTTTTACTGGGGTGTGGCTGCTGCTCATGCTACAGCTTCTTGGAACCACAAATTAGAGTTGAGTGAGAAATGGACCAGGTGGATGAGCAGCCCTGAAAAGGGTTCAGTAAGCCCTCACACCAAAGGCGCTAGTCCTATCTGAACACCTCATACAAACTATAAGTATACATAGAGAATAAACATAAAGAGAATAAATACAAAGCAGTCAAATACAAGATAGCTTGAGTGTGAGGGCAATAGCTAGTGAACGGATCATATAACAACAATAACAATAGCTAGAATCCATTTGATGTTTTATGATTTGCACATTGATTTACAAATGTGATCTTATTCAATCCTCACAACAACTCTTGGACATAGGCGCTATTAAGGAACTGAGGCAGACAGACAGGTTAAGTGACTTGCTCAAAGACACGTAGCTAGGAAGTAGTTGATGAAAAATTTGAACTCAGGTCTTTATGACCCCAGGTCTAATGTTTTATCCACTCCACTACCTAGCTTCCTCTGTGCCATGAGTGAGTAATAAAGAGAAGGCCAGTTTGGCTGGATCCCTGAATGTGGGAGGAGTAATGTCTAATGAGGCAGGAAAAATAGATTGGGGCCAGGTTGTATAGCATGCTCAAAACTAAACATCAGAGTTTATATTAGAGTCTAGAGGCAATAAAAAACCATGTGGGTTTATTAAATAGCAGAGTGACAGCCAGATCTATGCTTATGCAAAATCTCTTTGGAAACAGTGGTGAGGATAGACTGATATTGGGGAGATATTTGAGGCAGGGAGACCAATTAATCCTTAAATCTCCCCCAGAATTCTGAGAGCTTAAGTCAATGACATTAAATTCAAATAGAAATAGAGCCACTAAACTGTACATAAAGATTCCTGCAGTTGTGGGTTGACTGAGAAGACCACATATTAACATTATCTATGTTCTATTGTATTTTTATTTATTTTATTAAATATTTCCAATTCCATTTTAATATGGTCCAGGCCTCACTTGGGAGTGTTGCTGCTGAGGCCATGTTTAACACCTTTGTGTTAAATACGAATGACTTGCTCAAGGTCACATAAATAGCATATGTCAGAAGTTAGTCTTAAATCCATTAAGGAGTTCTTCCTGGCTTGGAAGCCAGCTCTCTATCTATTCCACCATGCTGCCTCTCAAAAGTTAGGTTAGATGATAATAATATAGGTAACTTTTAATAGCAATAGAGCAAATTCAGCAGCCTTGTGTAGTGTCTAGAGGCAGTCAGGTGGTGCAGTGAATAGAGAGCTGAACTTTGACTTAGGAAGACCTGAGCTCAAATCCAGCCTCATTCAGATATTTACTAGCTATGTGACCCTGGGCAAATCACTTCACCTCTGTTTGCCTCAGTTTCCTCAACTATAAAATGGAGATAATAATAGCACCTAGCTCACAGGATTTTTGTGACGATCAAAAGAGATAATATTTGTAAATTTGCACAGAGCCTGGCACATTGTAGGTGATTCATAAATGGGTATTCCCTTCCTGGAATCAAAAAACTCAGAAAGACCTGGTTCCCAATATCACCTGAAAGATTTATCAGCTGTGTTACCATAGGGCAGCTCTCTAATCTTTAGTTTTTTTCATCAGGAAACTGAGTATAATAATAACTGAAACCTACTTCACAAAATCTGGCCCCCACTCTGTTCTAAGCCCTCATTACCTCATGCCTGTACCATTGCCATAGAGCACTGCTTGGTCTCCCTGCCTTGTCTGTCCCTGCTCCAGTTCATATATCAAAAGTCTAATTCATCTATCAAAAGGACAGATCTGAGCATGCCATCCCCCATTCAAGAAATTCCAGTGGCTCCCGATCACATTTAGGATCAAAGATAAAATTCTCAGTTTGAGTTTAATAACCTGATGTCTTCCTATCTTTCCAGTTTTCTGACACTTTAGTGCCCTGCATATACTCTGGGAACAAATGATACTAACCTCCCTGTTGTTCCTTACCTGTGAGCCTCTATTTCCTGACTCTGGCTCTTTCTACTGGCTGTCCGCTAAGCCTAGAATGCTCTCTCTCCTCATCTCTGTTCCTGATTTCTCTTAAGTCTCCACTAAAGTTCCACTTGCAACAAGAAGTTTGTCCTAGGACACCTTAATCTTACTGATTTCCCTCTGAGATTATCCTAGTTTACTCAGGTTGTAGCTTATTTGTACATAGTTTTTACATGCTGTCTTCCCCATTAGGCAGTAAGCTCCTTGTGAAAAGGGACTGTTTTTTGCCTTCCTTTGTATCCCTATCACTTAGAACAGTGCCTGGCATATAGTAGGTGCTTAATAAATACTAATGGACTAGCTGATTGGTTAGTGTGAGCTAGGAGATAATTTATAGAAAGCTTTTTTTTTTTTTTTTACTTTAAGCCACTATATGTCAGTGATAATGATGGTAATGAGGATGATCAGGATGTCATGGCCAGGGTTCCATCCAACAAACCAATATCTTATGGGTCAAACAGGAATTGCATGTACAATTAACGGGCACAAATAAAATGTGGCTTCCAAGTCATTCTGATGACATCTGGTTTGTAGAGTTCTAAAGCAGGGAGGGACTTCAGAGACCATCTAGCTCAACCTCTTGTTGTTCAGTCATTTGGATGTGTCCAACTCTTCGTGACCATAGCACACCAACACTGTCCATGGGGTTTTCTTGGCAAAGAGACTGGAGTGATTTGCCATTTCCTTCTCTGGTGAATTAAGGCAAAAGGAAATTTACTGACTTGCCCAGGATCACACAGCTAGTACGTGTCTGAGAGCAGATTTGAACTTAGGTCTTCCTGATGCTAGGCCCAGCGCTCTATGTCCTGAGCCACCCAGCCTCCATCAACTCAACCCATACCTGATCAAAAATCCCCTCTACAACATTCCTAAGAAGCTGTCAACCAGCACCGCCCCCCCCAACTCTCCCCAAGACTTCACTGGAGAGTGAAGGAGAGCTCACTGCCTCCTGGGAAAGCTCATTCTAGTACTTATTTACATGGAGGTAAGCTCTACTGCCAAGTCTTTTATATATGTTTTCTCATTGGAGCTTCACAACGACCTTCAGACATAGGAGCTACAAGGATTAGTGGTCCCTATTTTAGAATGAGGACACCAAGAAATCTCAGGGAATTTGACAAAAACTTCTGGGAAAACTGGAAAAGAGCATGGCAGAAACTAGGCATAGACCAAAATCTCACACCATATACCAAAATAAAGTCAAAATGGGTCCATGATTTAGATATCAAGGCTGATACTGTAAGTAAACTGGGAGAGCGAGGAATAGTTTACCTATCAGATTTATGGAGACCAGAAGAATTCATGACCAAACAGGAGACAGAGAATATTATGAAATGCAAAATGGATAACTTTGATTGCATTAAATTGAAAAGTTTTTGCACAAACAAAGCCAATGCAACCAAGATTAGAAGGAAAGTAGAAAATTGGGAAATAATTTTTACAGCTAGTGTCTCTGGTAAGGCCCCATTTCTAAAATATATAGAGAATTAAGTCAAATTTATAAGAATACAAGTCATTCCCCAATTGATAAATGGTCAAAGGATATGAACAGGCAGTTCTCAGATGAAGAAATTAAAGCCATCTATAGTCATATGAAAAAATGCTCTAAATCACTATTGATTAGACAAATACAAATCAAAACAACTCTGAGGTACCACATCACATCTATCAGATTCGCCAACATAACAAAACAGGAAAATGATAAATGTTGGAGAAGATGTGGGAAAATTGGAACACTAATGCATTGTTGGTGGAGTTGTGAAATGATCCAACCATTTTGGAGAGCAGTTTGGAACTATGCCCAGCCTGTAAACGGCTATAAAACTGTGCTTACCCTTTGACCCAGCAATAGCACTTCTAGGTCTGTATCCCAAAGAGATCAAACAAATGGGAAAAGGACCCACATGTACAAAAACATTTATAGCAGCTCTTTTTGTGGTGGCAAAGAATTGGAAATTGAGAGGATGCCCATCAACTGGGGAATGGCTGAACAAGTTGTGGTATATGAATATAATGGAATGCTATTGTGCTATAAGAAATGATGAGCAGGCAGACTTCAGAAAAACCTGGAAAGACTTGTGTGGACTGATGCTGAGTGAAGTGAGCAGAACCAAGAGAACATTGTACACAGTAACAGCCACTTTGTGCGATGACTAATATTGATAGACTTAGCCTTTCTCAGCAATGCTAGGATCTAAGACATCTCCAAAGGCCTCATGATGGGAAATGCTATCCACATCCAAAGAAAGAACTATGGAGTTTGAATGCAGATCCAAGCATACTATTTGCTATTTTTTTCTTCTGTTGTGTTTTGTTTCCTCTTTCTGGTGGTTCCTCCTATTGGTTCTTATTCTTATTTATAACATCATTAATGTGAAAATATGTTTAACAGGCATATATATGTATAGCCTATATCAGATTGCGCACTGTCTTGGGGAGAGAGGTGGGGAGGGAGGGGGAGAAAAATTTAAAACTCAAAAGCCTATGGAAGTGATTGTTGATAAATCAAAATAAATTAATTTTAAAAAAAAGAAATCTCAGGGATGCAATTTGCCCTGGGTCAGGAGACTAACGAGCTATCGGAGATGAGATTTGAATCCAGGTTTTCCTAGCTTGCAGCCCAGCACCCTCACTAACATGCCATGCTGTCAACAGAACACATCTAATCTCTCTTCCATTTAGCAGCTCTTCAAATATTTGCAGTTAAACTATGATGCCCTCCCTCACCCCTTCTCCCAAGTCTTCTATTCTCTAGGCTAAAAATTCTCACTTCTTTCAACTAGTTATTTCAATCTGTCCTCATGATGTAGTCTCCATCCTTGTTCTCTTCATTTGGATTCCCTCCAGTTCGTTAATGTCCTTCTTTAAAACATCGCCCCCAAATCTAAACACAATATTCCAGATATGGCTTGACCACAGCAGGGTGCATCTATCTATTTAGTTCTGAAAGGGACATTTTCAGAGAATCAGAGAAGCAAAGTTGAAAGAGATGTCAAGGGTCACCTAACTCTACCCCAACTAGAAGCACAGATCTATTCTACAACAGGACCCAACAAGTGGTCCCCCAGGCTCTGTTTTAATGCCTCCAGGCAACAACAAATATTTACCAAGTGCCTGCTGCATGCAAGTACCAGATCTAGAAGCTGGGAGCGAGACAAAAGACAAATAAGATTTGGATCACTTGGCAAACAGATTGCAAAATTACACTTTGGTTCAGCACAGGAAATTATGGTAAGAAGCTAATTTTCCCTATCCCAGGCAACACAGAAAACCCTAAGTAGCAGCTCATTGTGTGAATAAATGCTCTGGCCAGACTTTGCATTCAGCTCTTATGACATTTTTCTGTTCTACACAGTGTCAGGCTACTTAGAGGTTAATTTGGGCCTTCAGAGACTTTCCTAGACAAAAGTAGATAGTCTGGCTCTGTAGCAAAGCAATTTAATCAATAATTGCTTTGAGGACTATTTGAGCTTCGAGCCATGCTTGGTCCCAAAGAGAAATGTGAACTGAAAGCAATTGTGAACTAGGTTTAAATGTTTAGAGGAGGCAGCAGGACCTCGAATAAAGATGAAGGGCACCTGACTTAAAAATGGCCTTTACCTCTGACCTTGGCAATTCATCTAAATTCCCAGTGTCTCCACTTATCTCTCTGTAAAATGGAGCAATGCAATCCTAATCTGTGTTGAGAGGATATCTATAACTGTCCGATTCTGGAAGAACACAAGACCACCTTGGCGATGGGTTTGTGGGAGATAACAAACTCCCTGGTTGTTTCAGGCCATGTGGAAAGGATGTGTAATTGTGGTGGGACTTGGCAAACATTGGGTGCTCCCTTGATCATCCCTGCCATGCTGATATTGGGGAGCTAGGTTGAGGGAGTGCCATGTCCATTAAAAGGGAGATATAGCTTCTGGCTTGTTTTAACTCAACTGGTTGGCATGTAGTTCCCTCTGCTGCTAAACACCCCTTAAGCGGTGAGGGATGATGGAGGAGCAGTGCTGTTCCCCCTACCTCACATGAGGCTTTGGTCCTCTGGTTACCTTTAATCATTTTGTGTTTCCTTTCCTGAGCAGGTGACCAAACACCATCCTAAATAAGAATGTGTCCAGGTTTGTAGGTGATCTCCTTAGTTGGAGAGGTCTGAATATCATGGATCTGATAAGTGGGGCTGACTGGTAGGATTAATTCAGCTTTTGTATTAATTACCATAGACAAATGTTGATGAAAGGAGGATCCCAAGCCCCTGGCTTTGTTTGACAGAAGATGGGGACTTTGAGTGCTGAAATGAAATGTGAAATGTCTAATTAACAATCCTGCAAAATGATTGAGGGTCTAAACAAGGCTCTCCCCATTCCAGTCTATCCTCTGTCCCGTTCACAGCTGTCAAAGTGATTTTCCTAAAGCACAAATCTAACCATGTCACCTCCCCACTTACTCAATAAAATCCAGAGGCTCCCTATCACATCCAGCATCAAATATAAACCTCTGTTTGATGAGTGAAGCCCTTAATAACATAGCTAACTTCTACTTTTCTAGTCTTCTTCCATTATCTACTTTCCTCCATGTACTCTATGATACAGTGCCACTGGCCTCCGTGTTGTTCCTCCCACAAGACACTCTGTCTCCAGATTTCAGGCATTTCCACGGGCTGTCCCCCTGCAATGCTCTCCCTCATCTCCACCTTTTGCCTTCTCTGGTTTCCTTCAAGTCTCAGCTAAAATACTACCTTCTATAGGAAGCCTTTCTGAATCCCTCTTAATTCTAGCGCCTTCCCTCCTCTCTTGATTATCTCCAATTTATCCTATAGGTAGCCTGTTTCTATGTAGTTTGCATGTTGTCTCTCCCATTAGACTGAGGTCCTTGATGGTGGCAGATATCTTTTGTTGTTGTTTTTTTTTTTTTGTAACCCCAGTGATTGTGCTGTGCTGGGTACATTTGTTGTTGTTTCATTTGCATCCAACTCTTCATGACCCCATTTGGGGTTTTCTTGACAGAGATACCAGAGTGGTTTGCCATTTCCTGCTCCAGTCCACTTTACAGATGAGGAAACTGAGGCAAACAGGGTTAAGCAACTTGCCCAGGGTCACACAGCTAGTGAATGCCTGAGGCCAGATTTGAACTCAGGGTGATGAGTGTTTCTGACTCCAGGTCTGGTTAAGTGACTTGCCCAGGGTCAAACAGCTAATGAGAGTCTGAGGTCAGATTTGAACTCAGGGAAATGAGTTTTCCTGACTCCAGGCCTAGCACTCTATCCACTGCACCACTTAGGTGCTCACCTGGCACATGGTAGGTACTTAATAAATGTTTTTTGACTGACTAATGAGATTGGGGCAGATTGGGGCTGTAGTTATAAATTTAGTTAATGGATTACTCTTGTAAATCTGTTAATAAATGGTGTGAATCTTTTGTTTTTCTTAGCATATCCTCTCTCTGTGGGAATAAAATACCTGTCCCATATTCCATTCATATTGGACTTCTATTACCTTGCTATTCCCACCCTTTAGGGAGTCCTACACATGAGCCAAAACCTTAACTTTAAGCAATTTAAAGACTGGATGGTTAGTAAACCAGAGACTGAAAAAGGGAGCCTTGCTTGCTTCCCATTAGAGGCTGGGTTTCTCCCAAGGCTGAACCAGTAAGGACTACATGTGTGGGTTCAGAGCAGATGGGGGCCTTGCAAGGAGGGAGGAGGTGCAGTGCCCAACCCCTGGGCCCAGCACTAGGAAAATGCTATTTACATTCAAGTGATGCACTGGCCATCCAGCAAACTGAATTCTCACCCTAGGTAGCTCAGCAGAGAGAGTACTGGGTCCAGAGTTGGGAGTATCTGAATTCAAATCCAGCTTTAGATATTTACTATCTGTGTGGCCTTGGGCAGGTCACTTAACCTCTGTTTGCCTCAGTTTTCTCAACTGTAAAATGAGGATAATAATAATAATAATAATGATAACTGCCTTCCAGGGTTGTTATGAGGAGTACGAGATAATATTTGTTAAGTGCCTAACTCAGTACCGGGCACATAGTAGGTACTTAATAAATGTGTGTTTCCTTCTCCTTCTGGGTGCTTAACTTTCTCATCTGTAAAGTGAAGAGTTGGATTAGACAATCTCTAAGGTCCCTTCTGAATCTAATTATATAATTTTCCATCATCATTATTTTCTTGCTTCAAAGTTGAGACCATCCTATTGATATAAAGGGGAGAGAACGTGGTAACCAACCTGGGGAAAGAAGACTCCACTTGGAGCCAGGAGGACTCTGCCTTTAGAAGCTGTGTGACTCTGAGCAAATCCCTTACCCTCTTTGGGCTTTAATTTTCCTGTCCATTAGAGGGAAATATGTGAAGTATCTGAGTTCATCAGAGTGGGGACCTCCCTGTACCAAATGAGTGTAACTTGTCCATAACTTAGTAGGAAAGTACCAGGATATAGAAGTTAGATGACTTGCCCAGGGTCATTTAGTATCAGACTTGGGATTTGAACCCAAGTCTTCTGGACTCTAAGCCCAGCACTGTATTCCATGTTGTCTTTACATGCAAAGTAGGGATAATAATATCTGCGTAGGACAAGCTGTAAGGATCCAATGAGATAATATATATTAAAATACTTGGTAAATTATAAGACATTATACAAAGGTAAGATATGTTTGTTGCCTTGCATCTGGTTTTAAATGTATTTGGAAAATCAACAGCACAATGTTAGAGTTGCATATATAACTAATTGACCCATTAGGTCTCTTTTGCTGAGAAATTCTGTCCATGCACTGTATCCACTAATAGGACGTACCTTAGCTATGTTACAAACAGGGGTATATCCTACCAGGTCAGCATCTTATGAAATTGATCTGGGAGAAGATCTCTTGTCTTTGATACTTCTCTGGGGAGAGATCTCTTGTCTTTGATACTTCTCTGGGGAGAGATTTCTTGTCTTTGATACTTCTCTGGGGAGAGATCTCTTGTTTTTGATACTTTGGGAAGAATGTAGCTCTTGAAGGGAGGTTATTGCCTAGCTGTGCATGAAGGACAGATTCAGGATTGGGCCCACTTCTGATGGCTGATGATAAACAATAGTTTCAGGTCAATTTGAATAAGCTAGTGCCAGAGAGGATGGCTTTGCCATAGTTTCATTGGCTGCCAAAGTTGGAAGGGACCTAAAAGATCATCTAAACCAGTGATTCCCCTAGTCTTTTGTTCAGCAAACTCCTTTCAGAACCAATAAGAAATGTGTTGTGAACTCCCAGAGTAATTTAAGATGCTATTCATAAAATTCTTTTGGATATATTCATTAAGTGCTTACAATAATTGCCCCAAAAAGCTCCAAATTAAAATTTATAACCTATAATTATAATTATAAAATAGAGCATCTAATTCTACCTATAATTATGAAAACATACAATGCTTCAAACATGTGTTGGGCAATTATTTACTGCTTCAGGTGCCTTTCAAGAATTTCTGGCACAAACTCCTTGGACCATCATCACAAACCATCAAGGGGTTCAAAAACAACTAAATGGGAACCACTGATTTAGACCAAATCTTCTCATTGTGTAGATGGGGAAACTAAAGGCCCAATAAGTGCCTTACCCAATGTCACATTGTTAGAAACTAGATTCTGAGGCCCTTTGGCTCTTTGTTGGTTAGTTGTTTTGCAGTTGTGTCCAACTCTTCATGATCCCATTTGGGGTTTTCTTGGCAGAGATACTGGAGTGATTTGCCATTTCCTTCTACAGCTCATTTTACAGATGAGGAAAGTGAGGCAAACAGGTATATGACTTACTTAGTGTCACAAAACTAATAAGTGTCTAAAGTCAGATTTGAGTTCAGGAAGATGAGTCTTCTGACTCCAGGCTCAGCACTCTATCCACTGCAGTGCCACCTAGCTGCCCCTCTGAGGCCCTACTTGTATCTAGGAGTAAAAGGAGCTATCAGAGAAGAGAGAGCGATATGAAATATGCATCATTAAATAACTTTAGATTTTGCACTGCTAATTCAGATTGAACTCGAAACCAGCTAAACCACTTCAGCCCTTTCATATGATTTTATGTTGAGCAAAAGTTTCCCGAATATTTTACTTGTATACTTGGGGGCAACAAGGTGGAACAGTGGATTAAGTGCTGGAGGCTGAAAGACCCAAATTCCAATCCTGCCTCATACACTTACCAGTTGTGTGACCGGGGGTGAATCACTTAAACGCAGTAAGCCTCAGTTTCCTCAACTGTAAAATGGGGATAATAACAGCACAGACCTCCCAGGGCTGTTGTGAGAATAAAATGAGGTAATATTAGTAAAAAGCTTTGCAAACCATAAAACTAGATAAATGTTAGCTTATTATTATTGTTGATTTTTGAACCCAAATGTAGGATTTTATATTCATTTGTGTTAATGCCAAGAGAACAAAAGAAGATTCCCACATGGGTAGACCCTCTCCCTTATGGAAGATTTATGGAAAGATATAGAAGAGAGTTATAGAGGATAACAGGGCATGGTTAGTCTGTGATCCACAATATTTGAAGGAAAACATGCATGTTGACTAGATCATAGTACTCAAGTATTGTGGTACATTTCTGCATGATAAATTTGGTCCAGTATTTCAACCTGTTGGAATCTTTAGGTATCTTGATTTTTCTATTTGTTTCCTTCCCAGATTCATGCCCATCGCAACCTTGAAAGACATAGCCTCTCTATTTTCATGGAAGTCATTGCTGAAAACTTTGGACAAAACAGGGTTAAGGGCAGGTCCCTGTGTACTTTATTAGAGACCTTTCTTCTGGATGATATGAGGTCATCAATTTACTACTCTTTGTGAAAGTCATTGGACTCAGGAGACATCCATCATCCCATTCATGTTTCTCCATGTTGTCCGCAAAGATATCGTGAAGAGGGGAAGAGAACAAGCATTTAGTAAGCACTTACTACATTCCAAGTACTGTTCTAGATGTTTTACAAATATTTTATCATTAATGTCACCTATTTCACAACAACTCCATGAGATAGGTGCCGTTATTGTTGAGAGATGGCCCATGTGAAATCCACATACATTGTCAGTCCTTATTTCTGGCAGTACATTAACCTAGGCAAAAACAAAATGGAGATGTGGAATGGGATTAACTGATTTGGTAGAACTGGTATGTAGTGAATCCATGAAAAAGAATAGCAATAGCTAGCATTTATATTATGGTATAAGGTTTGCAAAGCATTTTATGAGTATTATCTAATTTCATTCTCACAATATCCCTGAGAGACATGTGCTATTATTATCCCCATTTTACAGATGAGGACCTCGAGACAGGTAGAGAGCAAGTGACTTGCACAGGGCTATACAACTGACAAATTCTGAGGTCTCATTTGAATTCAGGGCTTCCTTACTTCAGGACCAGGGATCTATCCACTGCACCATCCAGCTGACTCATCAATCATAAGGATCACAGCTTCCTTTTTAAAGTGTACAGAAACCATCCATTTAATAGCCCATTCTAGAATGTTGGCAAGGACTGACATTAAGCTTACTGGTCTATAATTCATGGATTTTATTTTCTTCTTTTGAAAACTGGGACAACACTTGTCCCTCGACAGACTTCTGGCATCTCTCCCATTCTTCATTGTTCCTCAAAGGCTGCTGGCAATGTTCAGTGATTAAATTCACTCAATATCCTCCAGCCTAATTCATCTGGGCCAAACAACAAATTCATTTTGAGCAACTATATGGTATAGGGAAAAGAGCCCTGAATGTGGAGTCAGAAGAGGCTTCTAGGGGGCACAGAACAATGCTGAGCCTGGAGTCAAGAAGACCTGAGCTCAAATCTAGCTTCAGGTACTTATTAGCTGTGTGACCCTGAGCAAGTCACCTAACCTCTGTTTGCCTCAATTTCCTCATCTGTAAAAAGTGGATAATAATAGCATATTCCTCCCAAGATTATTTTGAGGATCAAATAAGATAATGTTTGAACCCTTAGCACAGTGTATAGCCCATAGAAGGTAATATATAAATGCTAGCTATTATTATTAGAAGAATCCAGATTGGAATCCCGCTTCTGACACCATTTTCATGGACATTGGGAAATCAACCTCCTTCAGGGAGTTTTTTCATCTGTAAAATGAGTACCTTGTTCAGGTTTTGTGAGGATCAAATGAGATACTGAATATCAGTAGCAACACTTTCCAAATTTCTTCTGAGGTTACAATTACGTTCTGAATAAATCACTAGAAATGGAGCAGCTAGGTGGCACAGTGGATAGAGCACCAGCCCTGGAGTCAAGGGGACCTGAGTTCAAATCTGGCCTCAGACACATAACACTCACTAGCTGTGTGACCCTGGGCAAGTCACTTAACCTCGATTGCCTCACCAAAAAGCAAAAAATAAAAATAAAAAAAATAATTAAAAAAAATCACTAGAAGTAGACACTGTTGGGTTTGAGAAATCCCAGTAGACTTTCCATAGTTATTGATACACTTCCCAAGACTAGGTCCTGAGTGCTCTTCTTTTCTCCCACAACGCTATCTTGCTTGGTGATCTCATCAAGTACCATGGATTCAATGATCATCTATATGAAATTTTCAGATCTATTTAATAGATAATATCTATCTATTCCTGAGCTCCAACTGCTTATTGGACATCTTGAACTGCAATACCCTGTAGAATTCTTAAATTCAAAGTGTCCAAAACTGAATCTTTTCCCCCAAAACTTGTCCTCTTCCTAATTTCCCTTTTACTGTAATTTCAACTGCCCAAGTAATCCAGGCTTAAAACTCAAATGTCATCTTTGACTCCCATCTCTCATCATCTCCCATATCCAATCAGCCATATTTGAGGGATGTTATGGAGATGGAATCAACAGGACTGGCAATTAAGTAGATAAATGGAGTAAAAGAGAGTGAGGCATCTGGGATAACTTCAGATTTATGGACTTGTCTGACTGGAAGGTTGGTGGTGCCTTTGACAGAGATCAGAAAATTCAGAAGAGGAGTAGGTTAAAGGGGAAAGATGATGAGCATGTATTTTTGATATGTTGAATGAATTAATAGAAAGCCTTTAGTAAGCACTTAATATGTTCCAGGCACTATGCTGAGCACTGCTGATAGCAATAGAAAAAAAAATCCAGTCCCTGCTCTTGAGGACCTCATTGTTTAATTGGAGGAGAAAATATTTTTTAAAATGTCAACTGTGAGATATGTGGTCAGAAGTCCTTGTGAAGATGACAAGGTCCGTGGGTCCCTAAGTTATATGAGTGGGTCAGATAACAGTGCCAGGAGCCTAAAGAGAATAGATGCTGAGCAGATGATAATACCTGGAGGCTCCTAGGAGGCAATTGCAGATCAGATGATAAGGCCTAGTGGCCCTACATGTCCCCAAGAAGGAATTGAATGAGTAATGAGCTCTTGATTTGTCTTTTAAACTTTGTTTATCTTTCTATTAATGTAAATGTTTCACTGATTCCCACTGTTATTTTTTTCTAAAAAGAGTCATCTTTTCTATTGAAAGAGAAAGTCCTGACTTCAGAGTACTAAAATTTCTGAGACAGTAGCAGCTAGAAGCACCAAGGGAAGGAGACTAATCATTGGACTTAGACTACTTTAATAGGCACCACTGTCCACTCAGTGTTGGCGGCCCAGGATAGAGGCATCATGTCAAGGAAGAGCTAACTAGCCTCTAGAGGGCAGGTCTTGCACATTTAACTCTATTAAGTGACAGTGAATGTCACAGTTGCCATACCATTGATTCCTCAGCCATATTTAATGAAAAATGCTTGGCCCTGGCTCACTCCTGCTGGATTTTGGATTGCCAGCAGCAACTTGGTCATGAGAAATGTTAAGCTCTGCAGGTATGATGGAGACTGTGAACTCTTCTAATTAGAGCTGCCAAAGCACTGAGCTAATGCTCTATTAGGATGAGAGTTTAAGCCTCCCCCCACTTTTTTTCTAGGGCTCTTGCTTTGGAGCAGAAATGTTTCATGTGTGATTATAGGTTCAAGGTCATCTCTGAGAGTAAAAATTTGATGAAGAGCCATTTATTTATGAGTTATTGAGACTAAAATGTAACCAAGAAGTCCTTTGTGCTAAAATGGCTCTAGGCAAGGGACAGCAACATCTGAAAGGATGGCTAGTCCAGCTCTCACTGAGCTTCAATAGTTCAAAGATCTATGATTTCCTAAGTCTAGTCACTCCTTCCATTGGCACAGATGGCAACCCCTTGAAAACCTATTAGATAGTCTTTGAGAATTGGTATAGTTCCAGAATCCATCAGCCTACAGCCAGCTTAGAGATGATCTTCTCAGTCATCTAGGCTGGTCTTTGGACAAGAGGAATCCAGTTTACCACCAGGCTTGTGCACAAAGCGCCTCCATCTTGGTAAGATCATCCAGAGCCTTTGGCAAGCCTTTGAGAACCCAAGGTCACCTCCACATAATAAGACCTTAGTGGAGAAGGGTTCTGATGATGTTAATAACATTATTAGTAGTCATAGCAACCCATCAAAACCCAACCAATAATCTATGCCATCTGGAGAAGGGGGAGACAGCAAACTGGAGGGAACATCAGCCAGGGTGATGTACAGCTATGTTTTTGTGTCTTGACACCACTATAGTAGTTGTGGAGGCCTGATTGGAACCCCAAAACACTAATAAATTGATTTTCTGCAATGTCTCTGTTTGAGTTAACACCTTAGTCAGTGTCATGCAACTGCTCCTGAAAGTAATAGAAATGCATGGGCAGCATAGGATTATGGGCTGGCCCTTCTCAGAACCACCATGATGATCAGCCTGGCATGGAAGATAGTAGAGGGAATGGTATTCCTTCAATCTTTGGTGCCAAAAGAGCACAAGATATTCAGGAATCAATCAGAAATGCCAATTACCCACCCGGTGAAAATGCTTCATTCAGTACAGATGGCACTGACCACTAAAGTAGGCAAACCATGAATGTACATGAAATACACCAAAACACAAATGCTTGGATTATATGGCAGTACTATTATCATAATAGAATTGGAAACAGATTCTACCAGGTATAGGCAAGGGTTTCATGCTGCTTTTTGTCAAAGGTACACACAGCTCCAAGTCATGCAATAATATATTAGGGAATACTGCAGAGTTATCTTAAAAATACTTTCATCCTTAGGCTCTCTTTAGAAGAAACAAGAGCTTAAATTGAAGATAACCTTATATTGCTTACCTTTTTGCTGGGTGGGGGAGGGGCCATAGGGAGGGAGGTAATTTGCAATTCAATTTTTTAAAATATGAATGTTAAAAATAAATTTAAAATTGAAAAAATTGAGGATAACAAAGGAGGGGACAGTTGAAGAACTTGAAGTTGCACTTTCTGTCTGTTTGTCTGTCTCTGTCTCTGTCTCTCTCTCTATATATATACATATATGTGTGTGTGTGTGTGTGTGTGTGTATTTAATGCAAACTCCATAAATTCTGTCCAGTAACAAAATGGATGACAAATGACACACCAATGTCTCAAATGATTTTGAAGTGAAGATGAGTATACTTAGACTGAAAGCCTGAAGAGTCTTTTTGGAGTTAAATGGCACAAATGCAACTAGCAGACCAATTATACCAAAACAGAGAAATTCCAGAAAGCTGGCATTCACTATGACTTTTGTAAACCAACTCATTGTCTCACAATATTTGACAAAAAGCATAAAACCATTTCAGGACCTGCAAATAAGAGTATACAAGGTGACTGTGGTCAGTATAAGAAGAAAAAGTGGAGAGGTAGAGCTATCAGAGTGTGGTAGTGCACATCTGTAATCCCAGCTACCAAGATTGCTGAGACTAGTGGATCTCTTGAGTTTGGGAGTTCTGAGCTTCAGTGGTCTATTGATGATTTAATATACACGCCAAGTTTGGCATCAATAAAGTGAGCCCAATATAGTAAACCTATCAATGAAGTGGGAGTGAGGAAGGCCATGAAGTTGGGTAGAGAAGGATGAACCAACTCAGATTGGGAACAGGGCAGTGTAAAAAACTCCCACACTGATTATGAGTGGGATTGAATCCATGTGTAGTGCCCCTGTACTTCCAGCCTATGTGAATTGGGGAGATTCAGTCTTTTTTAAAAAGTGGAGTTATTAAGAAATACTTCTAAGGACTGATGTCAAACTCTACCATGTCAAAAGCAACTTGCAAACACTATTATTGAAGACATGCAGAAAAGCGTTAAGAGATATCAATATTTGGCTGCTACATGGAGAAGAAAACATGAATGTCATATGACCCGACAAAGGCAACAACCACAACAACAAACATGCAGCAAGAAATCTGGAAAGCAAAAATAAGTGAGAAATTCTAGCATCCTTTAATTAGAAATTGAAAGTAAAAGCTCAAAAGGCTAAGGTGATACAAAGAGTCAAAGAGGCAGAGAACAAAATAAATGAATATCAATCAAAACTTCACTACAGAGGCTTGAGAAGGAAAGAAATTAAACAGAATCCTCAAAGGAGGGTGTAGAAATTCTTTAGCCTTTGTGATCACAATATGTCCAATACAAAACACAAAGCACCAATTGTATCAAACAAGACTCAGAAAGCTTATGCACAGTCAAAAAATGAAGGACAGAACAGTTACATCAACAGAGGTCACTAAAATTCTAACTTTTCAGCAAAAAAGTTAGGGCTAGAAATGACCTCTATTGGTTCAAACATTTCACTGTGATGAATGAATTAATAGCAAGTGTTTTATCATCTTTGTCTCAGGCACCCACCTCATCTCACATATATATTGGCTTAGGCAAAAAGTAACCAATGGCTGTTATAACGATTTGTTTATACAAACGGTGAAGTTTCTGATGGTAGTTCAGAACCAGGTCAGTGCCATGAGTTAACAAATGGGTTACGAAATAAATTTATGAATGAATGAATGAATGAAAAAGAATTTAAGTGCTTATTATATGCTGCCATACATTGTGCTAAGATCTGGTGATGCAAATATGTAGAAGAATCAAAATGATCCTTACTCTCAAGAAGCTTAATCTCTCATTTAGATTTATTGACTAATAGAGGTTATTCATGGAAGTAGTAGAAACTATGCAACATATCATTGCAGGCTAAAAAAAAAATAGCACCTATTGAATATCTAGTGGCTATAATTTTACATCATGAATTGATAAATAATGAATCCTCACACAAAAAATAAAGACCTGAAAATATTCAACAAATAAGCTGCATGAGAACCATTATCTTAGACAAACAAAAAAAAGCTGTTGCTTAAAAATCTCCCAGATATAACTTTAATTCATAAAAATTTTGGAATGATAAATGGTCAAAGGATATTAATAGGCAGTTTTCAGATGAAGAAATTAAAGCTATTTATGGTCATATGAAAAAGTGCTCTAAATCACTATTGACTACAGAAACGCAAATCAAAACAACTCTGAGTTACTACATCACATCTGTCAGATTGGCCAACATAACAAAATAGGAAAATTATAAATGTTGGAGATGTGGGAAAACTGGAACACTAATGCATTGTTGGTGGAGTTGTGAACTGATTCAACCATTCTGGAGAGCAATTTGGAGCTATGCACAAAGGTCTATAAAACTGTGCATACCCTTTGACCCAGCAATATCACTTCTGATATCCCAAACATATGGGAAATGGGAAAAGGACCCACATGTACAAAAATATGTGTAGCAGCTTTTTTGTGATGGCAAAGAATTGAAAATTGAGGGGATGCTCATCAGTTGGGGAGTAGCTGAACAAGTTGTGGTATATGAATGTAATGGAATACTATTGTGCAATAGTGCAGAAATTGTGCAATTGTGCAGAAATGATGCAACGACTAACTTTGATAGACTTATCTCTTCATTGCAATGAAAGGAAAGACACATGACGGAAAATGCTGTCCACATCCAGAAAAAGAACTATGGAGTCTGAATACAGATCAAAGCATATTATTTGCTCTCTCTCTCTTTTTTTTTTTTGTTTATTCTTTCTCAAGATTTTCCCCATTGGTTCTAATTCTTTTTTACAACACAACTAATGTGAAAATAGGTTTAATATGAATGTATATGTTGAGCCTATGTCAATTTTCACACCATCTTGGCATGGGGTGAGGGAAGAGATAGGGAGAAAATTTGGAACTCAAACTCTTATGGAAGTGAATATTTAAAACTAAAAATAAACAAATAAGTTTATTTTTAAAAACTGGAATAGTTTTAAATAGATCTCATCATAACAAGGGCAGCTAGGTGGGAGAGTGAATAGAGTGCTGAGCCTAGAGTCAGGAAGACTCATCTTCCTGAGTTCAAATCTGGCCTCAGATGTTTATTAGCTGTGTGACCCTGGGCTAGTCACTTACCCCTGTTTGCCTCAATTTCTTCATCTTTAAAATGAGCTGGAGAAAGAAATAGCAAACCACTCCAGTATCTTTGCCAAGAAACCCCAAATGGGGTCACAAAAAATTGGATATGACTGAAATGACTGAACAACAAACACATTGTACCAAGTATTCATAATCTCTGAGCTAGATGGAATAAAAAAGTTTCAAAATATTGGTCCCCAACAGAAAAAAAATCAAAATCCTGTGGGAATAGAATGAAGTAGAGATCATCTTAGTTGTCTTTTCTGCTACTGGAGTTGTACTGATTTTATTTTCAGTGAAACTACAGCAGTGAGCTTATATCACAATATTTTTTATTTAATTACAAAAAGAAGTTGCTTAACCTACCTGTGCTGTAGTCTGCAGAATGTTGCACATAAAACAATAGTAGGAGGACAGATTGTCCCAGGACCATGCCTATCTGACCTCCATTGAAAAAGATATGATGACTAAGATGCCTCTCCCTTCCCAACCACATTGCCTTATGTTAGAGCCTCAAAGGGTAAGGCAAAGATGGATCCCTTCTCAATAGATGACTTCTTCATCTGGATAGCTCTTTTCTCTGCTGCCAGAAGTCATATTCCTTGAAGTTGTTTCCTGCCTCAACCCTTTAGACCTCAAAAGCTAGCTTTTCAAAGGTCATCTAGGGTGTTACCGAGTTTCACCCAGCCAAATACAAGCCCCCTTCGAATTCCATCAAGGAAAATTTCACATCTCATAATAGGGTAGAAAGTGAAAACCCTTCTTTGTACACTTCATTCAAGGCATGAATATTTTGTTGTGTCTGTTGCTTTCCCCTTCCTTTCTTTGATTACACCAATTCAGCTGGAAAGTGGGGGTGAAGAAAATTAATTGTTCAGGGGTGATCTTATTGACTCCCTTCACCAAAGTAGTTGAGTGACAGTAAGACACTTAGAGTGGTTACTCTAAACCTTAGTTTTCTAATCTGTAAAATGAGTAGTACCTACACCATTGTGAGACTCAAATGTGATAATGTACATAAAATGTTTCATAAACTTTGGAATGTTATATAAATCTCAATTTTTGCTTCTTTTCCTAACCAATCATTGTTTTTCTCTGTTTCTTTCCTTGGCAGTGCCTGGACCTCTTTTCTGGGTCTCCTCAGTCTGGTTACTTCTTACCCTTCTTCCAATTTTCTCAACTGTAGCACTAGATTTGGAATCAGGAGGCCTGGTTTCAATCACTTTACCTCTCTTTGTAATAGTTTCATCATTTGTTTAAAAAGGGAGGCGGGTGCCAATTCTTGAATTATCTTCCTTAAGATCAGGGTATTGTGCTTGGTAGCAGTTTGCTATTTCTCTTCTCTTTTGTTTTATGCTCATCTCCCCCTTTTCTTTCCCTCGCTATTGATTTACCTATTCAGATTTTTAAGCCTTTTTCTTTGGAGGTCTCTCCTTACCCCACTGTTAGCTCCCTAGTGCACTGGGCACTTGATTAATTCTAGAAATATCATAGGAACAGTTTCTGTGAAAACAAATATTTTCACAAGATTTCTGGTGATGGCCAGGCCAAGGGACCAATTCTTCAGAAGCCTGGTACCTTTTTTTTACTAGGCTTAGCAGGGCATGAGAAGAGACAGCATGACTTCTAATGCAGACTCAACATCTATCTCCACTGATTCTGAACCCAGCTAACAGAAATTACATGGATCAGAAAAGTATTTACATGGGTAAGAATGGATTACAGAAGGGCAGAGGCCATCTCTGCCCTACAACCCAAAAAGGCAAAAGAGGACCATGAAGTTTAAAAGATAACCAAAGTCTAAAAATATACTCAGACCTATATCTCCAAAGGTTTCAAGGAATGCAGCAGAGGGTAGTGGAAACACTCCTGGTCTAGGAATTGACACTCTTGTGTCAATTCTCATTGATTAGCCATGTGACATAGGGTAAAAATAACCACTCCAGGCTTCAGTATGTTTATCTAATAAATGAAAAAATACCCTGCCTACTTCCTAAGATTATTGTGAAAGCTTTTTTGAAAAAGAGGGAGCCTTAAATAAATAGATAGAACATTTATTAAGTGCTCACTATGTGTCAGGCATGGTACTAGGGATACAAATACAAGTGAAAATGAACTTACATGCTCTTTTTTAGTTTTCTGTTTTTCCCCAGTTACATGTGAAAACAATTTTCAACATTTGTTTTTAAAATTGATTTCCAAATTTTTCCCTCCCTCCCCAACCCCCTCACTGAGAAGGCAAGCAATTTGATATAGGTTATAAGTGTGTAGTCATGCAAAATATATTTCCATATTAGTTATGTTGTGAAAGAAAACATAGACCAAAATAAAAGCCTAAGAAAAATAAAGTAAAAAAAAGTATGCTTTGATCTGTATTCATACTCCATCAGTTCTTTCTCTGGGGACAGATAGCATTTTTCATTGTAAGTCCTTCAGAGTTATCTTGAACTATTGTATTGCTGAGAATAACTAAGTCAATCACAGTTGATCATTTTACAATAATGTTAATTTGTATGATGGTTCTACTCATTTCATTTTGCATCAGTTCATGTAAGTCTTTCCTGAGAGCATCTACCATAGGTTTTCTAGAATTTTAAATTTAAATTTAAAATTTCTAGAATTTTCTAGAATTCTAGTTAGAATTTCTAGCTCATCATTTCTTACAGTACAATAATATTTCATCACAATTATATACCACAACTTGTTTAGCCATTCCCCAATTGATGGGCAGCCCCTCAATTTCCAATTCTTTGCCACCAGAAAATAGCTGTATAAATATTTTTGTACATAGTGGTCATTTTTATTTTTGCTGTTTTATCTCTTTTGGGATACAGACCGAGTAGTGGTATTTCTGGGTCAAAGGGTATGTATGGTTTTATAGATCTTTGGGCATAGTTCAAAGTTGTTCTACATAATGGTTGAATCAGTTCACAACTCAACCAATAGTATATTAGTGTCTCAATTTTCCCACATCCCCTCCAACATTTTTCATTTTCCTTTTCTATACTAATAGTAAATCTAATAGGTATCAGGTAGTATCTCAAAATTGTTTTAATTTGCATTTCTCCAAACAATATTGATTTAGAGCAAATTTTTTCATATGGCTATAGATAGCTGTGATTACTTCATCTGAAAACTGACTTCATATTTTTTGATCATTTATCAATTGGATAATGGCTCTTATTTTTATAAATTTGACTTATTCCCCTCTATATTTAAGAGATGAGACTTTTATCAGAAAAACTTGCTTCAAAATTTTTTTCACATTTATGATTGCTAACTGTATTCCCCTCAATCCTATTTCCCCATTTATTCTATTTTCTCTCTCCTTTGCCTTGTCACTCCTCAACAGTGACTGACAGTCTGACTATCACCTCCCCCATTTCACCCTCCCTTCCATGAGCACCCCCCCTTCTCTTATCCTTTTCCTCTCCTACTTTTCTGAAGGGCAAGATAGATTTCCAGACCCTATTGAGTGTGTCTTACTCTCTTTTTGAGCCAATTCTAATGAGAGTAAGGTTTCAGTGTTCCCTGCCATCTCCTCATCTCCCCCTCCATTGTAAAAGCTCTTTTGAGTCTCTTTTGTGTCAAATAATTTACCCCATTCTACCTCTCTCCCTTTCTCCCAGTACACTTCTCTTTCTCACTCCTTAATTTAATTTTTTTTAGATAGAAAGTTCTTATGAGTTACAAGTATCATCTTCCCATGTAGGAATGTAAACAGTTTAATCTTATTAAGTCCTTTATGATTTCCCTTTCTGTTTACCTTTTTTTATGTTTCTTTTGAGTCTTATATTTGAAAGTCAAATTTTCTGTTCAGCTCTGGTCTTTTCATGAGGAATGCTTGAAAGTCCTCTCTTTCATTGACTATCCACATTTTTCTCCTAAGGATTATGCTCAGTTTAGCTGGGTAAGTGATTCTTGGTTATGATCTTAGTTTCTTTGCCCTCTGGAATATCATATTTCAAGTCCTCTGTTGTTTTTCCATTGAGATATTTCACATTTTCTTCCATTTTTTTTCATTCTTTTGGTTTTGTTTTACTGTTTATTGATGTCTCATAAAGTCGTTAGCTTCTACTTGCTTGATTCTAATTTTAAGGAATGATTTTCTTCAGTGAGCTTTTGTACCTTCTTTTCCATTTACCCAATCCTGCTTTTTAAGGAGTTCTTTTCTTCATTGAGTTTTTGTGCCTCTTTTTCCATTTAGCCAATTCTACTTTTTGGGACATTCTTTTCTTCAATGTTCAGAAGGGTTTGGGGAAAAGCTCAGGTGAGTCCCTGCCTTTTTTCTGCCATCTTGGCCAATAAACTTATACTCTCATGGCGCAGGCAATATATAAAAGGGAGTTGGAAAAGGAATAAAAGAAATAAGAAGTTATTAAGTACCCACAGACACTATGCTAAGTGCTTTGTTGATTTTATCTCATTTGATTCTCAAAACAACTGTGGAACATAGGTACTATTATTAACCAAATTTTATAGTTAAGGAAACTGAGGAAGATAGAGGTGAAGTGATTTGCTCAGGATCACATAACTAGTAAGTGTCTGTGGCTGAATTTGAACTCAGGTTTTTCTGACTCAAGGCCCAACCCTTTGTCCACTGAACCTCGATGCCTCTAAAAGGGTAGGGTAGTGAAAGGAAGAAGTAGAAGTGAGCGTGGCTTAGATATGTTGTGAAATAATTTTGTGGTCCAGGAACTCACCAATCAGTGTAGAGGACTAAAAGATGGAGGCATCTCCAGGAAGAGAAGGCTACTGGAAGAGTAGAAAAGTCAGGAGCATAAAGATTAAATCAAGGAATGAAGAAAAACTGAAGTTATTACTTAATGTTTACATTTAAATACAAATGTTTCAAGGGAACATTTTTCCCAGTTTTCTTCTTTGAGGCCAGAATACAGACCCAGTATCATAGAATAATTGATCTGGAGTTGAAAGGTCTATTAGAAGCCATCTAGTTCAGGCATTCCTAACTTGGGGCCTATAAACTTGTTTTTTAAAAAATATTTTGATAATTATACTTCAACATAATTAATTTATTTTTAATACCATCTATTTTATTTTGTGCACTTAAAATATTATTTTCAGAAGGGGTTCATGGGCTTCACCAGAATACCAAAGGGGTCTATGACACAAAAATATTAAGAAATCTCGATCCAGGGTGAAGCCAAGAATGTGGAGTTAAAGGCAAGGATTTGCCTGAGATCTTCCAAATTCCCCTCCAAACAACATTAAAATAACACCTCAAAGTGAATTCTGAAGAGGCAGAATTAATAAAAGAATGGGGTGAAACAATTTTCCAGCCCAAGACAATTTAGAAGGTTGGTAGGAAAGGTCTATCTCACTGGGGTGAGACTGTAGTGCACTCCAGTGCACCAGCAAACCAACAGTAGGCATTGAGGGTGACTGAATCAATGGGAGGTGGGCAGCTTCTGGAACTCTTGGCCCACAGATGGTAAGGCAGTGAGAAAACTGGTCAGAAGGAGACCTGTAGACCCCTTGCTGACATTGGGAGCAGAACTCTGTTCTATTGTTCATATGTGGCTCCAGTTGCAGTCCCAGGGCAAGGAGAAGCATAGACCTGGTCACAGTTCCAGGGCAGAAAAGAAGTCTGGTGGTTGCTCAAACACCAGCCTACAGGTCAGGAGAGTAGTGACCACACCTCTCCTTAGATCATACTACTTCAGAAGAACTGAAAATGTATAGGTCCCCAGAATTAGTTCTGAAATCAGCACCATGAAAAACCTAAAGCTTGTGACAGTGTCATCTCCACTCTGGGAGCAGAGCTCAACTTTAACATAAAGTTATAAGTCAAGAAATAGGCTGGGAAAATGAGCAAACAACAAAAAGAACCTGACCATAGGAAGTTACTATGGTGACAGGAAAGATCAAAACACAAACTCAGAAGAAGACGAGAATGTCAAAAAACTACATGCAAAGCCTCAAAGAAAAATGTGGCTTGGTCTAAGAGAAAAAAAAATTCCTGGAAGAGCTCAAAAAATTTTTTTAATCAAATAAGAGAGGTAGCAGTAAAATTAAGAAAATAAATGACAGTGGTACAAGAAGATAATGAAAAAAGAGTCAACAACTTGATAAAGGGACACATAAACAGTGATATTATAAGCAAACTAAGGAAGCATAGAATAGTTTACCTATTGGATCTATAGATAAGGGAAGAATTTATGATCAAACAAAATATAGAGAGCATTACAGGATATAAAATGGATAGTTTTGATTATATTAAATTTAAAAAAGGTTCTACACAGACAAAACCAATGCAGCCAAGATTAGAAGAAAAACAGAAAACTGGGAAATAGCTAAAGTGTCATTGCCTTTCCTGACATCCCCTCCAAAGCTTCTAGTCCATTCCCTCCCCAAACTACTTTGTATTCATTTTATATTTATTCTATGCATACATAATTACTAATTGTCTCTCCAGTGGAAAGTAAACTCTTTGAAAGTAGGGCCTATTCCATTTTGTCTTTGCATTCCTAGAATCCACCATCATGCCTTAGACATATGTGCTTGACAAATGTTCGTTGATTGAAAGACCAATTAATTCATTTAGAAGTTGATTGCTCCAATGTGATCCTAATTAGAAATATATTTGTTCTCAGAAAGTTACCCCAATTTATTGGTCCAATAGATTTTTTAGGACTAGATGACAAGAAAAATAGTAGGAGGAATTGAAGATAATAACCGGAAAATACGTGGGATGCAAGGATCTGGGTTTGGATTTTGGTCCTGTCTCTATCTGCGGGACCTTGGATAAGTTATATTACCTCTCAGGGCCTCATTTGTAAAACATGGGGGCTCAACTAAATGACCTTTTTGGTCCTTTCCAGCTCTAAGTCCATGATCCTATGTCTTTGCTCAGATTGAGAAGGGCAATGTCCTTGAAGTATCTAAGGTGTTTTCCAGGAAAAGATTTCCCATAGCTTCAGTTGTTGGAGGAAACATAAAGACTATTTAGTCTAATTTCTAATTTACAGATGAGGAAATTGAGGTCCAGAGAATGGACTTGCCCAAGGTCAAACAACTACTGAATGGCTGAGCCAAGTCTACCAAGCCAGCCCGCTTGTCTCCTAGTCCTGTTTTTTACTGTACCCTAGACAGTCTATAGCTGATAGCAAAGATATTTTTCAAAAATCTGGTGATAATAGATTCAGGGCTTAGAAGGTAGTAGATGATAGTGTTGGATAATTCTAAGCAGCCAGCCATCTTCATGAAGTTCTTGATCCTGTCAACAATGCATTTTTTACTCATCACTTTCAGCTCCCTGTCTCTCTGTCTCTGTCTCTCTGTTTCTCTCTGTCTCTCTTTGAGTCTGTGTCTCTGTCTTTATTTCTCTTTCCCTCCCTCTCTCCCATCTCTTTCCTCCCTCCCTCACTCTCTCTCTCTCTGTCTCTCTCTGTCTCTGTCTCTCTCTCTGTCTCTGTCTCTCTCTCTCTCCTTCTCTCTCTCTCAACAGTAGAGAAAGAATTAGGTCCTTGTCCTTTCTCTAGCCCCTGTTTTCCTCTAACAGAAACATTGCAGGATGTGAGATTGGCTGATACCATTAAGATGCAGACATTGTTTCTGAGTTGGGTCATGAGGTGAATAATTCTTTGTGTGACTTTTTAGAAAAGATCATTTCTCTAGCCCAGGTTTACCATACTCTTCAGGATCTTTGAAAGTATCTATGCAGGAATAAAATCCCAAGGATCCTTCTCTAGTCACAAGGGATAATTTAAATACTGGAAATAAGCTTCTGCCTGAGAAAAAAGCAGAAACATCTTTCAAATTTTTTTCTTTATATTTTCAAAATATACGTAGGAACATTTTGCTGAAATACATACATGCATACACATATACACACACATCTTTAGTTGAATGGCAAGAAAGAGCTCCACCTCCCCCCCCCCCAAAAAAGTCTGGACTCTATAGTCTTTATGGTACAGGGTTTTGTTTGTTTAATTCCATGATCAAATGAATAGAAACTACTCTAAATAGGAGAGATGGTATTTAAGAAGACATTTCCTTCTTCATAGCCCTAGAGAACATCTAGTCCAGTACCTTTATATTATAAATTAGATCACTTAGGGTGGGGGAAGGGGGTAAAGTGTCTTGGCCAAGATCACACCCATAGTCAATAATAGAGCTGGGATTCAAACCCATGACTTCTGGCTCCAGATCAAGCACTCTTTCAATGACACCAGACTACCCCCCCAACTCAAACAAGCAGAATAACAGCCAATGGTAACACTAGTTGAGCATACAAGCTTATCTGTAAAATATCATGGATGAGGATAGTGGAAGATCACAAGTAGAAACTTACCTCAAAAAACAAAACCAAAAAAATGGGTGGGAAGGGAATCTCCATAGAGGTCTTTTGGACAGTCAACTAAGGCAGATTGTCTCATATGCTTTTGTAGTTAAAACTGGAAGGCAGGAAATACAGGCATGAAAGAGACCTGCCAATGTTTCTATGGTGACATATTCTCACCATGGATGTCAGAAGAAGGACCATATTTGCTGTCTAATACCAATGTGCTACATAAGGAAGTGGAAATGGTACGTAAGAAGAAGAAAGTGAGAAGACTGGTTGAAATTGACCAACTATACCAGGAACAGATGAAATCTATGCTTGAGGCCAATGCCAGTTTTAAGGTGCTAAGGTATTGAATTAAAAAAAAAATCTCAAAAAGGGGAAGTTGCTAAAAAAAACAGGACAATCACAGATGGCCCAGTTTATGATACATGGTAAAATGGGCTAGCTGGCAGGTTCTACTCCATTAGCACATAGATTATGAGTGGCACTGGAGATGAGTAATCAGGTGTGCCTTGAACTGAATAGGAGGAAGAATGAACTGGGGCTACATTTGGAACATTTTGAAGAACACTTAATGATCTCAAACTTCTTGCCACGGTATTCATATTTTAAAAATACTACTATTCACCAGTTGAAGCTGCATGATTGTGAGTCATGAGTCAAAACAATCTCCAAATGATCCATATTAAGAATAGAAAAGATTCATAGTGGATGTAAATAGGATCCAGCATATTAGGGACAATTTGCATGCAAAAAATACCATAAAAATACTATTGTGTCATAAGAAATGATGGAAGAGACAGTTTCAGAGAAACTTGGGAAAACATAAATGATCTGATGCAGAAGAAATTGAGTAGGATGAGGAGAACAATTTATGCAATGACATTATAAAGACAAATAACTTTGGAAGATTTAAGAACTCTGATCAATGCAATGACCAGCTATGATTTCAGGGAATGCATATTACCCTTCCGCTTAACAGAGAAGTGATGGACTTGAGATGCATAATGGAATACATGATTTTTGGACATGAACACCAATGAGGGAATTTATTCTGCTTGACTATGCATATTTGTTACAAAGTATTGTTTTATTTTTTAATAGGGCAAGGCAGAGGAGGGAAGGAGAGAAAATAAATGCTTATTAATTGAAAAAAAAAATTTAAGTGCTATGAAAGAGATTATTGAGGAAAAATATGATTGGAGAAGGAGATGAGTTTGTGCTGCATGTAATAAGTGTGAAGTTAACAGGTAGACAATCCCTGCATTGCATTGGTGAAATCCTGAAAGAACCAGAGGAAGGTCTCAAATACATTGCATGTTTTCTCTGTGTATAATTTGTAGAAGCTTACGAACCAGACAAAATTAGAAAGCATAAAAGGATTGTACTTATGGAAGGAGTATACACATATATGGGATTAAAGATACATCAACCAGTCAATCAACCAGTAAACATTTATTAGGCTCAGTACTAGGCAATATGCTGGGCACTAGGAATTCAAAGACAAGTAAAATAGTTCCTGACCTCAGAGAGCTTATAGTCCAGCTTAAAGAGACAACATATGCAGAGATTGTAATCCCAGAGAGAATAGTTCTCTCTCACAGAGACTGAGAATATTACCACTGTACCTTTAGGGCACAATAGAGGTAGCTAAGAGGGACAATGGATAGAGCTCTGAGACTGGAGTCAGGAAGACCTGAGTTCAAATCCATACTCACATACTTATTAGCTATGTGACCCTAGGTAAGTCACTTATCCTCTATCTGCCTCCATATCCTCAATTATAAAATGGGGATAATAGCTGCCTACCGGGGTTGATGTGAAAATCAAATGAGATAATATTTGTATTATGCACTTAGTACAGTGCCTGACACATAGTAGGCTCTTAATAAATGCTTATTTTCTTAGTGGAGAGGGAATAGATACTCAGGGTAAGACAGTTTAACTGTCCTATTAAGAGTTATCTTTTATCTCTGAGATATCTGGAGTGAGAATTGAGAGAACTAAGCTTTACTATTATTCTGTGGAGCAGGCATCCTGAGGAGAATTCTTCAGACACCTTGACTTGTTGACACACTGAGAGAGCTGAATATTTGGGCTATGTATAATTCTCCTATCTGTAGAGGAGACAGTAGTTTCACTAGATGGTTAGAGGTGATTCCAGCTGTGATCTTTCTCACAACTAATACTTTGAATTATAAGTAAGAGGGTTGAAGAGGTTGGCAAATTCTAAGAATTTAACCAAAACAAGTCAACCTATGCTCTGATACATAATGACTTCAATGAGAAGGTGTCAACAGGGAGCAATGGTGAAAAAGCGGGTAGTAACATGGTTCTGGTTTGATAAAAACAAAAGAGGACAAAGGTTTGTAGACTACTCAGAAACCTCATACATATACATCATGAAAAAAATTCAAAGAGCACTGAGCCATCTAACGAACCATTCAAATGTAAGCTCTGTGGAAGGAGAAACTATTTCCCATTTTATTTCTATCTCTAATTCCCCATGTGGCACATTATAGATAATAAGTGCTTAATAAATATTTGTTGGATTGAATTTTTATTAGTAGTATTAATAATTCAAAGTCCAACCCATTGTCAATGTCATGGGGGAAAGGGGAGGGCAATGATAAAGTGGGGGAACACCAGACAAGGTGATATATAGCATCAGCTTCATGTACTTTAAGATAGTCATGGAAGTAGTGAAGGCTTAGCCGGCGGCTTGAAACACTGAATAAATAGTCTTTTAATGGAGCACTGAATTGGGTTTGTACTCAGTTAGTGTGGTACAACTGACAGTCAAGAAGTAGGTGGGTTGGCATAAAGTTGCAGGCTGGCGCTTCTCAAAACATCATGAAGATTACCTTGAAACAGAAGACAGAGAAGTGAGTGGTGCTCCTTTGTATTCTGAAACCACAAGAAGACAAGATACAGTGAAATAAATCAGAAACACCCTACCGCCTGGAAGTGCTTTGGTGCAGATGACATTGACCCCTAATTAAGGTAAACCAGGAACACACAGGAAATGGACTGAAGAAATGGTTTGAGAATGTTGTTTTTGTTATTATTACTATTAATAACAATACCAAGTTCAACCCATTGTCAATGCCAAAAATAGCACTGGATAAAATATAAATTTCTTACTCTCTTATCCCAGACCTCCCCCATCCTGGCTCCAACCATTATACATGAGTACTATATCATAACAAAATCAGAAACATTGTTTTTACCAATTAAAGGCAAAGCTCCATATGGCTTTTTGTCAGTTGCACCCTTAGCTTCAAGTCATACGTGTTGTCAACCAGTTCAGGGCAATCATAAGAAATTACTCCATCCCCAATCCTTGATTAGATGAAATAAGAGATGGAATTGAGGAGTTACTGCCATCTGAGGTGGAAAGTGTTGATATCCTTGAAAAAAAACCCCAGGAATTCTTCCTAATAACAAAATGCATTCCCCCACCGATGTCTAAAAATGATTTTGAAAAGGAAATGAGCATAGTTAGACTGGAATTTAAAAAACACACAACCCTTTTTTAAGATGCATGGCATGAATCCAACTAGTAGACCAATTATACCAGAACAAAGTAATTCCAAAAAGCTGGCATTTGCTATTGTATACAAATGCATAAGTTGGATTTTAACCCAGATCCTTTGACTCTAGAATGAATTTATGTTTTATGTCATTTTGTTTTATTCCCCACTAAAGCAAGTGACCTCCAGGTGTCCAGTGGCTCCACAGGAACTGATAGACTCTCTCAGTTTGGCTGTTTCCGACATCATTGCTCACTTCTCCCATAAAAGTTGTACAGAAAACATTTCAGAGTTCTAGGATATATCTACCATCAGTTACCCTCACAAAGCCAAAAAACTAGTAAGAAAAAAAACAAAATAAAACAAAGGACATCATTCTTCGTTAGGCTTATAGGATACTAATACACAGAGGAGAGCTATTCTAACCCCTTCCTTTTATAGATGAGAGAGTTAGGAAATAAAGTGACTGGACCAAAGTAATACATTAGCAGAGCCTAGTATCTGAACCCGGGTTCCCTGACATAAAATCATTACTTCTAAACGTTAAACATTTCCTGTCCTTATGCTAGCCAACTTTCCCTTTGCCAGCTTCTTCAGAAAAAAAAAAAAATGAAACTTATCTCCT
The DNA here is from genome assembly GCF_900497805.2 of Vombatus ursinus. Lineage (NCBI taxonomy): Eukaryota > Metazoa > Chordata > Mammalia > Diprotodontia > Vombatidae > Vombatus > Vombatus ursinus. The sequence continues at coordinate 11,270,167 of NW_020954603.1, read as the reverse complement.
AAATAGAGAAAAAGGAAAAATGAAACGGCACCAAACTAACTTTTGAGGGCTCTCTAGTCTGATGGAATTATAGATCCACAGTTGGAAGGGACCTCAGAGGCCATCTGGGCTAATCTTCTTTTAACAGATGAGGAAACTGAGGCTCAGTGACATGCCCAAAATTACACAGGCTATATGTGTTAGTAGTGGGATTTGAACACAGCCCTCTCACTGCAGAGCCAGTGATCTTTCCACTGTACCATGCTCTCTCCAACAACCAGACTCCAAAGGATATAGCTTGAAACCAGGGAGTATCCTGCCTCCCCTCCCCATATCTGCAGCTGCATGTCTCTTTTGGGAATGAAATACAATGTTTTTGCCCCATATAACCTGGAAAGAAAATAATCCTTTATGAAACTGGAAGGGATAGAATGAGAGAAAGGGAGAGAGATATGTAAAGAGGGAGAAACACAAAGAGAAGGAAGGAAGAAAGGAAGGAAGAAGAAAAGAAGGAAGAAAAGGAGGAAAGAAAGAATGAATAAGAGAGAGAGAGAGAGGGAGAGAGAGAGAGAGAGAGAGAGAGAGAGAGAGAGAGAGAGAGGGAGGTGTGATTGAGGTTGGGGCAGAGAGAAAGATAACTGTGGGAGGAAGAGAGCCCCCAATAAAATGAAGACATTCTTTTTACTAAGTGCAGGGAGAAGACAGAAGGGAATCGAATCAGAGCTGCTCTTGTTCCATTCTCCCCGCCTGAGTTCGCACATAATGAAAGGGGGAGGTGATTGGACGGGTCTAGCAGCAGCTACTGTTCAAAGGAAGGACCTTTGACCTCCATAACAGCAGGGGACCCTCCACTGCTCTGATGACACAAATATGGAAATGACTTGGATGGGGAAGGAGATTCTCATGGAAAGTGGTGGAGCCCTTCGGCTCTCTCTAAACTCCAATGTTCTCTCATCCGTCACCTCTTGCCCTCCTCTCCGCCGGCACCCTCCTCCCCATCAGAAAGCTGCTGAAGTTGCCAGGACACAAAGGTGAAGGGTTGGGAGAGTCTCTAGTCCATCTTGGAGGGAGATGGCACCAATTCATCATCTGGATGACAAAACACTGTTAATGGCACCAATAAAGAAGTGTGAATGTAATTTTCTCCTCCGTGTTATTGTCTGGGTAGCTGGCATATTACTTACCAGATCAACTGGCCAGTCAAAAGCATTCCGGAAAGCCCCGTCTGTCTCTCTGTGCAGAAGGGCTGCTACGCTTCGGGGTGGACATAGCGGGGTGGACTTAAGAATGGGTCCTCAAGCTCAGCTCTCATCTAATCAGCTGGACAGGAGAAGTAGCTATGTTTATCTGTGACACCTGGGAAATCCTGCATAAGTAGTCAATTGAGCTCAAAACAGCTAACTGCATTCTCTTTTTTGTTTATTTTAAATGAGGGCTGGGGCCGGGGAGGGAGTTGGGGCAGAGATGCCTCCAGATTTGTCGACTATTGGTGATTAGGAAATGGAAGCAACTCAGGAGGAAATTTTCCTGATCAAATTCCTCAAACAAAATTTAATTTCAGAGGCAAGATTGTGTAGTCAGTGGACAGAATGCTGGTCTTCAACAATCAGGAAGATGGGGGATAAAATCCCACCTCTGACCTTTATAGGTCTGTGTGACCCTCAAGGAGTCACTTAACTTTCATTAGTTTCAGTTTCTTGAGCTGTAAAATGAAAATTATAATACGTATAGCACCTACTTCCTACAGCTGTTGTGAGGAGACTGCCTTACATTGTCTATAAAGTACTTTGTAAACCTTAAAGTATCATATAATCATAATCATAATAATTATAATAACGAGTAGTGTTTATGTCCTGCTTTAAGGCTTACAAAGCACTTTACATATATTATCTCATTCTATCCTCAACACAATGCTGGGACAGAGGTGCTGTTATTATCATGCTCATTTTACAGATAAGGAACCTGAGGTAGATAGAGGTTTAAGTGACTTGCCCAGGTCACACAGCTGTTGTTCAGTCTTGTTCAACTCTTTGTGACCCCCTTTGGAGTTTTCTTGGCAAAGATACTGGAGTGGTTTGCCATTTTCTTCTCCAGCTCATTTTACCGATGAGGAAACTGAGGCAAACAGACTTGTGATTTGTGACTTGCCCAGGGTCACACAGCTAAAAAGTGTCCGAAGCTAAATTTGAGCTCAGGAAGACAAGTCTTCCTGACTCTAGGTCTGGTGCTCTATCTTACTGTGCCACCTAGTAAGTGTCCAATGATGGGGCTTAACTCAGGTCTTCCTGACTCCACTGTTAGCCCCTGGGCTAAGTAGTTGCTGCACCTCCTGACTCTTCCAAAGCTCAGTCCTCAGTCCTTCCTTTTTTCTATCCTCTCTTCCTTTTCCCTTTTCCCTTTTCCATTCCTCCCTTTCTACCCTTCTCTCTCCCTTTTGCTTCTCTTTTGGCATCGTATCTACTTCCATGTGTAATGCAATGAATAACGCTCTGGATTCAGAGTCAGGAAGACCTGGGTCTAAAGCTTGCCTCAGACACTTACTAGCTGGGTGAATCTCAGGAGATCATTAAACTCTCTAGGATTCAGTTTCCCCATCTGCAAAATGAAGTTGGGCTCTAACCCTAGGGTTCATTCTAGCTCTAAGACTAGTCTCCTAATTTCATCTCTATATAGATGATTCCCAGACCTGTATCCTGAACCTCAACCTCTTCCCTGAGTTCAGATTCTAGACCAGAGGGATCAAATGCATGACCCACAGGCCAGATATAGCCCACAACACTCTTGAGTGCAACCTGAACCAGATTAAAATGTGATTGGGAAATAGTAACAATATACATTTTTTTCAAACTCTAAAGTATAGAATGCATTACATTTTAAAACTAAGTCAATATGCAGTTCATAGAGATCCTTATGCATGGTTCATTGGCCCCCATTTCTACTTCAGTTTGACAATCCTAGATTTCCAAATACCTGATCTATCTTTCTACCTGCTCCAGCACTTTCAGTTTGCTGAGGAAGTAAGGTATAGTGGGGCAGCTAGGTGGCTCAGTGGATAGAGTGCTGGGCCTAGAGTCAGGAAGACCTGAATTCAAATTTGGCTTCAGACACTCACTAGTTGTGTGACCCTGAGCAATGATTTAACCTCTATTTGCCTCAGTTTCCTCATCTATAAAAGAAGCTGGAGAAGGAAATGGCAAACCACTCCAGTATCTTTGCCAAGAAAACTCAAAAAGGGATCATCGTAAAGAGTCAGACATGACTGGACAACAACAAAGCTATGGTGAATAAGCACTAATTTTAGAATTAAAAAAAATTTTGGTTCAAATCCTATCTCCTCTACTCCCTGAGTGAAATTGGTCAAGTCACCTCTCTAGGTCTCAGTTTCCTCATCAATAAAATGAGAGCATTGGACTAGATGACCTCTAAGATCCCTTTCAAATCTCATCCTATGATCTTATGCCCCAAACTGAACTCAGATTACCCTGAAAGCCCATGCCCCTTCCTAGATTTCCCATTTCCTTTGATGGCTCCAAGAGCCTTCTAGTCACTCAGTCCAGAAACCTTGGAGTCATCTCCTCTATTTCCCTCACTTTCTATGACCAAGTCTTCTCAATTCCATTTCCTCACATTCATTCTCTCCTCACATTGTAATGACTCCAGATTATTGAGGCTCTCAGAACTTTCCTAGACTTTTGAAATGACTGCACATCGTTCATACCTTCTCTTCCCTCCATACAATCTAATTTCCATCCAAACTAGAGCAGTTGCTGTTCCCTGGAGGAAGGGAATATAGTCTATTCTGAACTCTTCTACACAAAAGCTTGTAGTGGCTCACTATTGTCAATAAGAATAGGGACAAGGGCCAAGGCATAAAAAAAAAATTCCTCAAATTGTCATTTAGGGACCTGAACAATCTGGAACCAATTTACTTCTCAAGTGTTATTTCAGAATATTTCCCTCCATCTACCCTGAGTTCTAGCTAAATTAGACCAATTGCTGTTTCTTGATTTCTTCTTGTCCTCTCTGACCTCCATATATTCATGAAGGCCATCTCCCATGTCTCCAGGCTACTCGTTCCTTCCTCATCTCTGTTTTTTTTCTTTCAGAACCTTTCTCTTCCTTTGAAGGCTCATCTCAGGCTCCACTTCCTCTCTATTTTCCCTTATCCCCTAGCTGAAAATGAACTCTCTCTTAACATATTTATTATTTTTATCAACCCTCTCTATAAGATCATTGATTTAAAGCTAGGAGGGACTTGAGTCTCTTTCATCTGACTTCTTCAATTTTATATAGGCACTTTTCTAACTGAGGCCCGGAGATGTTTAGAGAGGTCACATAGGTATTAGAGATAAAGGTACTATTTGAATCCAGGTCCTCAGACTGTATCCCATGCTCCCTTCCCTGTAGCATTCTCTCTTCTTTGCCCTTACCTTACTTTGTATCATCCTTATTTCTATACATGTTTCCCACCCCCACACCCCATTAGATTGTAATCACCTTTATGGCAGAGGTTGTTTGGTCTTTCACTTGCTATTTCTAAGACTTAGCACAGTGCTAGCTTATGCTTAGAAAGCTTTTAATTAATTTTTGCTGAATTGAGCTTCAAATTCTTGTTATATTTGTTCTCATGGATTCCACAGATCAAATCCACTACATGCAGACATATTAAGGTAAAATAAAGGAAATACATTTTTTCATAGAAGCCCACAAACAACATAGCCCCAAGTATAATTTATTTTAGAGAATTGTCAAGTCTTCTCTTCTCTACACCTTCCTCTTATGTTTAAAATGGGTTTTCCCAAGTTAATTGCCTAGGTGAAGACTCAAGCAATTAAGTAGGCAACTGGATGGTTACCTTAACGGTTGATTTCCAAACTGTGGGGAATGTTCTCAAAAGACTCAGAGTATTTCATAAAGAATTCCCCTCAAGGTTTAATTTGTCTGTGTGAGCTCCTGCTATGAAGCTAGTTGGTAAAATGGTGAATTGAACCAGATTGCAAATCAGATCTTTTTTATGTGAAGAACTCCCTTGCTAGGCTGCAGCTGTCCTAAGCCAACTTTCTGGTTCTTCCCCATTAACAGCTAATTGATGCAATCTGAATACAACTAGGAAACCCTCTTCATGGTCCCAAGTAGGAAGCCAGATACCTATGGCAGCCTGATGCCATGGAAGGGATTTGAAGTCCTAGGACCTGGGTTCAAAATTCATTTCTACTACTAATTAGCTGTGTGATATTGGACAAGTCACTTAAGTTGTCTGGGACATGGTTTCTTCCCCTATAAAATGAGGGCATGGAATAGGTGACCCCTTCCAGCTCTAAGAATCCATATGCCTAACTACTGAGGACATTTTCAGATATTTCAGTTGATACACTCTATTGTTAAGCAAATATACCACTTTTTCCTCCCTAGAAACTATGGTGAAGCCAGAGGGGGATTTAGTCTCCAAGACAGCCCACAAAGAAGTAGAGACCTTAAGTGGAAAGCATGGCCAGGCACAAGAATCGAGAACAGCACCATTGCTAGCTAATAACCAGCCTTCAAATGTGATGCACTAAGTCACAAAGGGATTTCTATTTTGCATTACACATTCATGGGGATGAAAAGGAGGTGAGGTGTTGGGTATCTAGAGGTCAGAGAAAAAGGCCAAGAGCCAGAGGGGTCTGGGCTCAGCGCTTTATGCCCTTGTGTAAGTGACTTGACTTTCTTGTCCCTTTTCATGACCTTGAACAAGTCCCTCAACTTCTTTATTCATCCAGGCAGGCAAATGTGCAGGGGGGGAGAAACAAGATGTCATGAAACAGCAAATGTTGTGTCTGAAGCGAGCTCCTCCAGGGAAATAAATTACAGTCCTCTCACCCCCACCAAAAATGGTTTTTTTTTCACAGTGTGGCTAAAGGTGCCATTTTTTAATAACATCATTGGAATATCAGCTCCTTGCAAAATACAGTGGGACAAACGGCTGCATGCCTTTTCGTGACATAATAAAATAAGATAATCGTGTGCAAAGCTCCAAGCCAAGATTTCTTGTAAAGAAAAAAAGGCCTCCCTCCCTTTTTTTTTTCTTTCACGGGCATGTAAGCAAAATGTAGGTATGCTCACTGGAGAGCAGAAGCCATTAGGGTCATATTCAGTGGGGGAGGGGAAGGGAATAGAAATACCTGCCATAGGATCATCTTACAGAATGAAGCTCCTTTCCTTTCTGTACCTAGAGGTGACCTGTTCCTCTTTCTCTTTGAATTATACCAGTGGCCATCATGGTGGTGTGAGTCAGCTGGAGCTTGTCCCACTCCCCTCATGGCTTAAAGCCATGCCACTCTAATTTGAGGAGAGAGCTGAAAGGGTGGCAGGCATCCCAACATGGAGGACAAGTAGAGCTTTGTTTACTGTCCTCTTCCTCCTTCCCTTTGGGCAGCAGCCAGCATCTGTCATCTGGGTTGCTAGGTATATGTCATTACCTAGCCAATTATGTATTGCTACATCCTGTATCCCCAATTCCTTGCATATGAGAGAATACCAAAGGCCCAGCACCAAAGGGAAGCAGTGGGGATGATTTGGAGGAAATGGAAGGGGAGGTTGACAAGGAAGGTCTCCAGATTTGGCCACACTCCCCTCTCACCCCCAAACCCCAATACCACTGGAATGATTTTTATAGGGAGACAGTTGATGTAGTGAAAAGGGTGATGGTCCTAGAGTGAGGAACTTGGTCTTTCAAATCCTGCCTGTGCTATTAATTTATCTGTGTGACCTTGGAAACATCACTTTTCTCTCGTCCTCAGTTTCCTGAACTATAAAATAAGAGGGTTGGACTAGATGATTTTGAAGGTCCCTTAACTATGAATCTATGACTTATACAACTTCACTCATTCTTTTCCAACTTTTCTCCCAACCCCCTTCCTCACACAAGCAATAGACCCTAAGGGGCCCTAAGTCTCCCCCATATGTTCCTGATGTATAGAATGAAACAGAGGAAGTTACCAGGAGAAGAAGAAGCATGGGGATCATTTGAGATCATACTGATCTCTAGAATCCACGAGCCCTTTTTGGAGCCTTGCTATTTATTGCTGTACTGGGGCATCTAGACAAAATATTTGCTGAAACCTGCATTTTTCTGTCTTCTAAAACTTGTAATAAGTTTAAGGCAAACATTTTAACCCATCTTTGTGTCTGTCACGTCATGGATACATAGTGCTTCAGTAAGTATTTAGTATTTATTGAATGTTTGGATGAATGAACGAATACTAACTAAATGAATGAATGCCTGAAAAATGGGGACAATAGAAGGCAGTAACCTTTCTGAGACACAGAATACTGAGCAATCCTGAGAATATAGGTATGCCCAAAAGTCAGACCAATCATAGTATTTTTGGAGAATTCCATAAGGAAATATTTTTTTCTCAGAATCACAGAATGTCAGAGTTGAGAGAGAGGCCATGTAGTCCAGCTTAGAAACATAAAGGAATTCTTCCTACAACATACCTGATAACAGATCATCAAGCCTTTGCCTGAAGAGCTCAACTAAAGGAGGAACTCTCTACATTCATTCCCAAAGTAACTCATTCCATTTTTGAGAGCCTTAATTATTAGGAAATTTTCCTTTCCATCAAATTTAAGTTCAGCTCTCTGCAACTTCCACTGTCTCTGTCCTCTGGGGCCAAGGAGAAAGAAACCTAATCCCTCTACCACATGACAACCTTTCAAATGCTTAAAATTTGCTATCATGCTTACCCCATCTTCTCCCAGTTAAATATCCCTAATTTCTCCAGTTGATTCCCATATGTCATAAATTCAAGGCTCTGTACCATTCTAGTTGTTTTCTTTCAGATATTCTCCAGTTTATTAATGCCACTTCTAAAATGTAGTGAACCTTGTATTTCAGATGGGGTCTGACCAGGGGAGAGTATCAATGGACTATCACCTCCTGATTCCTGGAAGCTATGTTTCTCTTGATATAGTTCAATATTAACTTTTTGGCTCCATGCATCAGAAGCTGCATGGTAGAGTAGATAAAGAATGAAGAAGACCTGGATTCAAGTTCTGCCTTTTTTTTTTTTTTTTTGCTTTTTGGTGAGGCAATCAGGGTTAAGTGACTTGCCCAGAGTCACACAGCTAGTAAGTGTTATGTGTCTGAGGCTGGATTTGAACTCAGGTCCTCCTGACTCCAAGGCTGAAACTCTATCCGCTGCACCACCTAGCTGCCCCTCAAGTTCTGCTTTGGACAGATCCTAACCATGTGCCCATGGGCAAGTCACAATGTCATAGTGCCCTCAGACAACACTTCAATACTATAACTTATATTTGAGTGTCACTTTTCTCTGTAGAGAAAACTTAAATACTGGAAGTTCCCTGCACTGACAAATTAAGTCTGAACCAAAGCGTACAAGATTATCATTAATTCACATTGAGCTCACAGTTAATCAAAATTTCTGAATCTTTTTTCAGAAAGACTGCTGTCCATCAGTGCTTTCCTCAAGAAAATTAATGTCATAATCTTCATAGAAATTAGACTTTTATGTCTTTTTGTTATTTTGTTTTCTCTTTGACCCATTTAAGCAAATTGAATTCCTGTTTGGGTCCATGGTGGGGAAGAAAGGACATAGTGGGATCATAGGATCACAAATTTAAAGCTGGAAGGGACCTGAAAGATCCTCTAGTCTAACCATTTCATTTAACAGATGAGAAAACAAGGGCCAAGAGAAGCAAAGTCAGTTGCCAAAGATCATGCAGAATCTGGATTTGAACCCAGGTCTTCTGTTTCCAAACCCAGATTTTTTTGTGGGGGGGGAGTGATATGAGGAAATGCCAAAGTGTGATTTAGGTAGTATTTTCATTCCTTACCATGACTATTCAGATTGGATTGCTGTACTCATTCATGAATAAAACCCAAAACTTCATACTGTTGATTGGACAGACATACCTGATTTCACAAGCAGAGAGAGACAGAGACAGATACAGAGACAGAGACAGAGAGAGACAGAGACAGAGTATTTCAGTTAAGAAATGAGAAGAGTAATCAAGACAAGAAGTTCCTCTCCCTGATTTAAGGAAGTCAAGGGATTTCACCTTCCCAGCCAGCAAGGTGGTGTCAACTGAGCACCTAGAGTCAAGAAGACCTGAGTTCAAATCTTGCCTCACACATTCATTGGAAGTGTAACCCTGGATGAGTCACTTAACCTGTTGTTTCTCTCAACTATTTCACAAGGTTATTGTGAGGATCAAATAGGAAATTCTGTAAAACCTGAAGTGCTCTATAGATGTTAGTTAGTATTATTATGAGGCATAAATTCATCCACCCTCTGCTCTGTAGGGATTTTTGAAGTGATTGAAACAAAGATACTTTCAAATATTTCCCCCAAAGTGATATGCCGAGGTGTTCTTCTGATCTGTGTGGCTGTTTGTACACTCTGCAGATGCTCTTTCCTTCCAAGACTAGATTTCCTCACACTCTGGTTTGTCTCAACATGTGCAGTGCCCTATGATACCCATGACTTACCATTTAGATTATTTCTTGCAAATAGTTCAGAAGAACATCACACATCCTGGAGTGACTTGACCTCACACACTGTGGTTGGCACATGGGAAATATAATCAGCAATCAGCCCTTTTCAATCAGGTACATGTTTCCAGCTCTTCAGGATACACCCCTAAGAAGAGAAAGTGGCAGCTGTGATCTAGTGGAAAGGACATGAAACATGGTAACAGGAAGCAGCAGTTCAAAAATCACTGGCCCTGGAGGCACAGTTCCTACATTCAGATCTCATTTCTCATGTTTACTATCTGTGTGATCTTGGGTAAGTCATTTAATCTACCCTGAGCTTCAGTTTCCTCATCTGTACAAATAAAAACGTTGGATTATATGGCCTTCTAAGTACCATTCAGTTCTAGATTTATGATCTTATGATTTGGGATTCAATCCCTGTGTGTCTTTGGGTCACTTTGCTACTCTGGGCTTCAGTATCTTTATCTGCAAGAGGATGGGCTTGATGTAGGTGACTTCTAAGGTCTCTTTTAGTTCTAAAATTCTGTGGGTACTATATGGTGCTGGCCTAATTTAATTTTACTCTCCTCAACTACAGTCTCCAAAGAATTTAAATTGATATGTGCCTAAATGATAATGGAATTCACCTGAATGAGATTCATCCAAAGGGCACATGTTGGTCATGAACAGGCTGAAAACACTTTACACATGAGAAACTACAAAGGATCACTGGGGTGAAGGAAGATATCAAAGAAACACCTAAATGAAAAATATCAACCAATCAACAAGCATTTATTAAGTACCTACTATGCGTGTGGCACTGGGGATGCAAAAATAAATGTTCGTGCTTTTAACAAGCTTGCTTTCTACTGAGTTGTTCATGTGGGAAGAACCAGGGAGAACCATGGACAGCTCCTCTGCTCTACTGGTATCGTCACGCTGTCACAAGATATTGGGTAGAACCCTGACAGGATTCCTGGGAGGATGTGAGTGAATGTTATGGATATGCAGATCGAGTTGGGTGCAATAAGCATCATTGAAGCAAATACCCACATGGAAAAGGTCATAAATACATCTGAGTATTTTAGAATGTTGACTCTCAGCACAAAGACATGTAAGAAAAGATTTATTGCTGACCTGTGTCTATCAGAGAGAAAGTACTCCTTTGGCTGAAAAGCCTCAAATAGTCTTTACTAGAAAAGCTGGAAACCTCACCCAGTGGGTTTACTTTCCTCAGGAATATCTCCCCAGAATGAATAAGTGATATTAATTCAAGGGCTCATTAATGAGATGTGCATACATAATGGCTGTGGATGGCACACTGCTAACTACCTTACTTGCTGTGAACTGTCATTGATCCCAATGACAGGTGGTCTTGTTAGAAAAATTAGAAAATCTTGGAAATCTAAATGGCCATGACAGCCAGAATGAAATAGATTGCCTTCTTTGAGGAACAATGGAAAGGAAGATAATTTGTCTGTTCCTGAAGAGGTGCAAATATTTCCATCGTTGCCAGAGCACTATATGCATTAATCATCCTTCCCAAATAGCTCCCAGGTCACACTTATTGGATAAAGCCCTATCACACTCTCTCCAATACTAGAGAGGCTCATTGAATAGTATGATGTCATTGCTATGCCAGCTAAGATACATTATTCCTCTTACATCAGTAAATAGATGTCTGCCATGATCCATATAGCATCTGTCTGGCATTAGCATTAAATTTCAACCAGCTGCAGTATATTCCTGTCAGTGTTATAGGTTTTACTTCCTTACCTTCATGCATTCTATGTTCCAATCAAACTGGGTGACTAGCTATTCTCTGAATTATACATGTCATCTCACACCTCCATGCATTCAGACAGGCCCCTATGCCTGGGATGCCCATTCTACTCGTCCACAGCATCTCAGAATTCTCATCTTCCTTTGAAACTCAGTCTAGTTGTCATTTCCTCTTTGAAGACTTCCCTGACCCCTCTTGCTGAGTCTTATCTCCCTCCTCTCATTTTCCTGAAGCACTTTGCCTCTTTCTTTTGCTTCATTCTTTCCCCACTTTGTAGTACACTTGTTTTTGCATATATAGTATTCCATCATCATCTGCTCCCTTCTGCCAATAAGCCCTTTGAAGTAAAGGATCATATAGTTGTTTTTAATTTCTGTATCCTTAGTGCCTGGCAAAGTGTCTTGTACGTCCTTCAATTCCACTATACATCTATCATCCTGGGGATGTGGCTACTCCCTCCAATAGTGAGTTTGTGATCCAGCCTCACCTTCTGAACCTATGCTACTCTTGTTCATTTCCTTCCATAAATGCTCCACTAGGAATCCAAACAATGTGTGGGAGGGTCTTTTGACATTCTTGGAATACCAGGGCATCTCACAGGCTGTCCAACTCTTATCCTTTACTCTTGCCACATGAATAGCCAACCTGCTTTCCTTATGTCTTTTTTAAAAAATTTATTAATTTTGATTTATCAACAATCACTTCCATATGCTTTTGAGTTTAAAATTTTTCTTCCTCTTCCTCCCCACCACCCTCCTTATGTCTCTTTAATGATATCTCCTATGCCATTTCTTGCATATAAGCCTTCACTGGTAATATGGTGCTACTTGTCCTTTCTTTGTCCTTTAAGTGAACTTCAATTTTGATTTCTGGGAAATTATTGGGTTCTATGATTCATAGACATGTGGCATCCCTGGGAGAAATTAGTGTTTAAAAGGTAACTTTTTGTTTCAGGGAGAAGACTGGGGCTTTGTATGTGCTATACAATACTTTGCATATAGTAGCTGCTTCATAAATATGTGTTGAAAACCACCCAAATTCTATCCCATTTGCCAATATCAAATCTTCATGGGATTCCTATGGCCTCTAGGATAAAATGCAAACTCCTCCATCTGTAACTCAAATTGCTTCACAATCTGGTTCCAACCTATGTTTTCAGAAAGTTTGCACATTACCCCTCACACTTTACATTCCAGCCCAACTGCCCTACTTGCCATTCCCTGCATACAACATGCCAATTCTCACATATGTGCCTTTTGACAGCCTGTGCCCCACCCCATGTTGGGAACATTCTCCTTCCTCATCTTTACTTCATAAGATCCCTAGCTTTCTTTAAAAAACAGTTCAAGGAGTTGGTGATGGGACCACTCCCTCCAGTGGAGAGAGGTCTTCTTGACTTCAGGACCAGTTCTCTATCCACCATACCACCTGGTAGCTTCTAATGGCAAAAGCATCTTAAACTTAATGTGTCTAAAATGAAATTCATTGTCTTTTGTCCCAAACCTATTCTTTTTCTGAACTTCCCTATTTTTGTCCTAGGCACCCAGGTTTGCCACCTGGGAGCCATCCGTAATTCTTTTATCTTCCTTACCCCAACATATCAAGTCAATTTCCAAATCTGGTTATTTCTCTCTCTACAGTATCTCCTATATCTCTCCCCTTCTCTCTACTGTTACATCTGCCAATGTAGTTCAGGTCTTCATCATCTCTCACCTAGACCATTACATTTCGCCTCCCAACTGGTTTCTGTGCCTCAATCCCCTTCACTCCCCAATCCAACTGACACATTGTCAAAGTAAGTTTCCTAAACTGTGGGACTAACCATGCAATCCCCAACCTAATAAACTCCAATAACTCTTTGTTACCTCCAGGATCAAATGTAAACTCCTCTGTTTGACCTTTAAGTCAATTCATAACATGCCTCCAACTTACCTGTCCAGTTTTATTATGCATTACTTCATTTTACATAATCTGTGGTCCAGTCAAACTGTCCATCTTGTGGATCCTTACAGGGAATACTCCATCTTCTACCTACATCTGGGCTTTTGCGCTAGTCATCCCTCATACCTGGAATGGACTCACTCCTCTCCTCTAACTCCCTAGGATCCTTCAGATTTCAGCTCAAATGACACCTTTAATATGAAGTCTTTATTGATTCCCACAAATACTAGTGCTTTCCACACCCTAAATTATCTTGTATAAGGTGTTTCAAAAGTCTTAGTGCAGTGTGAGGCTTTAATTGGCTCGAGACTTTGGGGACATATTGCATTGATTTTATACATACTTATACATGCATATGCTGTCTTCACCAATAAACTGGAAGATCCTTGAAGGCAGGAATTGTTTCTTTTTTTTGTCTTTGTATCTGTTCCCATGACCAGGCACTGGCATAGAGCAGTAATTGATTAGTAAATACTTGTTGATGGAATAATTGATTGATTTGTGTATCCCAAGATTTACCACCCCTACACTGATAAGAATCAGCCCTGGAGTTCCCTCTTTTCTGCTACATTGAGAGGAAACCAGTAGAACACTTTGACTATCCACCCTTATGGACAGCCTCCATCACAGTAATGGACATTTTTGGTGACTATAGATCTCTTTATATTTTTGCCTCATCTGATGTTTATGGTGATCATTGAGCAGGATTATTTCTGTTGTCATATTTTTCAAGAAATTTCAAATTGTTTTGCTATATGAATTGGCAACCCTTTTGGGGAAAAGATAGGTTAAGAAAGAGTTTTTTTTTAATCAACATATTTAAAATCATTTTAATTCATTTTTAATCAACAAAACGTAAGCACAATAGTGTTTTATATTTCCTAATCTTTTAGTCAATTGCAAAAGAGTAAGGATGTGGTCCATTGTTAAATATTACTAATGGAAATTTGCTTGTTCTCTGTTAAATACTCTCCTTAAAGCTTCTCTTACCTCATGTAGAGATGATTCACATAAAGATTGTGTGTGGGTAAGAGACTAGGCATATAAGTCAATCATTAACATTTACTTAGTTGCTTTTTAGTATTAATAGGTTAAAGGATTTTTTCCATATCTTTTATGTCTTCCCCTCCTTCACATACCATGTATATTATTTCTTTAGTACTTTCACAGTTATGATTCCTTTAGCATGGATCTCTTCTCTATACTCTTGGTCTATATACTTTTCTCATCTTTATTCTCCTTAATGCCATTTCTTCTTCCCTTATAAGGACCACTAGGATTGTTATTTTAGGGTCCAAGTGTGGTGGTCTTACTGTTTTAGTTGCCAGAACAGTTTGTCATATCTTTACAGATCTTTTCCATTTTTCTTCTGTTTGTTTTCCTTCCATTTTTATCTTTAACTACTCTTGGGGTGACTCCTTTTAGTTGAATCTCTTGCTAAATTTTATTCTTTTTTTTTGCAGTTTTATATGATGCACATTCAGTACCTACCAATTATTTTCTGGAAGAAAATGTTCATGATATAAAGTCATGAGGTGTCTGTGGAGTCCTCAAATCTTTGGCCTCTCTCTTTGTACAGAGTTTCTTCACATACACACACATGCTTATGTTTGTGTATTTGTGTATAAGAATGTCTATATTTATTCAATAAGTGTTTATTAAACCCCTGCTCAGTCATTGTTAATAGCCAGCATTTATATAGCACTTTTGAGACTTGCAAAGCCCTTTACAAATGCCATCTTATTTTATAATACAACAGCCTGTGAGTTAAACGTTATTATCCCCATTTGACAGATCAAGAAACCAAGGCAGAAAAAGTGAAATGACTTGCCCAGCATCACACAGCTGGTAAATGGCTGAGGGAGGATTTGAACTCAGTTCTTCCTGACTCTAGGCCCAGTGATCTATGTGCTATGGCGCCACTTAGCTGTGCTGGATACTGGAAGTACAAAAACAAAAAATGACATTGTCCCTACCTCAAGGAGCTTACGTTATTAGGAGAAAACAACATGTGAGAGATAAACAAATAAAAAATATATCAAAGTAATTCCTGGAAGAAGCCTTAGCAACCCAGGGTTTCAAGATAAGTCTCCTATGAAAGGTAGAACTTAAGCAGAACCCTGAAGAAAGTTGGGGTTTCTAAGAGGCAGACGGAAGGCAGTTTCTTTCTAGGCATGGGGAGACAGGTTAGGCAAAGGCCTAGGGGTGGGAGATGAGATGTCATATACCAGATACACCAAGTAGTCTAGCTTGGCTCAGACAAATAATGTATGAGGGGAACAAGATGGCATAAAACTGAAAGGGTTGGCTGGAACCAATTTTTTGAGCATCTTTAAAAGCTAAGCTGGGGACTCCATGTTTCATCCTAGAGGCAACACACACACACACACACACACACACACACACACACAC
>NW_020954603.1:11156076-11254564 GCF_900497805.2 Vombatus ursinus | reverse complement strand
GTGAGTGTCAACTCTCTGGAGCATCTCCGGTATCTGGGGCAGCCCCTTGACAGTGGATGAAATGATATCACAGACAGCCAGAAAACAGACTAGCCGCAATGGTGAGATAACACAGAAACCTACACAGTCGGCTTATAATTTGGAGTAACGATACAGGAGCCTCCTCTGCTCTAGAGGAAGGGAGAGAGTCAACATGTGTGAGAAAGGCCCAGGTAGATTACTCACTATTAGCCCCTGTACGCTGTAGTTTTAATCCATGTGGATTATATATGTGTGTATATATATGTATCTATATTTACATTCACACATATATACATATACACATGCATGCATATATGCGTATATATGCACACACATATATACGTATGTATATACACATATAAAATGTATATGTATGTATCATCTACTCATATATACATATGCACATATGTGTGTTTTTCATTTTTTATGTATATATAGGGAGATATGAGCACACACATATGCCCACACACACACACACATACAGGGAGAAAGTGGCACAGTTAAAATTGTACAGGGTTTTTTTTTATATAATGAGGAAGGAGACCAATGGCAGAATTTCCCTTGGCTAATTTTCCAGCAGCAGCTGCTACAATGTTCCCACCAGGAGAGACCAGAAGAGTGAGACAGTGATATAATAAATAATGACCAGCTCTGTTGGTCAGGAGAAATTATCACCGTGCTTGGGGGACCTGAGTATATGTTCAGCCAAGAAACATAAGGGAAAGGTGGGGGCAGTGGGAGAAAACAAAATTCCGCAGCTCTGAGAAGCCTCTAGAAGGCTATTCAATTAAATTTGAATAAAATCGTCACAGGATGCTAACCACACAAAATAGAGGGCTAATAGTCTGAAAGCAAGTTAGAAAACCCACATTTCTACTCAGGAAAGAAGGGAAATAGACAGAGCCCCAGAACTGGCATTGCCATGAAATTACAAGTTGATGGGGGGAGCGAGGGGTGGGGGAAAGTTAAATCTCGTTGTCATTGATTTCCTACAGCTCCAATTCAATGTCATTTTCATTGGTTTCTACACATTAGGACGAAAGGCTCCAAGTCCAAATAGGATGCTTTCTGTGCATTGGAGCATAAATGGTATTTAAAGCCTGTGGAGGAGACTGAGATATAGCACTGTTGTACCTAAGGATACCCTATTTTATCCTTGTACTATGGACCGTCGGTTTTGCTGCAATGTGACACGTGCTGATATATGAGAGGCAAAGCTGGACAGGTCCGATCTACGACCATGTATGTAAAAGGAGAGGGAGGAGGGAAGGGAAGAAGCATTTATATAGGGCCTACTACATGCCAGGAACTATGCTAAGTATTCTACAAATATCATCTCATTTGATGCTGATGACTCTGAGAGGGAGGTACTATTATTATGTCCAGTCTACAACTGAGAAAACTGAATCAGAGAGGTGATGTGGCTCGCCAAAGGTCACACAGTTAGTAAATGTATGAAGCTAAATTTGAACTCAGGTCTTTCAGATTCTAGGTCCAGCATTCTGTCCATTGCACTATCTAGCTAGCTGTTTCTAAAGAGAGTCAGATGTGCCTAGGGTGTGTTCAGTTGTAACTGAAAGAAGGTAATTGCTTTATTCCAGTCATCTTGACTCTGTCTTGCCACTGGACTTCAATGATTCTGGAGGAGAGAGTGAGGCTGATGGCTTACTCAGTTCTGCCTCACTTAACTCCAATGTCATTGATCCACTTAGAGAATGAAGGATGAACAATATAACAACTAAAAATGACAGTTAGGCATTTGAGTTCTAACCTAAAATGGAAGCCACTCTAAATGCAGAATTATGAAAACTAGCCCGGTGATGTGGATTTCCTACCACTCATTGAGGCAAACTGTATTTGAAGAGAAAGGCTTTCCTTAAAATGAGCATTCCTGAGTCACCTGTTGATGGCCAGTGTCTCTTCCACCTCCCAGAAACATCCATGCTTAGCCCACGGGTATGAGGGCCCAGGGAAAAGGATGACTTCCTTATTTCTAGGCTTACTATTTGGCATTAGATTTTAAACCCATCTTTCAAAGTAGAAACAATTTGATTTGAATGCCCTGTGGCCAACTTTTGCTTCTGCATGTTAATTGTAGCCTTTGTCCAATTAATTGTGCTATCTGATGAGCCATTCAGCTTTTAAACATTTACCAACAATATCTAACTGGTTCTAATTGTAGCCAAAGTGAAAGGTTAAAGAAAAACTTGGATTAAGATGAAACAGTAAGAAGGAAAGCTTTTTTTCCTTTGCCCTTTCCAAAGCAAGTGTTGACCACTGAACATCTCATCTTCAAAGGGTCTATGAAGTATCCCAGAAGAGAATTGTTATGAGTAACTTCTTAGCCTTGTGTTTTTTTTAAGAAGGATATTAAAGATAATCATATTTCATTATTCACTGACCACTGTTTACTACTCCTTCAGGAGATGGAGGAAATATAGAATCATAGGATTTCTGAGTTGCAAAAAGTCTCAGAAATCATTTACTCAATTAATCAACACTTTTTGTGCTTATGCGCCAGGCTTCAAGGCTGATTCTCTATCCATTATATGAGTCTGCCTACTTTACAACCTCTATTCATGTCCTGCTTCTGACACATACTGACTATGTGACCCTGAGCTTAAAACTCAACCCTTTAGTTCACCAGGAAATTCTTTAAGACTATATATTGCAAAGAAGTTGCCAACCTATTTTGGGAAAGGAAACATCCTCGCCCAGGAGTTTCCAAAAATCAATGAAATCCCACATCCAATGCCTACGCTGATCCTATCCCCATATGCCATTGTGCTGGGTTCTGGGGCACAAAGACAACTTGACATCTGCCTCACAAAGACAACATCCCATCTGCCTCATCTCATCTCTAAGAAGTGCTCACTAAACTGTGTGACCCTGAGCAAGTCACTTAACCTCATTGCCTAGCCAACAAAAACAAAAACAAACAAAAAAAGTGTTCATTAGTCTGTCACTTGAGGATTTCAAGTGATGAAGAACTCACTACTCTTTGAAGTAATTCATTCTAATTTTAGAAATCACTTTTTTTTCATGGAGAACTTTCTTTTATAACACCATCCCATATTAATGCTGCACTTAATGATTGGCTTTAGCTGTACTATAGCTCAGAACTCCTGAACTCAAGAGATCTACAAACTTCAGACTCCCTGGTATATGGGATCATAGGCACATGTAACCCACAAACAGTATGACTTAATTTTTGCCTCAATTAAATTTTAACTGACTAGATGTTGTTGGTTGTATTAATCTGTTGTAATATTTTTTGGTCCCTTTTCTATCATTTATTGTGTTTGGTATTCCTCTCAGCATCTTGTCACCTGCTAATTTGATAAGCATGCCAATTATTCCTTCATCTAAGTCATTGATAAAAACGTTGAGCAGTGACCATTGAGAGACCATTTTCCATGTTAAAGTCAAGATGGGCAGAAGTGGCAAAGAGTCAAATTTCGGCTTGATAGAAGGAAATACTTCCTGTAATTTAAAAATAGATACAGGTTGTTGTGGGTGAAGTCAGTTTCTGCCTCCCCCTCCCCCCATTTGTGGTCTTCAAATTAAGTCAGTCATAGAAGAGATTTCTTTGGGGGTATGTATTGGTCCCTTCCAACTCTAAAATTCTGTGACTCTGAGTCACTAATTTTATGCTTTCCATCTATTAATTTGACCAATTCTGAATCCTTCTAAATGAATTATCATCCTGTTCACATCTTTCTTATCATGAAAGAATTTGATCAATGACTTTCTAAAAACCCAAGTATGTCTTAAGCATTCTGTTGATCTAGTAACCCTATCAATAAAGGAAATGTGGTTAGTTTGGCATGAACTTATCTATGATTGATCTGGTGATCACTATTTCCTTTTCTAAATTATCATAAACCATAATTTTCATAAAACATTTTAACATTTTGCCAGGAATAATTCAAACTCACTTGTATATAACTTAAAGTAATTTCTTCCTATTTTGAAACTGACAGTATTTGTCATTTTCAGTCCTGCAGCAAATTCCTCATTTTCTCTTTCTTTTTTTCTTTTAATGTTGATTTATATATTTTGTTTTTATATCACCTTCATTTACAAGTATATCCCTTTCCTGTTCCCAAACCAGAGAACCATGCATTGTAACAAAGACTAAACAAAGAAAAAAAGAAAAAAAGAAAAAGTAAAAACTAGCAAAATTAATCAACATATCAAACCAAATCTGCAAGTGTATGCAATGTTTCACACCCACCCTCTTCCACCTCTGAACAACATGCATTTATTCTTCTCTTTAACAAATTCGGTTATTAGAATTATACACTTTCATTCTGTTCTTGTATTTGTCGTTCTTCCATTTATGTTGTTGTAGTCATTGTATTTATTGCTTTACTAGTTTTGTTTACTTCCTGTTGGACTTTGCTTCTGTGAATTCATCATAGTCATCATTTCTCATGAAGCAGTAATGATTGATTATATTCATATTACTAGGTACTATTATTTATCTAGCTACATCCCCTTCAGTTTCCTCATATGTAAAATGAAAGGATTGAACTAGACGACTTCCTTCTGTTGGCCCCTTTGAGTTTTAGAGCTATGATTCTACGTGTGCAATGCTCCTTCCCCAACCTTCCTGCTATCAACTTGACATCTGTCTCCCTCCCTCTCCTTCCAGTAGAGGGAGCCATTCCTGCCTCTTGATCCAAATGTGAAAATTCCTAATTATGGCTCTGTTTACATTCATAGAATGACCAATGAAGCAAAATAGCCTTATGAACACAATTGAAATTACAGGACCTTTCAAAATGTACATGAAAGGTGAAAAGGAAAAAAAGGAAATGTGGCAAAGGGGCTTGATCTTCCTTATCAGAAAGCCATCAGTTCATAAGAGGTGAAAAATTAGGGGGTCTTTCTTCTTTCCCATTACCAATGTTACCATCATCAAAACCACACGTACACTTATAGAAAAACAACTGTGGATAGCTAGTGGAGCCTGCCCAGGCAAGTTCTTCTTCAGAAGTGTTTTCTTAAAAGCTAAGGCAGCAGCTGCTTCAAACTTTGTTCTGAGTGCATCCCTCAGTGAATGTGGTAATGCCATTCCAAAGACTGTCATGGCTTTAGCCACTTTGAGAAGATCAGTCTTGTGCCAACTCTCTTGACCACTGCCCAAAGGAAGACCTGTAAAAACCTTCTGTTGACACAGAAGATAGAGGTAAAGTAAACAAACAAAATCTTAATGCAACCCAGATGGCAAGGGCTTGAGGATAATGAGGCTAAAGTTTGGGCACCATTGATATTTGATTGAGGGGCAGTGTGGGAGAGAGGAAAGGAGTCAGGGGAAGTCCTGGGTTCAAGTCCAGCCCTTGATACATAGTAGTTAAGTGAACATGGGCAAACCCACTTAAAATTTCTGTGACCCAGACAGCACCTTAAGACTGCAAATTATAGAAGAGTTGTCAATCTAGAGGAATTCCCTTTCAATTCCTATTAAAAGGGTGTGAATGTATTAACAGTGTGAATTAGCAGATAGAATACTTGACCTAGAGTCTGAAAAACCAAGGTTCAAACACTGTCTCAGATACTTTCAGTGTCTCAGTCTCAGTTTTCTCATCTGTAAAATGGGGAAAACAATAACTGGAACTTACCTTATAGAGCTGTTGTGCCCACCAAAACAGATAATGAGCATGAAGTGTTTTTAGATCTTTGAAGTTCAATGTAGAAACCAGTCATCACTATTATTATTGTTGTTGTTGTTATCATTATAGTGCCACAAATATTCATTAAGAGCCTTATACACAAGGCACTGTGTAAAGTGTCAGAGATACAAAGATGAAATTAGCTACAGTTCTTTGATATAAGGAGCATCTTATCTAATAGTCAATCAATAAACAGTTATTAGGTACCTATTATGTGCCTTGTACTCTGCTAAATACTGGAGATTAAAAAAAGGTTAAAGATAGTCCCTGCTCTCAAGGGGCTCACAGTCTACTGAGAGAAGTTTTATGGAGCTCTGCTACTAAGATAATGATAATGCCAATTAGACAAGTACAAGGGAGAGGTTTGTACAAAAAGTTATGAGAAATTCCAAGAGAGAGATTTGTCTTCTAACCAAGAGTGTCCAGGGAGATGTCATAGAAGAGGTGGTACATCAGCTGGATCTTGACAGAGAGGGGGATGTCAATGGGCAGATATATCTATTTCAAACATGGGGACAATACACATAAAAATCTAAAAGTGGTATATAGCATGTTGGGAGTTTAGGGAACAGCTAATGATATCATTTGGTTGCAACATAACATGCATACAGGGGAGTAATGTGAAATAAGGCTACCAAGAAGGTTGAGGCAAGATTCTAGGGGGCTTGAATGCCAGCTTAAGTAAAATATCCCAATTGATGGACTTAATTCTATATACAACCGATCCAGCTCCTGGTAATCAATGGTATGGGTAATGTACGGTTTTTACCCACTTTGTTTTTCTAGTGTGGACAGTTGAATGAATCTCTGTCACATTGCTGTGGATTTTCTTGGAGAGCTTTTGTATTGTTTCAGGCCTCAGTGTGATTAGTGAGATGTCATGTGAGGATATAAACATTTGGAGAACACCACCAATGTGAAATCTATTTTTTGGGGGGGGGGTTGGACTTTACACAGGACACTTTCCATGTTAGCTGAATTCAATTTTCAAGGCTTTGTGGATTTATTCCATGAAGATTTTAGAGTATATGGATATACTTAGAACTATGAATTAAATAATGTCTGACGTGTTTGTTGGGTGGGATAGAGCCCAAAAAACTTGTGTTTGCTCCCTTGCTTTTTGGGATGATGTTTTCAGTGATGTTGCCAGATGCCTTGAGTGAAGATGAACATGGCATCAAGGTCGGCTACCACACTGATGGTAAATTATTTAACTTGGAAAGACTACAAGCCAGGACTAAAGTAGAGGGAAAGTTGGTGGATGATTTTTTTTTGACAGATAATTGTGCACTCAATGCAGCCTCTGAAGCTAAGATGCAACAAAGTATGGATTGATTCTCTGCTACTTGTGCTAATTTTGGTTTAACAATTAACATCAAGAAAACACAGGTGCATCACCAGCCAGCACCACACCATCCATATATATGGAACCATCGGCCATAGCAAATGGAGAAGTTTTGAATGCTGCAGATAAGTTCACTTACCTTGGCAGCATACTTTCCAGGGATGTACATATTGATAATGAGATTGATGGATGCATTGCCAGAGCTAGCTCAGTGTTTGGGAGGCTCTGAAGGAAAGTATGGGAGGGAAGAGGTATTAGACTGTCTGCCAAGCTGGAGCTCTAAAAAGCTGTTGTGCTGACCTCATTGTTGCATGTCTGTGAAACCTGGACAGTATACTAGCACCATGCCAGGACACTGAATAGCTTCTGTTTGAATTGTCTTAGGAAGATTCTGCCGATCACCTGGTAAGCTAAGTCATCAGACACTGAGATCATTTTTCAAACATTTCTCAAATGCCAAGCATTCAAACTCAATAGCAGAGAGCACAACTGATGGGCTGGCCACATTGTTTGAATGTGTGCTTGCCTAAAAGACTATTTTATGGAGAACTCATGCAAGAAAGATGATCCCTGACCAATCAGAAGAAACAATACAAGGACACTCTCAACTTTGGAATTGATTGAATGGCATGGGAGATGCTGACAAAGGATTGCCCAGCTTGGTGTACCTGTAGCAAAGAAGGTCCTGTGCTCTATGAGCAAAGCAGAATTGCAGTAGCTCAAAAGAAACATGAGGTGCACAAATTTAGAGAATCCACCCCAAATGTTCACATGGACTATTTGTGCCTGACCTGTGGTGGAGCCTGCTGAGCTCAAGTTGGTCTGATCAGCTACAGCTGGACACACTGTACTGTCACTCTAATATATCGATGTCATTTTGGACCTCTTCAAGAACAAAGGACAACAATCAGTGCCCAAAACAGTTAACGTTCATTTAGAAGGATGTATTGAACTTGAGAAAGTATAATTTAATAGAGATAAAGGTAAATATTTATGCTAGGATTCCAAAGCTCAGTTGTTCAAGTACAGGATTTAAAAGTAGCCAATATAAGTCATGTGAAAGGACCCTGGGGGGCTTTCAGAAGTGACAAACTCATGGCCAGTAACTTCAAGCCACCTCAAGTTTTCAAGTGAGGTCCAAAACAGATTAAAATGTACTTGTGAAATAAGTATTCAACAAAATAAATAAAAATAAAATACAACATAGATAATGTTAATTTGAAGCTTTCTAAGTCAGTATGCAGTCCACAGGAATCTGTTTCTACTTGAGTTTGAAAGCACTGGTCTTAGTGGACTGCATGTTCAATATAAGTTTAGTTTACTTACAGGCCTGAAAAAAATCTAAGGCAATATTAGACTGTATTAATAGTAGTGAAATGATCAAAATTGATTCAGTATCATTTTTTTTGACTAGGCAATGGTATTAAGTGACTTGTCCAGGGTCACACAGCTAGTAAGTATCAAGTGTCTGAGGTCGGATTTGAACTTAGGTCCTCCTGACTCCAGGGCCGGTACTCTATCCACTGCACCACCTAGCTGCCCCTCAGCATCATTTTTTAATTGATACTATTCACAATTAATTGATTTTGTCCTGTTACGGCTTAAACCATGGTTCTTTGTCTCTGAACTTAGTTTAGAAATTAAACTGACTTGTAATGAGTTAAGTTTAGAAATTTAGTTCCTCTGCTAATTAGTGTTCTATGCTTGCCTCAAGGAAATCTACTATCCTTGAGGGGTATGGGTGGACACCAGAGAGTCTGGTCCAATATTTATATATCACCAAGCTATCCTTCAAGAATGCCTGGTCCACTATCTCTGGCTTGGCAGGTGGACTGAAAACAGTGAATATTTCTTAGTCACAGGAGAAGGGGTTGTTGTTAGCCTCCCCACCTCATTCCCAATTTCCAACCAATCAGATCATTCCCCCATGCCTCAACTCTGAAACCAATTATATTGATTTCATCATTCAATGATGTCGAGCTCTTGTAACCAGTCATAACTTGTTCTCTGACTGTGAATTCTGGTTCTTTGTTCTGTAACCCTTAAAACTTATAAAAGAGAATTATCCTGCTCATTCAGGGTCTTCGCTTTGCTCAGGAAGCTGAGATGCTATTTGTTGGTACGTCCACATGCTTTAATAATAAATTCACCACGCTTGGAACTTTGTGCTTCAGTTTACCTTAGTTTTAACTGCTATAGCAGTGTCCAAAATGAAAGAGGTGATAGCACCTGTGTAGTCCTCCTTGGTCATATAACAACTAGAATATAGCATTCACTTCTTGGGGATACATTTTGGGAAAGCCATTGACAAGTGAGATTACATTCTGAGGAGGGCGAACCAAGAAAATGAGTAGACACAAAATCATGCCAAATGTTGATAGGCAGAAGGACCAAGTGACATTTAACCTACAGAAGAGAAGAAATGGGAACAACTTGCTCAGTGATTTAAAAGGCTGGGATGTGTCTTGGAGAAGAACTAGAATTTTCTTGGCCCCAGAGAGAAAGTTGTAAGAAGGCAGGTTTTGGCTTAATACAAAGAAAAGATTTCTAATAATTAGAACTATTTCAGAATGGAATGGTCTGGATCATAAAGTAGTAACTTTTATGTCAATGGAGAATCTTAAAAGCAGAATCAGGATGATGATTTATTTGGAATGATGTTCTCTGGTCCAAACCTTTGATTGGTGTAGGGAACTTCTGGTGAGAAAACTCCTTCTACCAATGCAATTGGCCATTGATCTGTGCAGTATAGCTTTAGAAAGTGGTTTGGGGACACTGAGGGGGTCCAGTGACTTGCTCAGGGCAACCCAACCAGTATGTCAGAGACTAGACTTGGACCTGACCATTCCTGATTCCAAGACCACTTCGCTATTCCCTGGGGCATGCTACTTTTCCCATGTTTCAGCTATGGCCTCTGAGAGACTTTCCTAAGACCCAAGAGTCATAAATAAGTTCAGAGAATTATAGATCCAAAGCTCGATGGTATCTCAGAAGCCATCTAAACAAAACTTTTTCATTTTACATATGAGTAAACTGAGGCCCAGGGAGGTTACGAGATTTGTCCAATGACGTAACCAGTACGTACCAAATGTCTACTGAGAACCCCTGTCCTCTGACTCCAAAGACAATGCCTTTGCTTTGGAGCTAGACTCTGATGCTTCCTTATGAAGCGAAACTTCATTTGCTCCTTGGAGTGGAAAGAGTTAAGCTCATAAGACTTGGGTTCCAATCCTTGCTACACCATGGACTAAGAGTGCATCTTTCAGCAAATTATTTTTGCCGTCTGAAAAGTGGGGACTGGAACCCCTTCCTTGCCTGTCCTGCATACTTGTTATGGAGATCCAAAAAGATAATATATTGAAGTTCATATTTATATTATATATATGAATATATGATGTATTCATGTTCATAAGGCACTTTAATAACATCATTTTAATAGGTTTCCAGGGATACACAACTAGGGGTACCCCTGCCTTTGTTACATCTATTCCCAAACATTCATTGCTGTTGTGTGGACTTTTCCTGGACAGGTCACCAGCAGAAACCAAACTGTGGTTAAGTGAGGTTTGGTGTAGAGAGAAGTGAGTATTTGACTGGTATCTGCTGGTGGCGTTTGCCTTATCAGGTCAACCCACACTTGCTATAAATCCCTGTACTGCAGCCAATTACTAATTTTGTGGACATTTAAATTTGCTGTCCACTCCCAGAGAATAATTACCGCTATTTAATTGTATTCATAATTTAGCACACACCTGAAAAATACACTGTGAAATATCAGAGGGTTTCCCTTTTAATCCTGGCATTCCATTTACAAACTGTCACATTTAGAATGCGTCTTTAATCTTCTAGGGTCGACTGGAATTTTATATTACAGTCTGCTTTGCGCTTTAAATATTAAAGATCCCGCAATACTTCAAAAGGTGATAATGCCTGATGCTCGGATGGAGCTTAAATCTCGGCAGTTAAATATATTGAGGGATGTTCAGTGGCCCCAGCTTAATTAAACATGCATGGATATTTTCAGATGCAATCTTTTTCTGCTTGTTAGGTTTTTTGACAAACCTCCAAACAGGTCCAGGTGGAACAAAGCATGTAAACAAGCTTGTGAAAGCAAGCTTATAACACTCAAATTAGCACCTCCTTACAATTAATATGCAAACCCTGGGATCTCTGTTATTGATAATGCCATAAGATATTACTTGTGGCTTACCAGGGCATCATTCTTTCTAACATGTGTCCAGCTTAATTATGTGAAAAGACATGGGTGAGGACTTAGTAGCCAGTGTGAAGCTATATGTTCTCAGTGACTTATTCTTATCCCTGGACTGTGGCATCCTTTACAAGGCTGGGGCTGCTTTTTAAATGTGACATTTGTTTTCATTATATAATGCTTAAAAGGTACCTCTCCTTTGATTTTGCATATCGTGTCAAAGAAGCCAGGATTCTCACAAGCCCAGAGATGAAATTACCAGTGACCAGCAATGAGGATTTGAAAAGCATTTGAGTAGCTTTAAAAGAGAATTCTTTTTTAAAACAGAAATGTTCAAAAGAAAAATGTTCCCAAGTAATTTCTGAGTGAGTAGACCACATTCTGAACACTCCCTTTCACCCCTAAACACAAAAAAATGTCAGGGTGGATGCTTTTGTTTTCAAAGCTAGACTTAAACATTTCTGCCATTCGAAGAAAGAAAATAACATGGAGCTGTTTTCCACCTCAAGGTGGGTCTCCCCCTCTCCATCATGTTCTATAGAATGGCCTCCTCCCCTTCCCAGTCAATAAAATGCAGGATAGTTTTTTTTTTTTCTGTGTTGGGGAATGTTCCCTTCTCAGAACTAGCTACCCAATATCCCACTAGTAGGAATTCTAAAAGGGAGAGAGGTAGTCCACATAGGAATAGAAACAAGTCCAAATTGGACTGATTCAATCTGTTGTAATACAAATAAGCAGCAATCACTGGGATGGATATAAAATATAATGAAAATATATGTGACTGCCCCCAACAAAGGCTCAATTACAATGGTGTAATAGGTAAGGCAGTGTGTTTTATAAAAAATACAGTTGTGAAAGCTGAGGCAACATTAGAGCAATTTCCTAGGTGAGGCGATGTTAGTAGGATATGACAAGTGAGGTATTGTTATTATAATACCTAAGGCAAGGCAGCAACTATACAAAATGATAGACAAATCTGAATTAATATGATATGATAGGTGAGGTGGCATTTGAATATAATCTCTCCTTGCCATACTGTAGAGAAGAAGGCTGCATGAATATTATATAGTAGACGAATTGGAGGGAAGGCTTGAGACAGAAGACACAGTAGGAGGAAAAAAATATATAATGCAGGTGAGATTTCAGAAGGTTTTTGTGCCTGGCTGGGTAAGGAACCTACTTGGGAGCTGGAATGTAAACAAATTAAAAGCCTAATTTCGTGTACAGAAAGGGCCTTCACTGGGTGTTGACAGTAAACATTTAACCTTGGCAATCAGCAGGCCTCTGAAGCAAATAATTAGGCAGGAAAAAAAGTGGGGTGGGGGAGGGGAGAAAAGCACATTTTAATTTTGTCTCTCCTTTTGATAAAATAATCCACCCTTAGTGTTTCCAACTGGCATCTGTGAGCTAAAGGAGGCATTAAGTTGTAGTCATGAGAACTTGCTCCCTTCACACAGGAATTCCTGGGGCATCCTTGATCTAGGATGCCCCACCTTTAATTAAAAAAGTCCTGTGAGTAAAAAGGAGCCCCATCTCTGTTCTCTCCCTCCCCCACCCCCCAAAGGGTGTGTTTTATTTAAGCAACAGAAGCCCAGGAAATTCAAGCCTGCAGACACTGTCTCCGTGATCTTTAATGGATTTTTAAAGATGACAAGAAAGGCAATGGGGAAATAAAGTAGTGGAAGGCCGAAGGTCCCTGAAGGAGTATTCAGAAGTAAATCAGTGCAATGGAAAAAAGTGAACTCCTCCAGCCTGGGGATATCTCCCAGGTTTTTTCAGTGGACACTTCCAGCCTGCTGGGTCCCTGAACACCTCTGCTCTGGGCCGGCTTTGACATAGTGAGTCACT
Source organism: Vombatus ursinus (assembly GCF_900497805.2). NCBI lineage: Eukaryota > Metazoa > Chordata > Mammalia > Diprotodontia > Vombatidae > Vombatus > Vombatus ursinus. The sequence goes on along the minus strand of NW_020954603.1, from coordinate 11,241,462 downwards.
GAAAGATGAACAGTATCACCTGAAGTGCTGTTGGAGGGGAGGAAAATTGCTCCCTTTGCACGACGTGATGTCTTGACTTTCCATCACATGACTGATTACGAGCTCCCCATATGAAAGTGCCATTTATGAATGTTAACTTAGCCAGCTAGAATAGCCAGGCTTGTTTCTTCTCTTTTTTTCTCTCCACTGCTCAAGCAATTAAAAATGATTGGGGTAAATGAGGTCAGCTCTCATAAAAATCAGAGCCTATCCAGGACCCGTCACCCAGAAACAAAACAGCTCGAGACACAAAAAATAATCCAAGGGAAGTGGGGACATGAAAACATCCCTACTTCTCCTGGCTTTTGTTTAGATATTTATATTTCTAGACAAGAGGAGGGTTTCAGGCTCTTGGGGACACTGGCTTAACCGAGCCATGTCTTTTAGGGAGCTTGTAGAAACAATACAGACACAAGAATGTGCCCAATGTCTAAGAGAAATGGAAAATACTGGGTTGTTCTTTAATCTTCTAGCACCAAAACCAATGGCTTTTAGCATGGAGTGGAATTCTTCCTCCCCTCCCCCAACATCTCTCCTATATGCAAAATGAACAGATTATGCTGACTAATATACCCTAGTTATTAAGTGTTTTGAAATATATTCTACGTAGGTATGTTAGAAGAACTGGTGCGTGTTTCATTTTTTCTCTTGACACCAGCCTTGTGCTCAGAGTGAATGTTAAAAATTATTGAATGAGCTTCCTCCTTCACCAAAGGCCTGAATGAATATGTCATTAGCATGTCATTACAACTTCTACCATGTGTCTGCTGAGTCTCTTGGCATTCATTCATTCATTCAGCCAACTTTTATTAAGCATCTACTGTGTGCAGACCATCATGCTAAAGCACTGGGAGAGATGCAAAATTTAGGCAAGATATAGCCCCTGTCCTGATGGAACTTACAGGCTATGAGAGGGATTAGAAGCAAATAAAATTATCTAAAAAGCATAATAACATAATTGTAATAAAGAGGTAATAGCAATTATCTCTATAAATATATCGATATAGATGTGGATATGGTTATAGAAAAAGCTATAGCTATGGTACATAGACATGTATATAAGCATATATATATGGATATAGGTATAAGTATAAATATGGGGATGGCTATAGATAGGGATATATAGGCATGTGCATATGTATATATACACATATGATACGGATATAGGTATAGACGTGGATATAAATGTGGAAATGGCTATAGATATGGACAGATAGAGAGAAAGATAGATAGAGGTATAGATATGTAATGGCTATACATGGGGATATATAGATATATATATAGGTAGGGGAGTATGTGTGCATGTGTATTTATAGATTTGGAGATGGCTATAGCTATGGATAGTTATGTATGTAGGCATAGATATGGATATAGACATGGGAATGACTATAAATATGTATATATCATTACATATATATGTTCTGTATATAAGTATGTGTGTATGTATATATACATATATAGGTATGTGTGTATATGTATAGATATAAAAATGGTTATAGATTTAGCTAGATAGGTACCTATATTTAGGAGTATGTGTATACACACGTGTATACATATATATACAGATAAATAGATAGATAGATAGATAGAGGTATAGAGATGGAATGGCTATACATGGGGATATGTAGGTACATATGGAGGTAGGGGTGTGAATGTATAGATAGAGATTTGGAGATGGTTATAGCTATGGATGGATAGTTATGTATATAGATACAGATATGGATATAGATATAGAAATGGCTATAGATACAGATATGTCATTACACATATATATATCTATATATAGGTATGTATGTATTTATATATACATATATAGGTATGCATATATATGTATAGATATAGGAATGGTTATAGATATAACTAGATAGGTACCTATATTTAGGAGTATGTGTATACACACACATATACATATATATACAGATAGATAGATAGAGGTATAGATATGGAATGGCCATATATGGGGATATATAAGTACATATAGAGGTAGGGGTGTTTGTATGTATAAATATAGATATGGAGGTGGCTATAGCTATGGATAGATAGTTATGTATATAGGTATAGATATGGATATAGATATGGGAATGGCTATAGATATGGATATATCAATATATAGGTGTGTATGTATATATATACATATGTATGTATCTATTTCTATGGGAATGGTTATAGATCTGGCTAGATAGATATCTATATTTGGAGGTGTGTATATAGTTATGTATATATACATATATATATACAGATAGATAAATAACTCTGGATATAGGTAGAAATATGGCTTTAGATATGGGAATCACTATAGATGGAGACATTTATTTGGTTTAAGGAATTCTCAATGAGGAAACTCCATGTACCAGAGACTCATCAGGGGTCACACAACCAGCATGTGTCAGAGACGGGGCTTGAAGCCAGCTCACTCTAAAGAAGGCACTCCAACACCCCATCTTTGATAACTGATGGTGCTTAAAGGACTGAAAAGAGCTCCATATTGATTATTTAATTTGAGTTGGTGAAGTACTTCAGTTGTTCTTACCTTCATTTTCCACAAGAAAGAACTGAGGCTGAATGAAGTGGGATTAATTGCCCAGGATCACCCAGCTGTTGAGTGTTTAAGGCAGAATTTGGAACCAGGTCTTCCTGGCTCCAAGTTGAGTCCACCATTCTGTGTGAGATCCAAGGAGGAAGAACACTTCTGATAGAGGTGATTATGGAAAGCCTAGTGGGCAGAGCCCTGGACTCCCACTATTCAAATCTTGCCTCAGACACTCCCTAAGTGACCATTGGCAAATCACTCAGTCTCTCTGAACCTCAGTCCCTTCATCTGGAATTGATAATAATACCACCTTCTTCTTAGCTGCTGTAAGGATCAAATGAGGTAAGATATGTAGAGTTTCACAAGCCTTAAATCACTGTATAAAGATGAGTGGTCAGCATTGTTGTAATTATTATAACCTTATCAGGAGGCAGCAAAAGGTGGCATGGTATAGTGAATAGAGAGATGACCTTAGATCAGGGAACCCTGGCTTTAAGCCCTAGCTCTGGTACATACTGACTAGGTGACCTTGGCCAAGTTATTTTCACTGCTCTAGGCAAACTCTCTAAGACTATAAGTCATAGAGAAGATGTAGAATCACATCGATAGATATATTTCCTCACTGGAAGCTTCTCATACTGATGAAATGATAGGTCTGGTTAAAAAACCAAAAACCCAAAAACAAAACAAAACAAAACAAAAAGGGTGGTAGTGTCTGAGTTGGGCTTTTTAAGCATGCATGGGAATTTGGCAGGTTGAGAAGAGAGAGGGAAAACATTCCAGACACAGGAAGCCACTTAAGTAAAGGCATGGAGGCAAGAATATGCTGGCATGTTTGGGGCATAGAGATTGATCCAGTTTGGCTAGAGCCCAGAGTAGGTGAAGTAAGTTAACATGAGATAAAGTGGAAAGGCACAACAGTGTCTGATTCTGGAAGTCCTAGAATGCCAGACTTAAATACCTAAACTTAGTAGGCAGAAGAGGATCACTGAAGAATTTGGAGTTGGTGTGGTTAGATCTCTATGTGGAAGATGAGTCAGGCTAACTGATAATGAGCAGGGTATATTACAGGGAGGTGGAGAGGGGTCTCAGGAAGACCCCATTAGGAGGCTAGTGTGGTAGGCCAGGCAAGTAGTAATGAGATCCTGTAGGAAAATGGTGGAAGCATGAGTAGAAAGGAGAGAGTGGATTTTTGAAACGTCATAGATGGAGACTCACTAAGAGTTGACGATGGCCTGAAGGTGAGAGGTGAGAGACGGAGGAAGCAAGGGGAGATAGGCTGAATGATAGGGGCACTGACAAAAGTTACAAGAAGGTCAAGTTTAGAGGAAACCTATTAAGCTTGGCTTTGAACATATTGAGTTAGAGGTACACTTGCAATGTCCAGGTGGAGATGTCTTATAAGCCTTTGGAGTTGTGGGTTTGGAGCTGAAGAGATCAGTTCTAGAGGGATTTGTGTAATATTCCTCAGGGGTTGGGGGCAGGGCTAAGGACCTCACTGAGGCCAATATTTTGAATGAAAGCAGGGCATCTTGGAAAATGCAATCTCTACCCCCACCCCTTCTTAGACTGAGAGCAGATAGAGGAAAAAAATGGAACCAGTTAATGGAGGTGGAACATACACTGGGAACCATAGCTCAGCATGTAAGATGGCAGAGAATCAGCCCATAAAGGCTTGCAATGGTATCCTGAATAAAGTATAACCCGAAGCTTCACCCACAAGAGATAGATTGATGAGACCAAGAGGAGAGCCCAAGCTGGGTGAATGCTTCCCAACTCTGAAATCTGGGCCTAATTAAAATCTCTGCCTGTCCATCTCTGTGTCTGTGTCTGTCTGTCTGTCTCCCTTCTTAAAATATTTCCTCCATCTTCTTCTGGGTTAAAAAACAGGGAGGAAATTACATTTCCCAAGATGCTTGCCTGTTATTTGTTAGGACCAGCCTATGGGGAGGTGTTACTTTTGCATTTATTCACATTACAAGTAGGTGATACAGCCAAATTATGAAAGACAGAAAATATTGAGTTGGAGGCATAAAAATTATAGATAATAGTAGTAATGATAATAATTTTAGCATTTATGTAACACTTAGAAAAGTACTTTACAAATATTATGTTATGTTCTCACACTAATTCTAGTAGGTAGGTACTTTTATTATCCTCCCCACCCTTGTTTTACAGATAAAGAAGCTGAGGCAAACAGAAGGAAAGAAAGAAAACAAATATTTATTTAGTACCTACTAGATGCCAAGAACTGTGCTAAGCACTTTACAAATATTCTATCTCCAGAACAGCATTGGGAGATTGGTGCTAGTATTATCTCTATTTTACACTTGAGGAAGTTGAGGCAAAGAGAGGTTAAGTGAGTTGCCCAGAGTCACACAGCTAATAAGTATCTAAGACAGTATTTGACCTCAAAATTCAGTTCTCTATTCACTATACTGCTGAACAGGTTATCACGAAATGATAGACAAGATTATATACGCAAAGTGTTTTGCAAACCTTAAAGTACAGAAAGAAAGAAGTAAGCAAGGAAGGAAGGAGGAAAGAAGAAAGAAAGAAGGAATGAAAGAAGGAAAGGAAAAAGGAAAAATAAGGTATTGTTATTGTGTCATCTCATTCTCATCTTTTTTTATGGTGTTCAGATAGAAATATTCTAAGGAGAAGCTGATATCCTACTATTTATTCTTTCGTTGTCAATTTCTGTTGACCATTATTCAATAAAATGCTTTCTGTAATTGAGTAAGAGTATGGGGATGATGCCAATCTTACATACATTCACTGAAAGCATCTCTGGCTCAATGCCAGTAGTCCACGGAGTGATGGCAATAGCACACACCTTGTCCTGTGCCCCGGGTGGTTTTAATTTCTTCCTCTCCATCTCTGTGCTTTGAAAACTTCTCATTCCATTCAGTTTGGTGATTCTATGTAGTGTATTTGGTGCAGTAACAGCTATTAAACCCATTGTTCTTAAAAGCGTATGGATCAATATTCTCTGCAGGTGATTATGGGCAACAGTTCTATCTGTAATGAAACTCCAGTTCCAGTATAGTTTATTTTTGCTGAATTCTCAAGGCTACTTTGGAGTCTGTATTTGTAGCCCAGGCATTTATCATGTTACTTGAGAAAGAAAAGTGAGTTTCCAGTATATAATTCTAGCCATCTGATCATGTCTTTCTAGGTATCCAGCAGATGCTCACTTGTTACAACCTTCAGTAATGTGCCATACTGTTTTGGCCATTTCATTGCATAGACTGCATTAAATAAGAAGTCCAAGCTCCCTAAGAATGACCTCTCTGTAATATCTAGTGGCAATGACCAGATCCTGTATTGCTATCATAGGCCCTTCCATTAGTGCAAATATAAACCCTTCTTACTCAGTTATTTGATATTTCTATATTGACATATTGTTGGTTGAGTTCATGTGGATGTTGCCCATGGATCATCTTTTAACTTGACTTTTGGATCATAACCATCGTGAAGGTTCTATACAGAGACAAGCCACTTTTAAGTATATTTTACAAAGGTGATGGTGTATTCCTATTGTCAGATGCAAAGTCTGCTTGATCGCAAAAGTATTTCTACAAATTTTAACCTGTTTATCATGTGCTCTGGGAACATCTATCAATCTCCTTCCTACTTTTTTGATAAGGGCTAATCCTTTGAGACAGCTGCTTTGGAGTGATGAGCCCTGTGTTTCTTAACATTTTATTGATTTTTGTTTGGACATCATCTAGATCTGTGGTTATCTACGGGTCGAGCCAAAAATACTGAGTAGCTATTAAATGTTCTAAATCAGTAATGTCAAACTCAAATAGAAATAAAAGACCACTAATCTGTACAGAAGTATCCTTGTGAGCATACTTAGTTAAAATGTAGTATTGTCTATATTTTATTTTACTTTTACTTATCTTATTAAATATTTCCCAATTACAAAAAAAAACTGGTTCTGGCCACACTCAAAAATGATGTGGGTGGCATGCAGTACAAGGGATGAATGTTTGCTACCTTTCATGAAACTTTGATTTCAGAATGCCAGTCAGTCTCTTAACATACACAGTCTCAGCCTTTTCCTGGATGGTCTTAGCCTTTGCTGTGTCTTTCCAGAAAAAGTCCAAGGCATTCAGAAGTTGTACTTTCATTAATTGGATCTATTTGACTTACAGATTTCAAGCCCAAAGCCTTCAATCTGTATTTGTCTCTTGGCACACATTAAGAATTTTGCACTTATCAAATCCAAATGACATTTTAATATCATTGGAGAAAGTTTGCATGGGATGAAGTAAGTATTTAATGTGTTCTTCAGTAGAGCTATATAACTTTATATCATCTATGATTTGTTACAACTTCCTCTTTGACTTGAAAGTCATACTCTATTCAGGAGTGATCGTGAATCTAATAACACATACCATCATATTGAATAGTTTACATTGATTAACCTTGACGTCATGGCATTTGTGGGTGTTTTAATTAGAGAACAATTATATATGCAGACATCAAATACTGTACTTGAATCTATCCAGAGATAGCTAGTTGGCACAGTGAATAAAATGTTAGGCTTGGATTCAGAAAGAACTGAATTCAAATCCAGCTTCAGGTGCTTACTAGCTATGTGACTCTGGGCAAGTCACTTAATATCTCTCTCAGTTTTCTCATGTGTAAAATGGAGATAGTAATAGCACCTTCCTCCCAGGGTTATTGTAAGGATCAAATGAGATAACATTTGTAAAGTATTTAGCATAGGGCCTAGAACACTGTAGACATTTAATAAATGCTTCTTTCCATCCTTCCTTATATATTGGAAGTACATGACAAAGCTATAGGTGTAGAACTGTAGAACTGAGTCAAAGGCTTCATGGTGACCAATTAATGCAGTAGAAATATTATGATGCTTTCAGGTGGCCTATAGGATATTATTTTCTCAAGTTGCTTCCACCACATTAAGTCTCCTCAGGAGTGTTTCTAGATAGGCCCAACTTTTCTCCTATGTCTTTACTATAGCAATGGCTATAGCATTTACTGGGCTTTACAGACTGAACAAAGGCTCCTGGAGTAACTTACGCCACTCACTCCTTTGTGTACAAATGCTGTCGTAACTGTTGCCACTGCCAAGTCTCTTCTCTCCCCCACCCAACCGTGCACCTTACGATCTCACAGGTGAACATTATAGCATTGGGCTAAAAATGGAAGAGGAAGCACTTGGTGATAACTGGCTGATGAGAACAGAAGTTTGAGGAGAATGATGCTTTAGGACCAACCACCAGCTTCGCTAGGAAGTTTGACCAGGAAGAACTCTGCAAAGAAAAATTTAGTTTTTTCTGCACATTAGGTCTACCTGAACCCTGAGACACACAAGTGAACCCTTCTTTCCTAGAAACTTGCCTCATGGATTTTAATGTCAGTAGATTGCAATTCAAATCTTGATTCCACCATTTACAGCCTATATAACTTTGGCTAAGTCACATAAGCTCTCTAGACCTCAGGGTCTTCAGCTATTAAAAAAGAGGGGGTTGGATTAGAAGATCTCTAAGGTGCCCCCTCTAATTCTGTGAATCTATGGGTCTATTAAGCATTCTAACCCAAATTACACATAAATACTAGTTAGTTTCTAGGATTTGTTTCATTCTGCCATAGTAGAAGACACTGGGAGTGGCCTAAGACCTCTTTATAAAACCACTCCTATCTCCTTTCCTTCACAAATTGTATTATATTTTTGCTTGTACTTTAGCCATGGCTTAGTATTGATGGTGCATACACCAAGAATGGCACTCAATGGGACTTTAACAAATGGGATATTTAATGAATTTTAGTTACTTGACCAAAATGTAGTCCAACCCATACCCAAAAAGGAGTATTTGCTCCAACATCCCTAACAAACTGTCATCCAGGCTGAACTTGAAGATTTCCAATGAAGGCGAACCTATCACTTCCTCAGGCAACGTATTACAATTTTATGCAACTTTATATGTTAGGAAAGTTTTATTTTATTTTTTTACATCAGGTCTATATCTGCCTCTTTGAAAATTCCTGTGAAGTATCCCTAGCAAAGTCTGTCTACAATAGGAGTTCTTAACTTCTATGGCACGGACCTCTTGGGCAGTCCAGGGAATTCCTATGGCCTTGTTCTCAGAATAATGTTTTAAATGCATAAAATAAAATATACAACATTACAAAGGAAATTAATTATATTGAAATAAAGATGTATTTTTTCCTGTTCCAATTCAGACACCCCACCTTAAATCTACCCATGGGACATGTGAGAGGAGGGGGTCTGTGGGCCCCAGGTGAAGAACCCCAATTCTACAGGCTTAAGTGGTTTGGTCTAGGGATTTCTTTATATGTATGTACATTCAGTACTTGCCTCACGTCTTGGGACATCATGTCTCTAGGACAGGATTCTTAACCAGACTCCTTGGGAGGTCAATGGATAGATTTCAGGGGGTTCATAAACTTTGATGTGAAAAAAAATCACTTTTTAATTTTCACTAGCCTCTAACTGAAATTATTCTGAAAAGAGGTCTAAAAAAATTTTGCCAGATTGCCAAAGGCTCTATGACTCCCAAAAAGGTTAATAATGCCTATTCCAGGCTGAAAGATGGCAGATACCCAGAGGATGTAATGAACTAGAAGTAGCCACCACTCCATTTCACAGAAGGTATCCATAAGTAAGCACTTGGCATACCACATATGAGAAGTTGCTAATGCTCCTACATCAATATATTGCTAGTCTGTCAAACTCTAAATCTATGATCCTATATGCAACAGATTGCCTCTTTCCTAGAAGCAGTCTCTCCTCCTGCTTGGTATGCCCACTGTTCCCCCCCTTTTTTTAAAGAATCTTCTATGCTAGAAATTTCATTGCCCCATGTTTGGCAGTGAGGATCCATCCTTCTGGCTGCTCCCCAGGATCTCTTTGCCTGAGGTAGGAAACTGATCAGATGTACCTGCTAGAGACTGTGCTCCTCCCCTGGACTTTGCTGGCTCCATTGCCCTGATGTGTGAAGTGATTGATGAAGGACTGATATATCCCGCACACTGAACTGTGAGTGACAAATGGTTGGCATTAATCTGACTGTGTGAAGGCCAGAGGATGCCCTATCACAGGGTGATCATTACCCTCATTCCTCCTCTAGCTATACCCCCCAAAATGTTATTCTAGTGGTCTCCCTGATTGTGTCCTTCACTAATCCTTTCCTTGGTTATCACTGATTGCTCTCCATCACCCCCGGTTATCTCATGTGGGCCCTCATGCCTTCTCGTGGATGAGTTAAAACGTACTCATCACACAGGACCACTTCCTTTATCATCATGAGCCCACCTCAGGGTTGCCTCTTTTGTGAAGGTCTCTAGGTCCCCAAATGGTAAGGATGAACTGAGACATGGGGAAACCTCCAAAGCCCAGACAAGAAAAGAGGTTCTAGGATGCCAAGGAATGTGGCATGGCGGGGAATTTGAAACTTTTGAAATGATAGAGACCCAAAGGTATCAAACCACAACAATGAAGTGCTTTCACATGACATCTCAATTAGAAGCATCCACACAATATGTATGACAATGATGAAGATGGCAGCCATCACTGTAGCAGATAGCATCGCTCTAAATAAATCTGCCTGAAATCTCCTACACTAGGAAAACCTGACAGCAACCATCAGTGTTTAAGCCTAGTGCCTGTTGTCAGAGTTCAAGCAGAGGTCTGCAACATATCTTGTAGTGTATAGTACTGGGCATGAATGGACAAGTTCAATATTAGCACAGGGGCAGATTCCTGTTTTATTTTTGCCTCAAACAGTGGGTTTCAGTCTGGAGTGGTGTGGGATAGTACAAAAAGACTGGAATGTGGAGTCAGGACACATAGTGCAGTTTCTAGCAATGGCATTTATGAGAGTTGTGACCATGGACAAGTCACCTCAGTTTCTTCATCTTGAAAATAGGAGAATAATACTAGCACTGGGTACATCATAGTATGGTTATGAGGAAAGAGGAGTTTTTTTTCTTAGTTGCCATTTGTTGTATTTGACATTTCCTGTCAAAAAGACCTGAAGCTTTGGTGACTGAAGGTGACATAAGAATGTCACATCTGAAACATGGGGATATTGCTCATATAACCTGCTTTATAGGATTGCTGCAGCAAAAGCCATTGTCAGCCTTAAGGTGTTCTATAGAAATGAGTAATCATCATTCTCCCTACTAGTGTGCTGGGTAGTGAGTCAAAGGACCTGAATTCAAATCCCAACTCTGTGACATCAGGCCAGTCACTTAACCCTATCTAGGCCTTAGTTCCCCTATCTGTAAAACAAGAGGCTTGGACAAGATGAGGGCCACCCTAAAAGATCAGGACTTCAGCATAAGATCCCTTCTAATAATAAAATTCTACAATTCTCTATATAGTACTGAATTGCACTCATGATTTCTCTAATTTCCAAAGATTTTCTCCAGGTGGATTTAATTTCTCCAAAGATTATACTGCTACTTTCTGCAGATCTCAACTGTTTTATTACTTTCTGCAGAATAATGTTTTCTTATCTCCTTATTGTATTATTTAAAACAAAACTATAAATCAGGAACTAAAAAAACCAATGTTTCTCTCTTACTCACTCTCTCTCTTTCTCTTTCTCCCTCTCTCTTTCTCTCTCTCTCTCTCAAAAAAAAAAAACAAACCCTACAACATTTTTACTGCCCATTTAGTGAAAAGAAAACTAAGTGACTTCCAAAAGTAGAGGCACATCAGATACATTCGGTACCTCTCAGAAGATTCCCAAGTATCCTAATTACCCGTAGTCCCCAGGATCAGATAGGCTTCTCAGGTCTGTCAGAAGAAGGATGGGTGATAGCAACCTTCCTGGCACCCAATGCCTCTTTGCTTCCCCAGAGAAGCCACAGCCCTGGCTCTGGTCTAGTCCCACCAGTGAATGTCGGTTAAGAGCTACTGTGTTTGTGTCCCTTTTCATCTTAGCCTAACAGGTATTTCTGTGGTTGTCACAAGCAATGTGGAAATTGCATTCCATCCTGTGGAACCCATTTCACTTAAATGCTCTGTGTTGGGCAGCTCAGAATGGCATGCTTGTAACCTGGTGGGCTGTGAGCACACAGGGGCACTTTGTTGCTGCTTGGAGAAATGACCAGTTTACTTGGGCTCTGCTGACAGCTCTCCTGTGAAATTTGCTGGCATTAAAGGTCAAAAAGACCCAGTTTTTCCTCTGGTTGCTCCTATCCGAAAGAGAATAAATCTGGAAGCCGAATCACTTCTCTGACAATAATTTATGAATTATGCACTGACTGTGTTTGAATTGAGAAAGGCTTTCATATCCTTTCCATTAGCTCAGATTAAGTTTTCATATAGATGCGGGGAAGCATGCTAGCAATATCCTTAGCTCATTTTTATGAAAATTTTATCAGTGCTTTTTTCTGTACTACACTCCAATTGGGATGTCGCCGATTCTAAAGCTCGGCCTTGGACGTGAACTTCTCTCAACCTAGCTGGCTGCTGCTGCTCTAAAGGTTTCAATATTTCATGGGCTCTGGCTAACTCAGCCGTGAGATTCAAGCTGCAGAGATTTAACTCTAATGTAAAATCATGAACGGATGAAAACTGGGATGTCATAAGTAATACATCTACAAGAGCAGGGTGCAGTTACCATTTTTAAAAGGGCTTTAAAAAGAAAACAACATTCACTGCTCTCTCTTTAGGTCCCAAAAAGAAAAGCCTGGGAGCTATTGTGCCAAGACAGAACCATCTTTTCTTGCCCACTTCCCTTCAAACGCTGCTTAATTGCTGTGAGTTTCCCTCCCCCTCCCCATCGTTCTTTTTCTTCTCGAGTTCCACCATCAATGTGAAAGCTCCTAATGTCAGATTTCCAGAGGAATGGGCATCATGTTGCTGGATGTTTATAGGCCAAATCCGATTCCTTGCATCTTTCTTTCTTTCTTTCTTTCTTTTTTTTTGACTCAAAACTGGTTTAAAACATTTGGAAAATTTGTCTATTCAGCTGGAGCATTCTGGTGCATTCTTTCCTCGAAACACTGGGGTCATATGTGATCTGTCTGATGGACTTTTTTGCTACAATCCATAGTCGTCATTTCCCTCGAGTACCACAGAGAGTAGCAAAGCAGAACAGCCCTATAATGGCCCCAATAACAATATGTTCTTTGTGTGAAAGAAGTCAGAGGGAAGTGCTTTAAGGTACACTGGTCAGTGAAAAAAATCATTTTAGTATTTGCTTGTTTTCCCATTCTACACAATGCATCTACTGAAAATATTTTCTTGACTGTGAATAAATGCCACCATATGAAGAATTTAATCAGCGCAGACAGAACCAGCCCAGGGGTGGGGGCTGAGGTTTTAAAGGGGTTTTGGTAATTAATGCTAGTTATTAGCATGTTTCAAATAAGACAGCTCAGGACAGGAATTACTCCTCATGTGTCTGAACTTGTAATGAGGAGGGATGCTTCTAATGGAGTTGAGTTCATCTATTCAGAAATATATCAACCTGCTTTGTCCATCTGATAAAGCATCTTTCTCGGTTTTTCCCAGATACCATCCAATTAAAACCTTATTGAAATCATCATAGAAGCACCAAGTTGAAAGAGGTCAGGAAGCAGCATCTGGTCTGGCTTCCTATCTTCAGGCTCTTTAATGTCTAATCGATGGAGGACAGATAGTGTTCTATCCCAGGCCATCTTGCCACGTGCCTCTACCGCTCTCCTGCTTGCTGGAAAAGTATCTCCAGACCAGACTCCCAGAAAAATGAGCTGCCTCTTTGCCTCTTCCCACTAGAAAATGAATCTACTTAGCTCTGGGACTACTACACCACACGGAGCTTTTTTTATTAGAAAGGAGCAAAATCTTGACTAATAAACCCTGACACCCCCCCCCGACCCAATCATGGTTTACATCTCATTCAGTCATCTACCACATTTGCCTTGCTGCTATATATGTCCTGAAATGTCATCTCCCACCCCCTACCTCTTGCTCTGGGCTGAGCAATGAAATTAAAGCTGCCATACCAGCATTATTCCTGGAAAAGGTATAACAATTGACTATCCTATGGATCAGTTCACCTTCCCTGTGGCTCCCCAAACATTCCTTTCCATAGGTACCACTCCTAGATAGGTCTTGTTTCCCAGGTAAGAATGTAATCTCCTTGAGGCAAGGACTTTTATATTGTATCTCTGCCACTTAGCATGGTCCCTAGCACATAGTAAGAGCTTAATAAGTGATTTGTTTTTATTCATTCATTTTCTTCTCAAAATCTTTAGAGACCCAATCACCTCCCCAGGGATACCTTCACAGTGCTTTGTTATATAATTGGTGAAGAAAGTCTTCCTGATGCCCAATGCAGCTAGGTGGAGCATTGAGTTACATGCTGGGCCTGGAGTCAGGAAGATCTGAGTTCAAGTCCAGCCTCAGACACTTAGGACAAGTCACCTGACCTCTGTCTGCCTCACTTGCTGCACCTGTAAAATAGGATTAAAACAGCACTTACCTCCCAGGGTTGTTGTATCAAATAAGATACTATTTGTAAATTGCTTAGTCTAGTGCCTGGCACATAGTAGGTGGTATATAAATGGCTTCTTCCTTCCCAACCCAAATCTCTTCTCTTCTACTTTAAACCAGAGGCTCTTAAGTTTTCTTACATCACGGCAGTCTGTTGAAGCCTATGGGCCCCCTCTCAAAATCATGTATTTTAAATACTTGAAGGGAATGCTAAATTTCAGAGGTTAGTGAAGATAAAGGTTTTTTTCCCACTCAAGGTAAATATTTCCTGAAATATAGGGACCCTTGGATCCCAGGTTAAGATCCTCCATTTTAAACCTAGTTTGTCTCCTTTAGATCTCCAAAGACAAAGAAATCGGTTTATTAGCAGCCCTTTCTTTGAGGCAGTGTTCTGTCATAAAGAGAACTGTATTTGAAATTCATGGTTTGAATTCTGCCTCTAACTTTTTTGCTTTGGGCCAGATACCTAACCCCTTTGGGCCTCAGTTTCTTTTTTTTTTTTTTTGTAAAATGGGAGGACTGGATAAATATGGGATAGAGAGTAGAATGAGGATAGACAAAATGCTAACTTGGAGTCAGACAGGACTGGGAATCAAGTCCACCTCGGACATTTACTAGTAGTGGAACCAAAGGCAAGTCACTCTGTTTCTCAGTTTCCTCATTTGTAAAATGGGCGTTATGAGTAGTACACAAAATATGGGGCTGTTGCAGGTTTCAATGAGATTGTGTTAAGCAGTATCAGAGTTCAGAAAAGTTGTCATTGTTTGTCCTTTGTTCTCAAAGAGGACCATGACATCAGGGAAGGAGATGTCATGACTTGCAAGTGAATTGGATTTAAGTGAGGGAGGGCTGTGCAAGGTCACCAGCTTCACTTTCTCCCCAGGAGCCATCTGGGTCCAGTGGCCAGACGCCAATCCGGACTACTGGAGATGGCTCCACACAGAGAAGCATCACCTCTCGTTAATACAAGCTCTTTCCTGTTTCTCAGTTCTGTGATCTATTCTGGAAGACAATTCCACTTTAACCACTACCTACTGTAGGCTAGACGTGCTGGTTCCTTGAATTAGTCATCGTAAGGAATATTTCTCATTTATTTCCCATTTGCTCCCTTCGTTTCATGGCAATGTGATAGCATAAAACAAGGAGCCATGCCTTTGAAGAATATGCTAATTTAGTTCTCATGTCACCCAGTATTCTACCTAGTGTTTAGTTAATAATAGCGATTAATAATAATAATTACAATAGCTAGCATTTATATAGCTCTTCAAGGTTTACAGAGCACTTTACCTATGCTATCTCATTTGGTCTTCACAAGAGCCTGCTAGGTGGTTGCTATTCCTATCTCATTTTACAGATGAGGGAACTGAGGCTGAGAAGTTAAGCTGCTTTCACATGGCTAATATCTGAGGGAGGATTTGAGCTCAGGTCTTCCTGATTCCAAATTTATCACTCCAGCCACTGTACCGCCTAACTGCCTCTTATTGAAATTCCAAGTAAGCATTAATCTGTATACCCTTTGGGAATCATAGCTTAGATCATATATATTGAGCTGAAACGGCCTTCAAAGTTCAAAAGCTAGTCCAAAGCTCTCATTTTAGAGATGAGGAAACAAAGGTCTAGAGAAACTTCCCTCAAGTTGCATTAGTAAGTGACTGAGGCAGGATTTGAACCTAGGGCCTCTGGTTGCAAGTTCAGAATTCTTTTCATAGTGCCAGGCTCAAATTCTGGGTATCTGGCACTGTTAAGGGGTATTGGGATCTTATGCATTCCTTCATTCATTCAATAAATGTTTATCAAATAGTTCCCGTGTTCACTGCAGTGTGCCAACCACTGGAGGAATAAGATACAAATCTTATCTACCAGGCTGGTAGAAGAAGATGAAATATGACCAGAAATAACTAACATACAAATTAAAGTAGCAGAGGCACATAAAGTAAAAAAAAAATACCAGATTAGATTAAGAACAAATCACTGAAAGTTAGAGGGATTATGAAAGGTTTCCTGAAGGATGTAGCTTTTGTCCAATCTTGAAGGATGGTCGAGATATCAGTAGGCAGAAATGGGTGGGATTATACATGGGGAGAAGATTATGGGAAATGTCCATGATTCAGAAATGAGTGAATGTAAAAGCATTTATTAGGGGGAACTAGGTGGCACAGTGGACAGAGTACTCAGCCTCAAGTCAGGAAGACCAAATTCAAATCTGGCTTCAGATACTTGCAAGTTATGGCCCTGGGCAAATCACTCAACCTTATTTGCCTCAGTTTCCTCACCTGTAAAATGGGCTGGAGAAGGAAATGGCAAACCATTCCAATATCTTTGCCAAGAAGACCCCAAATGGGGGTCACTAAGAGTCAGACATGACTGAAAAACAACTAAAGCATTTATTAATTACTATGTGCTAAGTATTGGGGATACAAATAGCATTGCAGAGTAAATATAATAATAATAATTAATAACACCTAGGATTTATTAAGCACTTGCTGTGTGCCAAGCACTTTACAAATTTTATCTTCACAATAGCCTTGTGAGGTAGGTGGTATTATTATTAACCTTATTTTACAGTTGAGGAAACTGAGGCAAACAGAGGTGATTTACCCAGGGTCACACATCTAGTAAGTGTCTAAGGCTGGATTTGAACTCAGGTCTTCCTGACTCCAGACCAAGTGTTCTATCCACTGGGCTGCCTATTAAAATGTGTAACATAGTTTGTCCATGAGGGGGAATATCTTACCAAATACAACAGAAATGCAAATCCTGCCCTTGAAACACACATCGAACCCACAAAGCCATATATTTCTTTTCTTGTACAGATGCCAAATTAGCATAGCTCTGTTCAACATCATAACTGCCAAAGTGACAACTTAGTGTTCCATTTTTGCTCTCCAGCAATAATCCTCTATTATAAATTGTCCCTGTTCATAAACCACATTTATAACCTTGCAGGATGCCAGAGCAACCTGATACTTGAAAGTAGAGACGTCATTTTTCTAACGCTGGACATCATTCATCACCAGCCGTAAATGCTTGAGGACTGGAAGTTAGCCAGCCATTATGGTAATCATGATAAAGAAGATCCATGAGGCAGTAACTTACTCCCACTGCCCTTCTCGAGAAGCAATAGTAGTTGCTGTAATCAAAGCAACCATTAACTGTAATGTGAGAAACATCCAGGAAGCAGATCTTCATAGAAGGAAAGTGTCCCATTTACATTTCTCAATATGTCATAACCCTGCCATCTAAATATGGATTCAACAATGAGTGGTACCAATCAGACAGTAGGATGTAATTCTCAACTCCCTTCCATTGGAAGGAAAAAGCAAAGCAATTAATTCATCAACAAGTATTTTATTCATTGCCTACTCTATTCCAGGCACTGGGGAGACATACATAAAGAATGAAACAATTCCTCCTCACAAGGTGCTTACATTCTGATAGGGGTGATGAGTGCATATATAAATAGAAAATGAATACGTAAAAAGAGATACAAATACCAGATTACTTGGGGGGGGAGATGCTGGCAGGTGTGGTGGTCAGGAAAGGTTTCATGCAGAAGATAATACTTGAATTGCACCTTAAAAATATTTAGGGGCAGCTAGGTGGTGCAATGGATAGAGCTTGGGCCTTGGAGTCTGGAGGACCTGAGTTCAAATTCGACCTCAGACACTTGACACTTACTAGCTGTGTAACCCTGGGCAAGTCACTTAATCCCAATTGCCTCACCCAAAAAAAAAAATAAAAAATAAAAACATATTTAAAGATTCTATGAGGCAAAGACAAGGAGGGAGCGCATTCCAGGTTTTCATATACCTGGATATTCCTGTATTCACATACAGGATGTGTCACAACTCCTTTCTGGCAGTAGCCATGTGTGAAATGGGTTAATATCCAACATTAGCCATAACACCTGTCTGATTATTGTTGTTATTATGAAGCAATGTTGTACCATCTCTTTCCTTTTATTTGTATCCCTAATACTAAGTATAGTGCCTGGTACAGAATAAGTATTTGAAAAATGTCTGTTGATTGACAGGCTGACCTATCTACCTACTTACCTACTGGCTGAGGGGCAACTTGAACTCCAAACTTTTGAATTTTTTGGCTATACCACATTGCTTCTCCATTCAGGAGCCATAAGACAGTTAGGTTGAATTCACATGTCCAAGGTTCTTACATATAATACTACCCTTTCCCATCCATACTGCCTTTAATTCCCTACATTTCTGTTGACCGTGGGGCCCTTATAAAAATGCTGTACATTAGCCACCTAATTCAATTCAAATCAACAAACATTAATTGCCTACTAGGTGGTAGCCACTAGAGATACAAAGACAGACATGTGGTCTGACCAGGGCAGAGTTTCCCATCAGTTGTAATAGATACTATGATCATTTACTAACGCAGCCTCAAAAGGCATAAGCTTTTTTGGATTCTTTGTAACACTATTGACTTATATTGAGCTTGGAGTCCAATAAAGCCCCTGGGTCTTTTTCACATATCTTGATAGCTATCCAGGTCTCCCTTGGCCTGTATTTATCCAGATGATTTTTGAACCTATTTGTGGATTTTGCATATGTCCCAACTGAATTTCACATTAGTACATTTGGTTCAGTTAGAGAGGCAGCATGATAAGTTGGATGAAAACCCAACCTTAGAACCTGGAAGAACATAAGCTATCCCTTTAATAATAAATTCTAATTCCCTAACATAAAACTCTTGCCTACTGTAACGATAACTCTAACTGAGGAGAGGAAAAGAAGAAAACTGGCTGATTCCACTGTTTTTCATTTCTCAACAGGGCATTATCACGAGCATGGGGCATTACAGAAGTAACAACAGAGAGATACAGTATGCCACAATTAGCAGACTAAAGAAATGAATCCCGTTCCTATCCTTCGATATCTCACAGTGACATTAATCTGAGGACCCAACTTCCACTGACTTTCAAGGTAATCCCTAGCTAGATAAGTCCAGCAAAAACGGACACAAATCTGACCTGACCAAAAGGGGCTCTTTGTTCTTTTTTAAGTCGTGGTTGGGTTGGACCTGCAAGTGAGTCCACTCTTTCATCCATGGCTACCGTATGTACCATTAAACCACAGTGCTTCATACAGAGCTAGAGATGAAAGACATTGGAGTTGGAATTTTCTCTAGGAAAAAAAGCAAGCTCTGATATTTCAAAGAGAAGATACTCAGATGAAATATATCCATCTCCTGGTGGCATTGGCAGGTGGAATGTGATTAGCATCACTGATTCCCAACACTATGAAGCCTAAGGCTTCCCACTCTCTCTCTCTCTCTGTCTACCCAACAATCTAATGAGAGGGGAAGTGCAATTAAGCAGAGGCTGCTTAAAATTTAAGGGGACAAAAATGAGTTGAGGTTTTGGGTTTTTATGGGAAGCAAATTAGCCCACAGTAGACTTGTGCCTGGGAGCAACCAACTTAATTTGGTTATTTCCTGTGTCTTGAGGGTCAGTGTTATCCATTCAGTCTGCCAGTGTTTCTCCATGCTGGAGCTTGCCACCATACTATAACAGGAATGATATTAAAAGTTGGAGAAATATTTATAAGCCACCTGAGAGCCAAGTAACTCCCCCAGTTCAATGTCCAATGGTAAGAACCAGTGCCCATGAACATTTAAAACCAGCTAAGAAACCCACATCATCCTCCAGAGTTTCTTTAATTTGAATTTCTTTAATTGTTAGTGATTTTGGAGCATTTTTCATATATATAATGGAATATTATTGTACTATGAGAAACACCAAAGTCATGCTTTCAGAGAAAACTGGGAAGATTTGTATGAAGAGATGCCAAATGAGATGAGCAGAATGGGGGGGGGGGCTGCAAATCTTACTCTGACAACAGCACTGTAAAAAAAAAAAGGAACAACTTTGAAATACTTAAAGAATTCTGATCACTGTGAAAATGAATGCTACCCACCTCTTGACAGAGAGATAAGAGGAGAATGACACACATTTTTGGTCAAGGATCATGTGGGAACTTGTTTTTACTTGATTCTGAATATTTGTTATAAATAAGAAAGGAAGGAAACATTTATCAACCACCTACTATATGCTAAGCACTAAGCCCTTTACAAATATCTCATTTGATCCTTGCAATGATCATGGGAGGTAGATCTATCCTAGCATGACTTGGAATGTGTTTGACACCCTCTGTTTTTTTTTTTTGTTTGTTTGTTTTGTTTTTGTTTTTTTGCTTAGGCAATCGGGGTTAAGAGACTTGCCCAGGGTCACACAGCTAGCAAGTTTCATGTGTCTTAGGCTGGATTTGAACTCAGGTCCTACTGACTCCAAGGCCAGAGCTCTATCTACTGCTCCACCTAGCTGCCCCAGACACCCTCTGGTTTTATTCCAACTTGATTTATCTACAATTAAGGATCATATATCATGTGAAAATCGCATTGTAGTCATGTATGATCACATGTAGTCATACATGTAGTCATGTAGCCTTTAGTAGTCCATCATCTCATTCAGAAATATAGGGTGACCCATATTCTTTCCCCATGCTTCTTCTGAGCAGTGAGCAGTGCCTGGGATTACCCAAGCAGTAAAAATGTGTTACTGTTATGTAGGGAGGGTGACAGATATCAGTAATAACCAGTCATACTTAACTGTCTTAGAGGGCACTACCTCTTCCCTGAGTATTTTTCATTAGTAGGTGACCTTAAGAGTAGAGCCAAGGAAAGAAGGGCTACACAGAGCTGCAGGCTCAGACCAAAATCTGTGGAATTTATTCTGGATCAAAAGCAATAGTATTCTCCCTTCTACCTTCATAGGGTAAGATTGATGGTCATCCATTAATACATTGCTGTTGGAGTTGTGAACTGATCCAACAATTCTGGAGAGTAATTTGTAACTATGCCCAAAGGGCTATAAAACCATGCAAACCCTTTGATCTAGCAATATCACTACTAGGTCTGTATCCCAAAGAGATCATAAAAAAGGGGAAAGGACCCACATGCACAAAAATATTTATAGCGGCTCTTTTTGGAAATGGAATTTGAGGGAATGCCCATAAACTGGGGAATGACTGAACAAGTTGTGGTACATGAATGTGATGGTATAGTATTGTTCCTTAAGAAATGGTGAGCCGGAGGATTTCCGAAAAACCTAGAAAGACTTGCACGAACTGATGCTGAGTGAAATGAGCAGAATCAGGAGAACACCATACACAGTAACAGCAACACTGTGTGATGATCAACTTTGTTAGACTTAGCTGTTCTGAGTAATGCTAAATCTAAGACAATTCCAAAAGACACATGATGGAAAATGCTATCCACATCCAGAGAAAGAACTATGGAGTCCGAATGCAGAACAAAGCATACTATATTCTCTTTTTTTTCTTTTGTTCTTGTGGTTTTCCCCTTCTGTTCTGATTCTTCTTTCACAACATCACTAATGTGGAAATGTGTTTAATATGTATATGTATAGCCTATATCAGATTGCATGCTGCCTTGGGAATGGGAGAGGGGAAGGAAGGGTGGGAAATTTAGAACTCAAAACCTTATAAAAGTGAATGTTGAAAATGAAAAATTTATTAATTAATTTTTAAAAAGAGAAAAGAAAGTTGATGTTCATCATCCCCCCTCTTCCCTGCTCTTCTGGAACCACAAAGATGTGGCTATTACCTTCAGTCAATTCTTTTGATTAAGAATCCAGGTATTTTGGAAACTGAGTTCCCCAAGGCACCTAGTTTCTCCACTGGTTTTCCCAATATACACATACAGAGAGTCCTTACACCACAGCCAACTTCCCAGCATGTTGGATAAAGATAGGTCATAGTAAAGATCAGTTCACCACCGTCATTTATGTTCCTAGTGCTGCTTAATGTTGCCTTAGTCAGCTGTTAAGGGTTTGCTCCCTTATACACTGTATAACAAACTATTCTCAGGTATGCTTCCAGATAATTAGTATTTCAACCATCTAAGTGGTCTTTGAACACCAAGGGCAAAGAGGAATGTGTGGCTTCCTCCTTTGAGAGGAATGGAGGATACTTTATAAGATGGAGTTACATCAAAAGAGAAATACACAGTACAACTTTCCCTTTACCTCTATACGCTCATTAGTCCTAGTTCTAATCTCTGGAGTTATACAGAACAAATCCACTTGTTCTCAAGGCCTGGACCCAAATAGCCTCCCTTTCCCTAACAGAAACCTAATTCAGTCTCAGACTCTGGAGGATTCCAGGTGAAATGAAAGTTAAAAATCAGCAAATCCAGCCTCACTAACCTGATGGAATCACTATTTACCCTTGTTTGAAACTTGTCTTCTGATATGTCTTCTGTTTTCCATGATTTCTCAGAAAACATTAATAATGATTCACTCACAATTTTCTTCACGACCTTGGGGCGTGATTCATCTAAACCTAGAAACTTACACTCTTTTAAAGAGCCTCTCTTACTAGAAGATATGGAAGGGTTACAATCTGATTATTGGAAGGAGGATCCACATTAAAGCGATGACAGAGTCCTTGAAGTATTTGACAAGGGGCAGGCACTTTGCTTGAGGATAGCTGTTAAAGTGGCATCCTATCCTATTGAGTCAAGGGCTTTTTTGAAATGAGCAAATAATAGACACAGAGGGATCCTATATTCAATAGCCCTCACAGTCATTTGTGTGACTATATGTGAAGATATGGTCTGCTGTAGAAAATTGTCTACAAAAGTCAGCCTATTCTCTTTTTATATTTCATCAAAGATACCCTCAGTGCATGCCTAGACTAAATATTTATCAAGAGTTCATGGAAGTAAAAAATGGAGGTATATGGTTTAGTACTTACTAATGTCTTCTTGGTTACGTTTTTTGTTGTTGTTGAAGTTCTACTCAGAAGCTTTCCCATTACTTTGGAATCTTCCACTCTTTAAGATTTTAAAAATGTTCCCTGAGTGCCTTTAAAATCATGTTATCTTCTACATGGGATTTTTCTGGTCCATTTGTTTTGCCAATTTTATCTCCTTGAGTACCATCATCACTTTCTCATGTTGTATATCAAGGCTGCGATTGAAGAGTTCCAATCTGGTGGTTCTGCTATCATCACCAATAACAACATGTCTCTATAGAAGAGCCAGTGGGTCAGTTCTATTTCACATATTATTTGTTATCTTTCATAGGATCCTCTGGATTTAGAATTAGAAGGGACCTGAAAGGTTATCTAGTTTAATCCCCTCATCCAAAGAGGAGAAAAATGAGGTCTGATGAAATTAAATGACTTGACCATGGACACATGGGTAATAAGTGGTAATAAATTTAATTACAACTGAGGGAAAAAATGCAAGAACCTTAAATCTCTGGAATTATCTTAGAGAAATCTATCATGTGAGGGAAGAATGTCAAGTATAGTAGTGATCTACTCTACTTATGGATGCAAGTATGTAAACTCAGACCAAAAAAAAAAAAAGGCCAATGAAAGACCCTTTGTGGATTCTACGGAATATTTATATATTTTTTTCTTAACCAGGAAGCCAGAATCCTTAAAGAAAATGAAATTAATACATTAACTTTTTTTTTTTTACTGAATAGAGCAATTCAAAATAAAAACACAGCCATCTGAAGACAGGCATTATGCAACCAGTATGCGTTGCATTCAGAGTCTCTAAGGTCACTCCAAATTCATAGATTATAGAGAAGGGGTTCCTACCCTGGGCTCCATGAATACCCAAGGGATCTGTGGGTAGATTTCAGTGGGTCTGTGGAGTTGGATGGGGAAAATCACATCTTTATGTTTTCTAACTTGAATTTAGCATTTCCTTCTCACCACTGCCAAAGGGGTCTATGACACACACAAAAAAAGATAAGAATGCCTACTGTAGAACAACCGAGAAAGTTGGCAAATAGATATGTGGTACCTCTAGTCCTAAAATAACTTAAAACTCTTG
The DNA here is from genome assembly GCF_900497805.2 of Vombatus ursinus. Classification (NCBI taxonomy): domain Eukaryota; kingdom Metazoa; phylum Chordata; class Mammalia; order Diprotodontia; family Vombatidae; genus Vombatus; species Vombatus ursinus. The sequence goes on along the minus strand of NW_020954603.1, from coordinate 11,217,505 downwards.
GAGGAAGCCACTGTTCCCCTGAGGAAAGGCTTTACTCATACTAGTCTTTATCACTGGAACATATGGTTACATTTCCCTTGGGCTTATCTCATAGTATTCTGCCAGGCACATTGCTGTAGTGATACCTAATGCCAGCCCAAAAGAAATAAAATTTAATGATTCCTCCTTTTTAAAAAAAAAAACTAGTTACATTGGTTTTTTAAAACATCCAATATAACAACTTCATCCCATTTTCCTTTACTTGAAGTTCTGTAATAACATCTCCCAACAGTCCCATCAGAAAACTTCAACTTAGAAACCTTCTCATAGATTACTTCTCCAAATCATTACATGGAGCAGGCTTAAAGCCCTTGCACTGGAAACAACCCATTGAATTGTTGACTCTCTTTGCCAATAAGAAAGGGAATATCAACTCAATTCAATCCAATACACCAAACAATTTTTGAATGACAACTATGTGTTAAGCCAAATACTGGGCACTGGGAATACAAAGGAAAAAAGAAAAGCAGAACAGTCACTGCCCTCTAGAACTTACATTTTACTAGGGAGGTATAACAGCTATATCTATAATTAAATTCAAAGATAGATTAAATGCTTTGTTATTATTCATTCATTTATTTTTAGCGTTCTTTTTTTTTAATTTGAGTTTCAAGTTCTCTTCCTCCAGTCCCTCCCCCACCCATTGAAAAAACAAGCAATGTATCAATTATATATGTGAAGTCATGCAAAACATATTTCCATATTACCCATGTTGCAAAAAAAAGGCAAGAAAAATAAAGTGAAAAAAATATACTTCAATTTGCACTGAGTTCAGCAGTTTTCTCTTGAGGTAGATAGCATCTTTCAACATGAGTCCTTTGGAATTGCTTTGGATCATTGCACTGAGCAGAGTACTAAGGATTTCACAGTTGATCTTTGTTACAATATTGCTATTACCCTGTATGATGTTCTTATTCTGTTCACTTCACTTTGCATCAGTTCATGTAAGTCTTCCCAGGTTTTTCTGAAACCAGCCTGCTCATCCTTTCTTAGTATTCCTTTACAATCATATACCACAACTCGTTGAGTCATTCCTCAATTGATTGGCATTCTCTCAATTTCTAATTCTTTGCCTCCATAAAAAGAGCTTCTATAAATTTTTATCTGTATAGTTCCTTTTCCTTTTCTTTTTGATCTCTTTGGGATACAGGCCTAGTAGTGGCACTGCTAGGTCAAAGGGTTTGCACAGCTTTATATACTGTTGGGCATAGTTCCAAATTGTTCTCCAGAATGGTTGTATCAGTTCAAAACTCTACAAACAATGCATTTATTGTGCCAATTTTTGCACATCTTCTCCAGTATTTGTCATTTTTCTTTTCTGTCATCATAGCCAATTTGATAGGTATGGGTGGTACCTTAGAGTTCTTTTAATACACATTTCTCTAATTATTAATTATTTAGAGAATTTTTATGTGACTATTGATACCTTTGATTTCTTCTTCTGAAAACTGTCTGTTCATATCCTTTACCATTTATTAATTGATGAATGGCTCTTATTTTTATGAATTTGGCTCAGTTCCCTATGTATTTGAGAAATGAGGGCTTTATTAGAGAAACTTGCTGTAAAATTTATCCTCTAGTTTCCTGCTTTCCTTCTAATTTTGGCAGCATTGGTCTTGTTTTTGCAAGAACTTATAAATTTCATGAAATTAAAATTACCAATTTTAATTCTTGAAATCCTTTCTATCTCTTATTTGGTCACATATTCTTTCCTTATCCAGAGATCTGACAGGTAAAAATTTTCCATGCTCCCCTAATTTGCTTATGATATCATCCTTTATGTTGTAATCACATACCTGGTATTTTGTAATTGTGTTCATGTAGTTCCTTGATTTGTCTTGGTAAGCAGACACTCAAGTATTTTATATTGTCTAAAGTTATTTTCCATGGCATTTCTCTTTATCTCTTTCTGCTGGGTTTTCTTGGTAATATGTAGAAATTGCTGATAATTTATGTGGACTTATTTTATACCCTGCAACTTTGCCAAAGTTGTTAATTGTCTCAATTAAATTTTTAGTTGATAGAGTTCTCTAAGTACACCATCATACCATCTGCAAAGAGGGATAGTTTTGTTTTCTTGTTGCCTCTTTGTATTTCTTCAACTTCTTTTTCTTGTCTTATTACTGTAGCTAACATTTCTGTATGATGTTGAGTAATAGTGGTGATAATGGGCATCTTTGCTTCACTCCTGATCTTACTGGGAAAGCTTCTAGTTTATACCCTGTACAGATAATGCTTATTGATGGTTTTATATTGATACTATTTATCATTTTGAAGAAGGATCCATTTATTCCTATGCTTTCTATTGTTTTAACACAAATGTGTGTTGTATTTTTCTGTATCTGTTGAGATAATCATAGGGGTTTTTTGGGGGGGTTTTGTTATTGATATGGTCAATTATACTTACAGTTTCTGTAATATTGAACCAGCTTAGCATTCCTTGTACAAATACCACTTGATCATAGTGTATAATCTTTATTATGTACTACTGTAATCTCCTTGCTTGTATTATGTTTAAAATTTTTTCCATCACTATTCATTAGGGAAGTTCTATAGTTTTCTTTCTCTGTTTTTTGCTCTCCCTAGTTTAGGTATGAAAGCAATATTTGTATCATAGCAGGAATTTGGTAGGACTCCTTCTTACCTATTTTTATTTTTTATTTTTTTTTAGGCAATTGGGGTTAAGTGACTTGCCCAGGGTCACACAGCTAGTAAGTGTCTAGTGTTTGTTCTGAGGCCGGATTTGAACTCAGGTACTCCTGACTTCAGGACTGGTGCTCTATCCACTGCACTTCCTAGCTGCCCCGCTTTACCTATTTTAAAAATAGTTTATATAGTATTGGAATTGTTATTTAAATGTTTGGTAGAATTCACTTGTGAATCCATCTGATCTTGGGGATTTTTTCTTAGGGAGCTCATTTCTGGCTTGTTCAATTTCTTTTTCTGAGATGGGGTTATTTACATATTCTGTTTCCTATTTTGTTCATCTAAGCAACCTATATTTTTGTAAATATTCATCCATTTCTCTTGGGTTATCAGTTCAATTGGCATATAATTAAGCAAAATAGCTCCTAATAATTGCTCTAATTCCATCTTCATTGGTGGTATATTCACCATTTTTGTCTTTGATCGATATAATAAATCAAATTAACCAATGGTTTATGTATTTGAAGTGAGGGTTTCATAAAACTAGCTCCTAGTTGTATTTATTAGTTCAATAGTCTTTTTTCACTTTCAATTTTATTAATTTCTCCTTTAGTTTTCATTATTTTAAATTTTTTCTGTTGTTGTTTTTAGTTGCATGACCAATTCATTGGTCTATTCTCTCTTTTATTGATGTAAATGTTTAGAGATACAAATTTTTCTCTAAGTACTCCTTTGGCTGCATCCCACAAATTTTGGTATGTTGTCTCATTATTGTCATTCCCTTTAATGAAATTATTGTTTCTATTATTTATTCCTTGCCCCACTTATTCTTTAGGATTAGATTATTTAGTTTCTAATTAATTTTTAAGCTATGTTTCTATGGTCTTTTATTGAAAGTAATTTTGTTACATTATGGTCTGAAAAGGGTGCATTTAAAATTTTTTTCCTTTTCTGCATTTGTTTGTGAGGTTTTTATGACCTAATACATGGTCCAATTTTGTGAAGGTGCCATGTACAGCTAAGAAAAAGTTATCTGTTCTATTCCCATTCAGTTTTCCCCAGAAGTCTGTCATATCTAACTTTTCTAAAATTATATTCATCTCTTTAACTTCTTTCTTATTTATTTTATGGTGGGATATATCTAGTTCTGAGAGGAGAAAATAGACCAAATACTTTCAAAAGAGAGAAACCAGTAACAACTGTAGGAATCAGGAAAGGCTTAGTGTAGTAGGTGGCCACTGAACTGTGCTTTGAAGGGATTCTATGAGGTAGAGATGAGGAGTACATTCCAGATATGAAAAATCACCTATGTAAAAGAATATTGGCAAGCTACAAAATGCACATTGGGGAATGTCTACAAGTATATGGGTCGATTTAACTTCTATCTTAAGCACGAGACATGTGCTTGTATTAACTATGGATGTTCTCATCTATGATGGAGATGCAAGAGCTTTGCTATTAAAGCGCAGGACCCCCATATGAGAAGGGCAAACCACTTAACTATCAGTTTAACTAGTAATTAACATTTAAAACCAGCAAACCATAAATATTAAAGTACATTTCCTATATGACTGTGACTTCCTCTCAATGTAGGGTTTTTAAGAAACATTAAAGGGGCAGCTAGGTGGCACAGTGGATAGAGCCCCAGCCCTGAAGTCAGGAGGACCTGAGTTCAAATCCAGCCTCAGACCAAACACTATACACTTACTAGCTGTGTGATCCCTGGGCAAGTCACTTAACCCCAATTGCCTAAAAATAAAAATAAAAAAAAATTAAGAAACCTCATGGTTAAAGTTATCTATTCAACCCTGTCTTCTCTTACAAAACCCGTTTCTACACATGCTTTCTGAAAGAGGTGTTCTTCCTTCTCTGTAAAGTGAATCCCAGTCTCCTTGACTTCATCTTTTCTCAATTCCTGAGAGATCTAACTTGCACCTTACTCCACCTTTTGTATCCTCAGTCTCTCCCAGTCCACTAATCCTTTTCCTTTCCTATATATCATTCTCTCTCATCTTGAAAAACACAGCTTTGTTCAAGCCTGATATCTCCTCAGTCTTTAGTTTGTCTAATTTCTTTCCTTGGCCAAATTTCCTTGAACAAATTGTTTATACACATTGCTTCCATTTTTTCTCCATCCATTGGTTTCTTAAATCCATGAAACATTTTCTCCCAACAATGTACCCAAATTACTATCTGAAAGTCAATAATTATCTTCCTAGCAGAGTGCCTGTTATGCAGTAAGAACTCAATAAATGCTTTTTTCCTTCTTTATGCTCTTACTGACCAATCTGATGCCTTTCTCTCTGTCTTCATTTTCCTTAATGTTGTCTCAGTTGCATTTGACATTACATACCACTCAGGCTTTTTGTTATTTTTGAAAATATTTCCTCCCTTGACTTCCATAACATCACACTACTTTGATTCTCACTTAACTGCTCCAAGTTGCATCAATGTTGTTCTGACTTGGTGCTGTTCTCATTCTCACACCTAGCTATGGATATACCTTGGTCCTCTGTTCTTTTCTCTCTGTGTTCTTTCCCTTAGTGAATTCATCCATACCAAGAGTTGCATTTATCTCCTCTCTGCTCATGATTTCCACAATTATATTTCTGACTGGCCCTACTTTTATACATCCTATGGAATATATCTCAACCATTCTTGAAGCAATCCAATCACCAGCCTTTCTTACACAAAGCTTTCATCATGTCCTTTCTCTACTCAAGATCCTAGAAAGGTACCCTATTGCCCATTACACTAAATTCAAAATAGCTAGCTGAATTTTGAGGCTGGCAATTATAATGAGCATAGCTCAGCAGCAGCAGCATCACCACCATTATATCATTCATGTTTGCATTCATTCATTTAGCCTTGCTCTACTTATCTGACCCTATTTTCCATTTTTCCACAATGTATCTTCCACTAGGAGGCAACTGGATCATATAGTAGATAAAGTGGTGGATTGGAAAAAGGAAGACCTGAGTTCAAATCCTGCCTGCAACACTTACTAGCTATGTGAGCTTGAGCAAGTCACTCAACCCTATCTCTTTCAGTTTCCTCCTCTACAAAATGGGTATAATAATAACACCAATCTTGCAGAGATTCATGAGGAGCCAATGAGATGATATAGGCGGAGCATTTTGAGAACCTGAAAGTGCTTTGTAAATATTAGCTGTTATTATTACTTCAGTAATACCAGCTTTCTCACTATGCCACAAATGAGCCATGTTCGTTACCGCCTCTTATACTTTCATTTGAATTCGTTCCTTTCATTCCCTGTAATCCTTTCATCTCTTACCCAGTCTGACCAAATCTTTTCCTCTTCTTCTTTGTAAATATCATAAATACAGTATTTTGTCTTTACAGTTGTTTAACCTTAGGTCACTCCCTTCTTCTTATTCCTGAACCCTGCCACCCCCTTCATTTCTTTTCTTTTTCTTTTTCTTTTTTTGGAGGGTTAGGCAATGGGGTTGTGACTTGCCCAGGGTCACATAGCTAGTAAGTGTTATGTGTCTGAGGCCAAAGTTGAACTCACATCCTCCTGACTCCAAGGCCGGAGCTCTATCTACTGTGCTACCTAGCTGCCCCACCTCTTTCATTTCTTTCCCTAGTTTTGGAGTTTTGCTTAACTTATAGTTCCTTTTTCTTTTTTTCCTTTCATTAGTTATTTATCTAGTTATTTCATTCTTTCCCTCTTTTTTCCCCTCTCAGTTAAGTAGTTAGGTAAAATTCTCTCATCCCCTTCAATTTGTTTTGTTCATTAGGTTATTTTTCAATTTCATTTTCTGTGAATTTTTGTAAAAATTAATCCATTCCCTCATTCTCTTTATTATTTATCTTCCCATTTTGTCTATTCTAGATTTTTATCCTTTGAATTATGGCCCTTATGCTGGTTCAGCCCCTCTTTTGTCTGTATTCCTCATGGGATTAAAACTTCTAAGATACCTATTTGGAGTTTCCTCTTCTGAGGGGTTTCTACATTATTACCTTGTGGGCCTCCTTTTTCTATTGCACCTCACTCATATTAAAATATTGCCCTGTGAGAAATTTTCTTAGGTTCCTGATTGTAGATTTCATTATTAATTGTTACCTTCCCCCATGGCAATTTTCACTCGTTTGTCATGAGATCTCCCTCCCATCCCCAGAGTCCATGCCTTCCTATTCTTCTGGGGGTCATTTGTCCCCAGGAGATTTCCCTTCTCATGAGGAAGGATGAGTGGCCTCTGTAAGCACCAAATCTCTGCAGATTACATCCATTGTAAAGTCTCCATCTCCCTTTAGAGAAGATCTCTCTTTCCTCATGGGAGCATTCATCAGCGGTACCCATTCTGACCACTGAAACAATAGCTCTCCTTTTCTTTTCCTCTGTTTCAAGCCATCCCTTTGCGTAGTAGCCCATTCTCCTGTAGGTTCTCTTCTTCCTGTAAGACTACAGAAGTTATTTTCCCTTCATTTTTAACCTTTGGCTTGATTAGAGTGCCTCACATATTCTATCTTCTTCTTCTCCTCCCCCTTTTATACACCTTCCTATTCTGTAATTTAGTTCCTCAGAAGCATTCCAGTGATAATAATAAGGGCTCTCATTTACATAGTGCATTAAGATTTGCTAAGCACTTCATATGGGTTATCTCATTTAATCCCAAACTTAGGTATGTCTCACCTTTCATTTTTTAAAAAAATAAGTGTTTTGAGCTCAAGTCCTGTCTCAGATACTTACTATCTGTGAGACCCTGTGTAAGTCACTTCAACTTTCTGAACCTGAGTTTCCTCAATATTAAAATGGGTGGTGTGATAATAGCACCTATCTCCTAGGCTTGTTGTGAAGATTAAATGAGATAACATACTATGAATAGCACTTTATAAACCTTAAAGAGGGATAAATTATAAAGCTAGATATGTGATAAAGCAAGACGAATTATATCTATTGTTGCTGCTGTTTGATGAATTTTGTTTATAGTGTCAACAGGGATCCAGGTTGTTGACAGTACTGAAGCATATGCTTGTGTGTGGACTTTTGGAGGAACCATGGGTGTTTAGCCCGAATGAAAGACTCTTTAAGGGAGATATCGTAGATATCTTCAAACATTTCAAAGGTCGGGTAAAAGAGGGATTGAATTTGTTTTGGCAAGGAAGTAGAACCAAGAATAGTGGGTGGAGGGTGCCAAATCAGTCTTCTGGTTGGGATTGGCTTAGTGATATTACAGAAGACATTCCTGATTAGGTTAGACTGGTTAGCCTCTGAAATTTCTTCCAAAATTGAGATTCTATAATTCTGTGAAGAAAAAGAAAAGAACTCTAGCCCTTCAGAGAAGAATAAATTAGGAAATGTGTATCAACTAGGCATTCCCTTGTAAACTCAACCTCTCACTTTGGAAAGCACTGCTTATTGTCCAGGAACATAGTACCTTATTTAACCTGTGTGAAGCAAATAGGACATGCTTAATAAATGATTATTGTATCAAATTTAATTGAACCACTTATTTTGTGGGAATTTTTCTAGTAAGCTGGTCAGATAAGAAACCCCACTTATTAGCAAATACATGAAATTTGGTAGAAGGTATTCCTCAGAATGTGAAAAAATACTAGGGCTAGTCATTTTGTAATTGATGAACCTGAGACCTAATATGAGTCATCCAATTCCAATGGGCAATCTATTGGAAAGCAAAGATAAAAACAATAAATAATAACTATGTCACTATCCTATTGACATATTCCCTTGTTTCTTACTTCCCTCTATGCTATCATTCATTATTCTGATGTACTAGTGTATATGCGTATGTGCATGTATTATATATTAGTCGACACCTGTTATTTTATCAGAGGGAATGGGGTATGACACTCGTGGAAATAATATTGATCAATGCATATCAGACTATTTGATTGGTTTCAAGTACATACTTGCTGCTCTTAACAGGTTTAATCATCAGTTCAAAACTGATTAGCCCCTTAAAAAAAGAGTAGCACCCTCAATGACCCTCAAATCTGATAGTGTAAATTTAGAAGGTGTAGTTTTGCCTCCCATCTGTGGGAAGGGTTGAAAAACCACCTATAGGGGGCAGCTAGGTGGCGCAGTGGATAGAGTACTGGCCCTGAAGTCGGGAGGACCTGATCACAAGTTCGGCCTCAGACCAATCACTTGACACTTACTAGCTGTGTGACCCTGGGCAAGTCACTTAACCCCAATTGCCTTAAAAAAAAAAACTACCTATAGAGACTACATGAAGGGGGAAACCAAACAAGATGGGAGATAATAAGAAGGCTCTGAGGAAAAAGCACATGTGACTTTGGTTTTTAGTTTTATCCATCACCTCCATGTTCTTTTTTTTTAAATTTTCAATTGTATTTAATCTTTTATTTCTTTCCTTTTAATATTTCTACTTTTGTTCTATTTTGAGATTAAATACAGGTAGATCTCCCTCTTCCTTTGGGAGTTCATTTATGAATGAATGGATGGGTGGATGGATGGACAGAATAAAAATCATCTATGTCTTGTCCAATTTCTCTTTCTGAGAAAAAGCTCTTTAGATTCTTGATTTCCTATTCCATCAATCTGGATGTTTTATACTTTCGAAAATATTCATCACTTTCTTTTACTTTTTCAGTTTTGTTGACATAGAATCGGGCAAAATAATTTCTGGTGGTTTTCTTTATTTCCTCTTGATTTTTTGTGAATTTCCTCTTCTCATTTTTAGTGTTGCTGATTTAGTTTTCCTCTCATTTAAAAAAAAATCAAATTGGATAATTGTTTATTTGTTTTAATTCTTGATCTCATTTTTAGTTGCAGTTTTAATTTATGGATCATTTTATTCTCTTCTGAGTCTGTGTGTTTGGATATCCAGCTGTGGTGCAGTAGATAGAGAACTGGCCTCAGATGCACAAAGACTTGAATTTGATACCATTTTTAATCCATATTGACTGTGTAACCCTGAGCAAGTGACTTAACTTTTCAATGGTCCAGGTCACTCTATGATGTTGTTCTGGCTGGAGTTGTACAGGTGGGACAATTCACAAAGAGGCATCACACAAGGATGAAGACATTATCAAAAATAATAGAGGAGTTAAGCTCCTATGTAGGTTGTGGACAAGGCACAGTTTATGATCAAACATAGGATACAGAGTCCACTGATGCTCTATGTGTTTAGTAACTATACATAGGCCCCCACAGAGTGTCACTGTTACAACATTTGTTAAATATGAAAAGGGCCATAGGAAGTATCAGAGAGAGGTCAGAATCTTAGAGGCTCTTCACACACTTTCAAAAATGGCCTCCGAGAGCCTCCATTCACACAGAAACCCGATTCAGATTTTAAAATGAAATGCTCCTCCAGGTAGCATGTTGACTAACAAATGTTTCCCTAGCTTTTTGGTCCTCTGCATCAGGGGATGCTGAATCTCACTCTCCAAATCACAGTAAAAACAAGTGAATTTCTTCCATTTTGAAGTTTTAAATGTTAATTTCCCATTACCCATTTCTCATTCTAGTCTCTGTCTTTCCAAAATACTCTGCCTTCTGGGTGCTGACATTTAGCAAGGACACCATTGAGTAATGCCCTCATAAAGTAGAAGTTTTTAGCTTTTTGTGGTATCATAGAACCCTTTGTCAGTCTGGAAAAGCCTATAGATCCCTTTGGTAAATAATGTTTTAAATGCATATAACAATATGCAAGAAAACCAATCATATTGAAATACAATTATCAATTTTTTAAAAAGTTCACAGGCTCCTAGTTAAGAAATCTTGTTCTAGAGGGCTCATCCAGCAAAATCATGCACTAGATTTCAGAAGTTATTTTTCCAGGGATGCTAAAGTTACAAAGATAGTATGAAAACAAAAGGTTCTTAAGAGGGATGTGACAAGTATGTAGAGATACTTGGCAGCTACCCTTAGATGTGCTTACCTGTCCAATTGCTTTCATATCCATTCAGGTCACTCTACCCACATGTGTATTAAGTTCCCCAAAGAGTCAATGTCATCATGTAAAAGCATGTGTTTGTTCAAGAAGATGCTATCTATGGTGGATTGATCAATAACCATTAACATTTATCTTTAGAGGCATGTGCTTCTATAGTCAATCCCAGGTCTCTCTCTTCACCTCACAGATAGAAGCAATCACCAGCAATGTCCCAAACCAGTAAGCCATTATCTATCAGATAGCTGCCTATATATCTTTGGATGGTGTGGTCAGAAATGTGTGATTTCAGTGTGTAGTCAAAAAGATATGTTTCTGCAGGGTTTCAGCACAAGGTCTGGTCATCTATACTGCCCCATAAAATGAAACTCTTGTGCTTAGATTCCTCAGAATGTGCAAACCACCACTCAGCTGCTAGTCATGTAACTGGTAAGGTGTTAATTGGTATCAGCTGAAGGCAGTCTTCCTTGGCCCTCGTTAATATTATGCCCCTGTTCTTTTTGCTATGCAGAAAGGACTCTAATAATTGAAATGCAGATGCACAGTTTCCCAGGTAGGGATGAGAAGAGCATTTCTAATATGTTCAAGGATACACCTGTTTTTCCTCTTCATTATACACAAGAGAAAAGGTCACAGTTTCCTGGTGACTTGCAGATGAAAAGGGGTGTTCCTGATTACAGCTGTTGCCTAGGAATTCAGCCAGTCCCAGAGGGCAAAGGGCGATCCTGAATTGCAAAGCTTAACAGGAAAGGACAATAAGTTCCTCTATGAAAGGAGTCGCAATTATCCCAGGTGGGCCAACTAGAAACTGACCTTTACCCAGCAGGGCTGTCTCCACTTAATTTTATTGGACACAGAAAATAGACTGAGTGTCATCTACCAAGAAACTAGAGAAAAGTAGTAATGATAATCATAATGATAATCATAGCTCACATTTCTATTGTGCTTTTAGGTTTACACAAGTTTTTTTTTTTTCCTTCCTAACAATCCTGTGATGAAGGTAGTGCACTTCTTATTATACTCACTTTATGAATGGGCAACTAAACTCAGAGAGGTCATGTAACTCATGGTAACTCAACCATTCCATGTCAGGTGAAATTTGAATTCAGGTCCCTTAGATATCATCAGTGTAACCAAAATTCCTAGAATGCATTGCCTCCTCAGAAGTGCCTCATAGAATCTCTCAATTCATCATCAATTAAAAGTTCAGCTTCAGAGACAAATCCTAAAGCAAACCTATCCCAATCTCCACTCCCAAACTGTCAATGCCTACTCCTTGGGTGTTCCTTTGAGTCTTGATTTTTATTTAATTTTTGATGTGTGTGTTGCTTCCCCCAATAGAATGCAAGCTTCTTAAGGGCATGAACTCTTCTTGTCCTTTATTCCCAGTAGTTATTCCCCTGGTGATCCAATGTCAATTATTAAGAAATATTTACTCATGGTACCATGGATCTAGAGCTATTAAGTAGCTTAAAAACAATCAAATCTAACCCCCTTATTTTACAGATTGGGAAAGTGAGGCACAAAAAGATTGAATGTCTTACCAGTAATCCCACAATTAGTGTCTGAAACAGGATTTGAACCCAAGTCTTTCTACCTCCTAGTCCAGTGCCCTCTGCATGAATGGGTAGATGGATAGAAGTCACTTCAAACTAAACTATGCCTCTACATGTGGCTGACTCTCCCAGATCTCACTTATGTCCTTCCACAATTGTAGCATTCCCAAGGCATCTTTAAGCTACCTAATAACAGGGATGATTTTGATCTGGTAATTTTACCTGGCTGAGAGCCATGCAACACCACTCTCTGCAAGGGAAAGTCACCCAAAGGACAATGGAGAAGCACATGGTGAACAAAAAGAAACCACAATACATCATAAATAAATAATTATACAAGATAAATGGTGTAAAGGATGCCATCAGTGAAACATCTGGAAGAACAACTGATTGGTCAGGTAGCAAGGGAAAGGGATAACCATTTGCCCCACTGATAACCATATAATCTTAGGAAAATAGTTGGACCTGAAGCCAAGAATTGACAGGACAAGATTCCTGCATAAGGGAAAGGCATATATGTGTGTTAGGTGCCATGTTATTGGAGAGAATACCCACATGGATGAGAGTATAGATCACTAAAAATATCAGACTATTGAAGTTAACATAATAAACAATAGGGTCATAGATTTATAGCTGGAAGGGACCTCTCAGTCTATGTAGACCGCCATCTCATTTTATAAACGAGGAAGTTGAGGACCAGAGCAGTTAAATGACTTGACCAGCATTACAAGTTAGTAAGTAGCAGAGTCAGGAAGAGATTTCACCTTTCTCATCCACCACTATTCAGTCTCCACTTATTATAATGGGCAAGTCTTCTCCTTCAGTGGCTTTCATTAGCCATCCTAGTTCCACATAAATCTGTTTCCCAAGTCATTTATTGATTACTTTCTTGACTATCAAGAGACTAACCTGAAAAGGCTAGAATTCAATTCAGTTCAACCAGTGTTTGCTCTATGTCTCACGGGGTAATGAATTTGCTACCATTGGATGTATTCAAGCAAAAACTGAATGACCACATGTCAGGGGTGTTGGAAAAGGATTTTACAGCACATACAAAGGTTGTATCCTCTGTGATTCCTTTTACCTCAATGATTTTGTACTCTGTATGCAACACTTTGGGTGATGCAAAAAACACACAATACCATTATAGCACTTCATGGTTTCTTAGTGCTTTGTTGCGTACAAAATCCTTTCTAAAGAACAACACCTGTGAAGTTGGTAGTATGAGTGTTATTATCTTCATTTTACAAAGGAAAAACTGAGTTTCAGAGAGGATTAGAGCAGTTAAGTGATGTAGTGGATAGGGTACTGAGCGTGAAGTCGTAAAGACCTAAGTTAAAATCTGGCCTCAGACACCAACTGTGAACCCTGTCACCTAACCTCTATTCACCTCAGTATTCTCAACTCTAAAATGGGGATAGTAATAGCACCTGCTTTTCAAGATTGCTTCGAGGATCAAATGAGGTAATATTTGTAAAACACATAATACACCACTGCCTAGAATATATTAGGTGCTACATAAATGCTTATTCCCTTCCCCTTCCTTCCCCCATATGTGACTTGTTCATGGTCATGTCACTATGAAGTGGAAGCACAGAGTCTAGACTCAACTTTTCTAATCCAAAGCCATAATCTACATAACATGAAGAAGGATCTCTGCCACCAAAGAGTGTACCATTTCATTTGAGCAGGGAAGGAAAAATGAAGATATATGAAACAAATAAGGATATGAGATAGTGACCATGAGTTGTATGAACTTAAAAGCTGTCAGAGTTTAGAAGCAGATCAATTTATTATAAGCTTGGCTGAGCAAGGAATGCTTTATGGAGAAAGTAAGACTCAACATGACCATGGAGAATGGGAAAGATAAGAATAGAGATGAAGAGGGAAGGAAATCCATGACTGATTATTCTGTGAAAACATCTAACCTCTCCCTCTCAACAGCACAGGGCTTCAAGGATCCTTGTCTTTCCCTTACCTCATACCTGTCCTGCTGTCAAAACAGCCCAGTGTCCAAGCCCTCACTGTTGGCAGAGACCTAAGCAGTAGGGAACATTAGTGGGAGATGACAAATGCCAGCAGTAGTGTGACAGGAATTGGAACTGTGATTATAGAACTGTGGCCATTACCCATTTGATAACAAAATTATTTCAACTCTGGTTGGGCTATGAGCCTTCCAAGGCAACACAGAGCTCACAAGCTTACCAACTGACACTGATTGGACATCAATATTGACCCTAACCAGGTGCAGACAACTTGGGACTCATTCAAACTTTTTTCTACCTTGGAGAGTTCCTCTATCCAAGACAACAACTTTACTATGCATTAAGAAAGATTTTCTTCATCTTCTTCTGGTTTGCTCTTAAAGCTAAGTAAGATAATAGCCCTCATGTGGCCATCAATCAGACCCAAAGTGAGATTCATACATCAAGCGAGGGACACAGGATACCACAGTGATTTAAAGGCCTTAATTTGGAACTCAGAGTTACCTCGAAGGATGCATATGAGGACAAAAATGTCTCTACACGAAGAAGATATAGGACCTGAATAAGCTGAGAATTTCCAATCCATTCTCTCAACTCTCAATGAAACTATCAGAAAACATTTATTTTATTTTTTTGTCAATAGTATTTTATTTTTCCAATTACATGTAAAGATGGTTTTCAACATTCATTTTTATAAGATTTTGAGTTCCAAATTTTTCCCCCTTCCTCCCCAAGATGGCAAGCAACCTGATATAGGTTATACTTGTGCAATCATGTTAAACATATTTTCACATTAGTCATGTCACGAAAGAAGAGAAAAAACAAAAGGGAAAAAGCACAAAAGAGTGAAAATAGCACATGTTGATCTGCATTCAGACTCCATAGTTCTTTCTCTAGATGTGTATAGCATTTTCCATCATGAGCTTTTTGAAATTGTCTTGGAATATTGTATTGCTGAGAAGAGCTAAGTCAATCATAGTTTAGCATCCCACAATGTTGCTGTTGCTGCATACAATGTTCTCCTGGTTCTGCTCACTTCACTCAGCATTAGTTCATCTAAGGCTTTCCAGGTTTTTCTGAAATCCTGCTCATCATTTCTTATAACACAATAGTATTACATTGCATTCACATACCACAACTTGTTCAGTCATTCCCCAACCAATAGGCATTCCCTCAATTTCCAATTCTTTGCCAACACTATAAATATTTTTGTAAATGTAGGTCCTTTTCCCTTTTTTACGATCTCTTTGGGCTACATACCTAGCAGTGGTATTGTTGGATCAAAAGGTATGTACAGTTTTATAGGCCTTTGGGCATAGTTCCAAATTGCTCTCCAGAGTGGTTGGCTCAATTCACAACTCCACCAGCAATGCATCAGTGTCCCAATTTTCCCACATTGTCTCCAACATTTATAATTTTCCTTTTCTGTCATATTAGGCAATCTGATAGATGTGAGGTAGTATTTCAGAGTTGTTTTAATTTGCATTTCTCTAATCAATAGTGGTAGAGCACTTTTTCATATGATTATAGATAGCTTTGATTTTTTTAACTGAAAACTGCCTGTTCATATCCTTTGACCATTTATCAATTGGGAAATGACATGTATTCTTATAGATTTGATTCACTTTTCTATATATTTGAGAAATGAGACCTTTATCAGAAACACTTGCTGTAAAAATTGTTTCTCATCTTTCTGCTTTCCTTCTAATCTTGGTCACGTTGGTTTTGTTTGTGCAAAAAAATTTTAATTTAATGTGATCAAAATTATCCATTTTGCATTTCATAACATTCTCTATCTCTTGTTTGGTTCTAAATTTTTCCCTTCTCCATAGATCTGACAAGTAAACTCGTCTTTGCTCTCCTAATTTGCTTATGGTATCACCCTTTATGTCTAAATCATGTACCCATTTTGACCTTATCTCAGGATACAGCATGAGATGTTGGTCTATGCTTAAATTCTGCTTACTATTTTCCAGTTTTTCCAGCAGTTTTTGTCAAATAGTGAGTTCTTATCCCAGAGGTTGGCATCTTTGAGTTTATCAAACAGTAGATTACCATAGTCATTTACAGACATTTATTTTAGAATGGATAGTCTATCAGGGCTCTGTGACCAATGTTTACGATGGAAAATCAGAAATGGTTGTTGAGCATGTTGTTGGTATAAATACCTCCTATGCTTCTCTTCTTTGGAAGTTGACCATCTGAATCTTAATTAGAAACCAACAATCCTCTTAGAAACTCTGCTGGGCAGACTAAAATGTCTACTCAATTCAATTCAATAGTTAGTTAGTCAACAGCATTTATTAAGAGCTTGCTCTTACTAAGAGTACACTCAAGTATGGAAAGCACTATGCTAAGCAATGGATATAGAAAGGCAAAAGCAGTCCCTCTCTTCAAGAAGCTCATATTCAACGAGCTTTTATTAAGCAACTACTGTAGGAGAGGCAATACAACATTGTGAATATCAAACTGGCTTGGGGTTCAGGAATTCTTGAATTTAAATTCTTCCTCTACCACATAATGACATTGTGGCCCTATTCCCCTAATTTCTTACTGCCCTAGGTAGCTCGTTAAGCTATAAAGTGCATTTTTGTTGTTCAGTTGTTTCAGTTGCATCTGATCCTTTGTGACCCTGTTTGGGGTTTTCTTGGCAAAAATACTGGAATGCTATTTCCTTCTCCAGTTCATTTTACAGATAAAGAAACTGAGGCAAACAGGTTTAAGTTACTTGCCCCAGGTCACACAGCTAATAAGTGTCTGAGACTAGATTTGAACTCAGGTCCTCTTGACTCCAGGCTGGTACTCTATCTACTATGCAACGTAGCTGCCCTATAAATTGCATGAGTTACCAGTCTGTACTGCAAAGAAGTTTCCTTACCAAGAGATCACTACTAGTGAAATCACAACGTTTAAGTTTTGCAAAATGTTTTACAAATATTATCTTACTTTTCCTCCTTGCAACTCTGGTAGGCATGTACTATTCTTATCTTCAATTTACAGATGAGAAAATGGAGGTAGACAGAGGTTAAATGACTTGCCCGGGGTCATACAGCTAGTAAGCATCTGAGTTTGGATTTAAATTAAATCTTCCTGACCCCAGGTCTAGTACTTTATCCACTGAACTACCTAGCATCCTAGACAAAGTGCTATAAGAAATATGAGGGAAGGGGGAGACAAATTACTTTTCATAGCATGATTACCCATATTATGGTAGTCTACCAACATAGGAGTATGAGAAGCCTGTAATCTGAAGAGATCTAGATTCAAATCTCTCCTTGGCTTCAATCTCCTGTGCTGGCTAATGCATGTACTTCCTAACTATGTGGCCATGTTAAAAAGAAATCTTTTAAAACTCTTCATACTTCAGTTAGGTGGATAGAGTACACTGCTAGAGTTAGAAAGACACATTTTCCTGAGTTCAAATCTAGTCCTAGATATTTATTAGTGTGACCCTGGGCAAGTCACTTAGACCTTTTGCCTCAGTTTTCTTATCTGTAAAATGAGGTGGAGAAGGAAATGGCAAACCACTTCAGTATCCTTATTTATAAAATGATAGTTCAAACCTCACAAAAGTATCTTGAGGATTAAATAATAAGATAATATAGTGAAGTACTTAGGACAACATGCAATGTTAAATAAATGTCAACTACTGCTATTGGAAGGGGCAGCTAGGTGGTGTAGTGGATAGAGCCCTGGGCCTGGAGTTGGGAGGACCTGAGTTCAAATCTGGCCTCAGACTTTTATTAGCTGTGTGACCCTTGGCAAGTCACTTGACCCTGTTTACCTCAGTTTCCTCATCTGTAAAATTAAAGAAGGAGATGGTGAACGACATCAGTGTCTTTGCCAAGAAAACCCCAAATGTGGTCACGAAGAGTTGGACACAATTGAAAAAAAATCTGAACAACAACAAACTGCTATTGGAGGAAGCTGGCCTTGGAGCCTGGAAAACAAGAGTTTGAGTTGCACCCCTGACACATATTAGCTGTGTGACTCTGGAGAAGACACTGAATCTCTCAGTGCTCAAGACAACTTTCTAAGACAAGTCATAGAGAAGGTTGAGGCCTGCATTGGTAGAAGAAGTTCCTCACTAGGGATTTACCAACTCAATGAACTCACAGGTCCCATCTCTATCCTATTCCCATTCCTATTATGTGAGGAGGGAATAAAAAAAGTAATTGCTAATCTATGTGCCAACACTGGGCTAAGCTCTAGAGATACAAATAGAACAATTAAGACAATCCTTGCTCTCAAGGATCTCACACCCTAATTCAGGGAAACAACCTACCTGAGAGAGTTCAGCTACAAGGCACATGGGAAGGTCCACTTGTCCTAAAACTGAAGCCGTAGGACTTATGCTGAGGTACATCAGCAAGACATATGTCATTTCCCAGGGTGCTGAAGAATGTATCAATGAGGCAGATGGTAATCAGCCTAACTGAAGGATTGTGGCTGATGACCCCTAGCTCATTCAATCAGCGTGAACCACCATGTTGTTCTTCCCTCTTGGCTGCTCAGATGGGGATGCAAACCCCCAGAGTTTGGGAGAATAGAGGGGATGGAAATAATAATAATAATAACTACAACAGCAATTAATAATAATAATAGTAGCTAACACTTAGGTAGTGCTTACTAAGAATTTTGCAACCATTATTTCATTTGATTTTCACAACAATCTTTCACAATAATCCTATCATTATCTCCATTTTACAGATGAGGTTACTGAGGCAAACAGAGTTAAGTGACTTACCCAGGGTCACACAGCTAGGAAGTGTCTAAGGTCAGATTGGAACTCAGATCTTCCTGATTCTAGGCAAGGTGTTCTATACACTGAGCTATCTTGCTGCGGGTCTCTGAAGGTGCTGAAAATGTCATCTCCTGCCACATGTGCTACAATCCCAGTTTTAAAAGGAGGCATTAACATAAGTACGTGCAGCATAGGCATTAAGCTATTGTCTCACCACAAAAGGTGAATTTGTTCTAGTTCATTCCAATATGATGTTTTTTGTCTTAATTCATTAACTAAAGAGCTTATTAAGTCCCTTCTTAGCTTAGGAAAAATAAGGGTAGGAGATTTAACTAGGCCCTTTTAAAAAAAAAATGTTCCGGGATTCTTTTTCTGAATCCACGGTCTCAGATCATGTCTTTCCCTCAAGATCAAAACTGCAGTAAGTCCATTCTCATGACCATGCAGAGAAATACCAATCAGTCGAGAATGAGGCAGCAGTGACCTTAGTGTAGCAAGGGGGAGAGCTCAGTGTGGATTCCAAGAGTGGCCAGAGGAAATGTTCCCAGAGCAACACTGCGCTTCTTGGTCTCTGGCACTAAGGGGCCAACTGCATCAATCTTTTAGTAGATCCTATCGGCCGATCTGTCAGAAGCAGCAGGCACACTGTATTTCCAAGGGCACAAGTAACAAGAGTGAGGAAGAGAGGCCAGAATGGGAAATGTGAGAAAACTGGAAAGAGGTGCAAGCCAAAGCATCATCCATCCTTATGAGTCACTCGGCACAAACTGGCTGCTTGTGGATGCTACGTCGTTGACCACCCACAGCAGAGAACGTCGTGTCTTTGAATCTGGAGTAGCCTGCTTGCGGCTGCCTAGCCCCTTGTCCCAATCTGGATGTGATCACTATGTTTCCCGGTAGACTTGGTACCTACAGTATGCTTGAAGGCGAATTGTGATCTCCAAATTGCAAAGGCTGGCAGAACAGGGGAAAAGTCCACAGATAATGATAACGGCTAGCATTTATATAGCACTTGAAGGTTTGCAAAGTACCTTAAAAATATTATCTCATTTTATCCTTACCACAGTCCTGAGAGGCAGGTGCTATTATTATCTCCATTTTACGATGAGGAAACCGAGGTAGACAAAGGCAAAGTAACTAGCCCAGGGTCGCATAGCTAGTAAGTATCTCAGGCTAAATTTGAATTCAGGGCTTCCTGACTCCAGACTGAGCACTAACCACTGCACCATCTAGCTATCTCTATTATGATAGAGGGGGTCTTGAAGGCTGCAAATAATAGCTGATAATAATAATAATAGCTAACATATATGTAGTGCTTACTATGTGCCAGGAGCTGTGCTAAGTGTTTTGCGGTTATCTCTTTTATCCTTACCACAACCCTGGGAGACAGGTGCTTTTATTGCCCCCATTTTTTAGATGAGGAAATGGAAGCAGGAAGAGGTTAGATGACTTTCCTAGGGTCATACAGCTAGGAAGTGTCTGAGGCTGGATTTGAACTCAGGTCTTCTTGACTCCAGACCCAGCTTTCTGTACACCTAGCTGCCTTCCATCTCTAAAAAACTTTATGACTGGGGCAGCTAGGTGGCGCACTGGATAGAGCACCAACCCTGAAGTCAGGAGGACCTGAGTTCAAATCTGGCCTCAGACCAAACACTTGACACGTACTAGCTGTGTGACCTTGGGCAAGTCACTTAACACCGATTGCCTCACTTAAAAAAACAAAAAACAAAACAAAAAAAAATTTATGACTTACGAAGCAATCTTCTCCACATCAATGCCATGAAATAGACTGGAATGGCCAATGTTATGATCCCCATTTTGCAGGTGTCACACAGCTAGTGAGGGTTGGAGGAAGGATTGGGACTTGGGTCTCACCCTTTAGTTTTCCACATGTTGTGGTAGAGCAGAAAGAGAAATGGATTTGGCGTCTGAGGACTCAGGTTCAAATCCTGGCCCTGTCGCTTCTACAGAGAGGCCGTAAGCAAGTCACTTAGCCACTCTCAGCCTTAGCTTTCTCTTTCTGTAAAATGGATGAGAGCATAGATCTGGAGGAGGAAGGGACCTCAGAGGCATCTCATCCGATCTTTTCATTTTACAGATGCTTTGTCCCAAATCACCCAGGAACTCAGCGTCAGAGATGGATTTGAACCCGGGTCCTTGGACTCCAGAACCAATTGTCTTCTCCCCTATACCATGTTCCCTCAGAGATAAGTGTTATGGCCCTTTCCAGGTCTAAATCTATTATCTTACAAAGTAGAAAATGAAATAAAATGAACTTCCCCATGGTTCTGCATTTAAAATGTCTGGAGATTATACATATATATATATATCACTCATACATATATACTCATATATGTATATACACATAGGTTTATATACATATATGTATGCACATATGCATATGTATATGTGTGTATTTGTATATACCTCTATATATACACAGCTACATATACAAATATTTATTTAATTTATGTATAGGTAGACATGTATTTACCTACATAAATCAATTTATCAATAGATAGGTTTCTAAATATTTTTCTCTTACATTGGAACCAAAAAATAATTTATGATCTTAAAAAAAAAAACAGAAAACAGAGAGTTAGATAGATGAATCACTAGTGATCCATATAAGATGAAATCCATTTCCCCGAAAGGAAAATTTGCCTATATAGCTGTGATAGACAATCTTATCCCAACAAGAACCAAGACCGAGAAATAGATATTACCAAGTAACGCGTTCTAGCATTCTGCCTATACTCATTTACTTCCCCCACTTAACCAATATTTCCTATCTGTTCATCGGTTTGGTTTAAACTTGTGCTGGCCGCAGAATAAAACCTTGCCTCTAGTCTGAGCAGGATGACGTTCATCTCCGCCGTTGCCCGTGATCTGATTAAGAGTCAGCTGTTGATTCCCAGTTTAATTAATCCTGATGGGCTATTGATGCACTGCAACTGTTTGTCCTAATAATGAGTTTGGAAATGAGAACAGTGACAACCTACTCAGACAGCTGCCAGGGGAAATCATCATTTGAGCATACTCCCGGTCAAGACAACGGGGGAGAAATGGCGGTGTTTTGATGGGCAGTTCACATGGCTCTGTCACATGAGTTTTATTTCTGCATTCCCGGCGAGGCGGACACACCAGCAGCAAGTGATGAGTGGAGGAACCATAACTGGCGGTGTGGTTAAGAATGCTGCTTCCCATCAGTTTATCAGAGATGGGCACGAGGCCTGAAGTGTGCTAAATGTGTAGTTGGTACAGCAACAGGCACTGAACGATTTAGGTCAGTTCCTTGCAATGCTTAATTAGACTAATATCTCTGTTTGCAATTAAGAGCAGATGTGACAAGCTAATGTGTCCATGCACAGACAAATTAACCTCTGCCCATCAGCTGCTTGGATCTGTGAGAAAGCTGCCATGTTGTTCTTCTGTTCCACTGAATATAAAAAAAAAAAGCAAAATTAGGATAAACATGGATGTTAATAGAATATCCACTTCACATGAAGCACCATCCACAGGAAAGTGCTTCTCAGGCATGCTGACAGGCTACTGTCTCTCTCTTGATTGAGGAAAATGTCACATTTTTTCAGCCCTTAACAATTTCATTTTAGTAATTGTTATTTAAGGGAATTGATGGCTTCTACTGTTAGCCAGATTCAAGTCATAGAAACTTGGTTATTGCCTCAAAAAGAGTAGCTGCTATGAGCAGAGAATCAATGCCAATTTCCCTACTCCATTGGATTGTCATAACTCTATTCTAAAGAAGGCACTGCTAAGTCAGGGTGGAGAGCCACTAGTCAGTATTCCCATGATTCTAAGGTATGAGACTGAGATTCAAAAGGTAAAACTTCTCAGGATTTATCAAGTCCTTTGTGACATTACAAGGAGTTAGAACGGATGCAAAAGTAAGAGACAGAAGTCAATTGTCAAACTCAGTGGCACCCACTCTTTTTTTCTTTTTCTAAAAAACACAGTCACCTTTCCATTAGACCAGGAAGCAATCACTTGATCTACAGGTTATTCCATTTAATATTTATTAGCAAGGGGTGTTGGGGCAGAAGGGGAGGGAATGATAATGAATAGGTTTGATTTTCAGCCTAGGGCTTTCAGCTGATGACAATGATGAGGTGTGAAATGAGAACTTTTGGAATTTCCCAGTCCTATAACCCAACCTGCATCCCTTAGGATCCTATCTCCTGATCTTAAAGAGTTCATACTATAATTGAGGAAAATATAAGAGGGTTCAAATCTAAGGCAGATGGAAGGACCTAGTAGTCCTCAGGGTGTAATCACAGGGCACACGGCAAAGCCTGAGCCTCAGTTTCCTTATTTGTCAAATGAAGGTTTAACAATGTTAAAGTTCCTTCTAACTCTAACTCTACAATGCTATGATTCTAAGATATAAGGATAATTTTTAAATAAGTGTGAACAATATAAAGAATATTGGCTTTGTTCACCAAAATCACAGGTCAAAAGCTTAGGCGTGGTAATACCAAAAAAAAAAAAAAATGTGAAATATCCTCTAAATATTCCCTGCACTGGTCAGGTTAAGAGAGAAACTTATTTGAACACCATTCCTGATTTGAACTGTTTTGTATAACTTTTTTGGAAGGCAATGGGAAATTTCAAAAAGTAAGAATAATACAAATGACTAAAGGATTGAAAATGGAAAATTAATGGAAGTTTTTAAGATGACTTGGCATTAATAAGAAAGGGCAAGGAATGATCTAATTCGACTGCCTAAATATGAGAATGGCTCTTACACAGAGGGTGGAATCAGATGTGCTCCATATCTACTGTGGACAGAATAGGAAAAAAATGAATTTTTCCTACAGAAAGAATGACTTCCTTGTGTCACTTAGCATCTTGGGGATTTTCTAGATGAAGGCTACCCAATCTTAACCAAATATTTCTTTTTTAACACAGTGTTACAAAGCTTTATGATGGGTTAGTGGGAGAGGTATCAAATCTACTTCTCATTCATTTACAGCAAAAGAACCATAAGATACTAGGCTTATATCTGGAAGAGTTCTTGTCAGTCATTGAGTCCAAACCCTCATTTTACAGGTGAGAAAACTGAGGCTTAGGGAGGTTTAGCAGTTTGACCAGGGTCACAAAGCTAGTAAGTATCTGATGGAGAATTCAGAAATCTTCCTGTTTCCAAGTCTAGTGCTTTCTCTACACTATGTCAAAATGCTTTCTATAAAACCTACCATGGGTTAGGTCACCTCAACCTCTAGGTGGAATGCCAGTCCAACAACTAGTCCTGATTCATGGCATATTTTAAGGATCTACAAAACTTTTGCTTTCAGAGAGTCATAGTTGGTTAAAAAACAAAACAAAACAAAACTATCCACTTGAAGAATAATATTAACTGCTAACAGACAAGGTGAATTCCCTTCTTACTCATGTGGTCAATATGAACAAGCCTTTGCTTGCAGTTAATTTTATTGGTGGGAGGTTGCAACAACCACACACCTGGGCAGAAAGGGCTGATCATTACGTCTAAACAAGCCTTACGTCTTCACGTCTATTGATAGTTTGTTACCAATTGGTAAGTGATGGGAGGTATTCATTTTAGTGGTATTATATAGGTATTTCAGTTATTTTCATGCACTTAATGGTACATTCATCCTGTTTTTTTGGTCAACATAAAAGGCCCAGTGGGAAAAAAAGCACTAGACTCAAATGATGAGTACAAATCACTTTGCCACATGCTAATTGTGTGGCCTCTGGGCAAGTCCCTTACCCTCTTTAGCCTTGGTTTCCTCATCTATAATATCAGGGGAGAGTTGAACAAGATGACCTTTAAGGGACCTTCTACCTCTAAATCTATAATATATAATCTAAATCTATAATATATTGGTCCTAAGATATGAGGATGATTTTAAAATGTGTGAAAAAAGACAAAGGATATAGGATTTGTTTTCCAAAATCACAAGGCAATGGGGCAGCTAGTTGATGCAGTGGATAGAGCACTGGCCCTGAAGTCAGGAGGCCCTGAGTTCAAATCCGGCCTCAGACCAAATACTTGACACTTACTAGCTGTGTGACTGTGGGCAAGTCACTTAACCCCAATTGCCTAAAGGGAAAAAAAAACCAAAATCACAAGGCAAATATTTCAGATTGCTTAATTATAAAAATGAAGCAAAACTTGATTCTTTAAAAACTTGAAAAGCAAAAAAAGAAAAGGAAACTTTAGGTTTTGTCCAACACTATTTTAAAAAAAATCTCCTTTATGGCTTGGCCTGAATGAAAAGAATGTTCATCAAAACTACATTGTTTCACTCCTAAAGTTTTTTTTTAATTGAATGAAGGCAGAAGTCAGTAAAGCTTTCTTAACATTTGAAGGAAAACAGCCAGAACTAGAAAAATGAAGTAATTGTTATTTCAAAGTGATTCTCTTGAAATTAACATAAACACTAAACTGTGAATACCCCTTGACCCAGCAATACTACTAATAGAAAAATATCCCATATGCACAAAAATATTTACAGCAGCTCTTTTTGTGGCTGCAAAGAATTGGCAATTGAGGGGTTGCCCGTCAATTGGGGAATGGCTGAAAAAATTACAGCTTTTATATGTGTGTATATGTATACATATACATATACATATATGTAATAATGTTATACTGTAAAAAATGACAAAAAGATGGTTTCAGAAAAGCATGGGAAATCTTGTATGAATTGATGCTGAAAGAAGTCAATAGAATTAGGACAATTTATAGAACAACAACAGTTTGAAAAGAAAAACTGCTTCAAAAGATTTGACTCTTGAACGATGCAATGACACATAATTCCAGAGAACCAAAGACAAAAAAAAATTGACCTATCTCCTAACAGTGCAATGGAATTTCTTTATTTGAATATGCAGATTTGTTAAAAGGGTTTCATTTTTCTTTTTCCTTATTTTTCAAATGGTGAGGGTGGAGGTAGGGAGTGATGGGAGACAGAAAAGGATATTAGATAGGATAACCAAAAGCAAAAAAGAAAGGAGGATTGTCAAAGCATTTTTAAATGAATAGAACAGAAATGAGGACACAAAGAGTCCCCAAAAAAGCAAGAGACCTTTGTCATATTAAATTTATCATATACTTGAAAAGAAAAGAAAACCTGTACACAATTGAGATCCAGTTCCATGTATTGTCCTTTTTTTCTGTTCTCCTGTGTATATGGAAATGACGATTTCATTTAGTGTTTAAGTTTAGAATTTAAAAAAAATTTAAAGAAAGATGATGAAGTTTTTCTTTGGAAGATGTTTATTAATTGAAAGATCACTTGAGAAACTTTAGGTTTCAAATATCTGTCAGCAAGAAACTGGTTTTTGTCAGTAAGAAAATTAGAGAAAGGAAATTGGTCGTTATCTGGTCCTGCTCCAAGTCTTGTAGTCATATCTAATATTAAGGATAGAAAAAATGAGTTTAAGAGAATGAAAAATAATGATGTTGATTACCACCAATTTCTATATTCTAAAAATTATTATGTATTTGTAGTGAAATAACAAGGTATGGTGGATAGAGATCTGGCCTTGAAATCAGGAAGACTTGGGCTCAAGATCCACCTCCCACATCCTGGCTGGGTGACCACTGGTAGGTCATCTCAGCCCCCAGGACCCCAGGCAATTCTCAAAGACTATAAGTTGCAGAGAATTCTTTCTTTAAAAACTGTATATAGCAGAAATATATGGTTTCATATAAATTATCTTTCTATATACATAAAATGATTCAATTAAGAATAAAATGGGTTTTTTTGCTTTCCTTTCCTTTATCAATGAAACAAAACACAAATCCACATTAAATCATGTTGTTGTTCAGTAATTTTTCAGTCATGTCTGACTCTTCATGACCCCATGTGAGGTTTTCTTGGCAAAGATACTGGAGTGGTTTGCCCTGTCCTTCTCCAGATCGTTTTACAAATGAGGAAACTGAGGCAAACAGGGTGAAGTGACTTGACCAGGGTCACACAGCTAGGAAGTGTCTGAGGCTGGATTTGAATCCACAAAGACGAGTCTTCTTGATTCTAAGCTCAGCATTCTATCCACTGTGCCACCTAGCTGCCCTGATTAACTTATATTTATAGGTAACTACAGAAATGTTATGTAACATATAGATAGGGATTGAACCTGTGATTTCATTGATGTAAGGAGTTCCCTGTGAAGCACTCCCTCTACCATTAAAAATATTTATTAAGCTCTTGCCATGTACCAAGCACTGTGCTAAGTACTAGAAGAACTATTGCAAAAATAAAGACAGCCCCTCCTAATCCTTGCCCTCCCCTACAAGAAGCTTATATACTAATATAGGGTCGTGGTTGCCAAGGAAGGCTGTTTTGGTTTGCAGAGTTACAGGGATGATGAACCATAGTGGGGTAGACTGGCATCCCCTTTCAGGAGTGAGGTCCATTGGATTATGGCTTCAGACCTAGAAAACAGGGTGAGGGGAAGGATGGACAGTGTGCCATGGCTGGTGAGATGAAATGGAGGGGTGGGCCACTGGGACAGCCACCTCCAGGGAGATTGTTAACCTATCTGTGGTTTAGTAAATAAGTCCTAGGGAATGATTTATGAGTAATCCTTAACCCAAGTCCAATAGACAAGGGGACTGTGGAGAAATTTCAGACTGTCCATGAACTTCAATGGGAAAAACAATCTTAATTTTCACAAACTTTTGTTTCCCTTGTAAACCTACGTATTTTCTTTTTACACATTTAAAAACATTCCGAGAAGAGGTCTGCAGACTTCACTAGGGGTCTTCCCAAAGGGGTCCATAACACAAAGGCAGTGAACTCCCGGTCCAGAGGCTACCTGACTTACCCAGAATCATATAGCCTATGCTTGTCCCAGGAAGGATTTGAACACGCCTTTGTGATTCCAAGCCCAGTACTCTATCCACCACACCAAATTCCCTCTAGGTCTTTCATGTAGTTAGTGCTTAATAAAAGCTTGTTGAATTGAATTGAAGGCATTATTAAATGTCAGAGGAGTGTCAGGGATTGCTGTGAAGGCCATTAGAGCTTAGACAAAGGAAGGGTCCCTATGGGCTTTGGGGAGTTAGAAGGAAAAAACTTCATGAACAAGTGGGCCTTGAGCTCGACCATAAAGGATGCCCCTTTCCAGGAGTTTGTTCTGAGATATAAACAGAAATAAAAACATTTCACTCCAAAGCCCCTGGCTTAGTGTCAGTGGGTGACCAGACAGTTCAGCCCTCTGATTATCGTGGAATGAAAGGTGCCACTTTGGTATCATTTGGTCATCAGCATTCAGCGAGTAGCATAACATAAAGGGGTGAGGGGGGAACAGAGATCCGTTAGAAGAGGAGATTTAAAAAAGCACTGAGCAGAAAATAAAATGCCTTGAGTCTGATTTGGGGGCTCACTAATGGACTCTCCCAATTCCCTGTAAATGGAGTAACTCACTTGAAATGTGCAGGTGTATCATTAGTGCCCTGGACACATCTGTACCTATCTGACCAATGCAGAGAATGAAATTTGGGAAAAGGCTCTCAAGTCCTCTGGCAGAAAAAACTGTCCACTCATGCTAATTAAGGCAACCACCTTCTGGTGGGCCTCAGTGGTCCTGAATCTTGATTTAGTTCTCTATGGCTGGTAGGGAAATTGCCTCCCTCTGAAATTAAACAGGCTCAGTCGGTATTTAGAGCAAGCTTGCTACATGGGGTTGATTGGACAACATCTGTCGGCCTCTCTCTAGTTAATAGCCTGCTTGTCGAAGGGAAAGGGGAAGGCACTGAAAGATCATTTTGCTTTTCAATGCCATGATTACTTTCCTCCAGTTGACAGCCAGCCTTAACAAGATTCTATCCTTCAGGAAGTGTTCTTTTGATGGATGGTATCCCTGTGGCTCTAAACCTGAGCAGCGGAGGCAGAGAGAAGGATGCTGCTAGAGCTGAGAATCTAACCTTCCCCTGCTAACTGGGCTATAATTGATGAAGCCCCAACCCCCGCCCCAACAAAGCCCCTAAAGAACAAGTTGGAGAGAAAGGACCAAGTCAAGTTCTCCCACTCCTTCCCCTGTCAGGGCCTTCTGAAATTTGACTTGGTTACAAATGCTTTGAGTGTAGAGCAGCAGCTTTTGATGTGACCTATAATATATTTTTATCAGTCAGTCAACAAACATCTATTAAGCATCTACTATGTGCCAGGCACTATGCTAAGTGCTTAGTGGGTTTTTTTTAATAATCCCAAACTGTAGTTTTTCTTGATGAGACAGGATGACCACCAAAAGGAGGAGAGGGGGCATTAACTGAGGAACCTTGAGATATAAAATTCATTCAACAAATTGAATAAATATCTAAGTGCTCACTATGTTCCAGGCATTGTACAGGTGCTGGGATACAAAGACATAAATGAAATGCCCGAAAAGAGCTTACATCCTACTGACGGGATATAGCATACTGACAAATAAATTCAAAATACAAATAAATACAAGAGGGAAAAAGTGTTAATAATTGGGGTGGGGGGAGTAGGAAGGGTAGAGCCTGGAGCTGTGCTTGCAGGGAAGCTATGGAGTTTTATGAGGAGGAGGTGAGGAAGAAATGTGAAAATCATTAGCTATTCGTAAAAAGAAAAACCATTAGCTATTTGTAAAAATCTACGTGTACTTGTTATTTTCTAGGTAATTACCTGTTTGTCTTACTCCAGAAATGGAGAGAAACTGGACTTAAAAGGAATTTGGTTCCTATTAAGATCCAAATTCCTCTGGAGGGAGACACTATTTTTATAGATGGTCATGCCACTGGTGGTGCCTTGATACGCATTCTTAGCTCATCAACAGATCTTTGGCCTCTAGATTACTGGGCCAGGATCATTTGTAAACTCTGTTCTTCTGGGCCCACTGATGGCTGCAAGTGTATTTGAGAACAGAAGAAAGAGTCAGTGGGAAAGCATCCCTGAGATGTTGTCAACCTGACAAAATTTCATTTAGGATTTTAATGATGCGAATCAACCCAGAATCTGAGACCGGGCTTTGAAAACAGAAAAATACTCTTTATTCACCATCCATTACAGGCATATTGTGGAGGACTATAACTGGACGTTCAATGTGAAAATATCAGAGTCCATCAAAGAGGTTCTCTCATTGTATTTGATGGGAGAGAGCTTCATTTCACTTTCGAAAGGACAAATGTTTTTTTCCTGGTTGTCTGTTTGAAATGAGCCTGGATGAGAAGCCGTTAGTTTAAGAAAACATGGTAATCAAAAGATTTTTAAAAAACCATGATTTCTGAAACAGGAAAAAAACTACAAATGCTAAAAATCCTTGAAGTAGTTGGAATACTACTAGTTCTAAAGTAGAATTCAACCCAAAGTGGGATTATCTTGGAATCCAAGGAATTTCAGCATCGAACTGTTACCAGGACCTTGTTATAAGGTTCCCTCACTTACAATGATAGAGTGAAACCTTTGAAAAGTTTAGTTAGTCAAGTTTGGGAATTTAATGGGTGTAATAGCATCTATTTCTTCACACTATTCGAGGACATAGGAAAGAATACTTGAATATGTCAGAGGATCCATTTCTCTTCAATGCTACTGTGCCATTCAAAGATGTAGTTTTTTAATGCATCCATGCATCCTGCATCGTTGCTGTGCATGTCCTGCCATAAATCCTCCATGGATGATTGACCGATACACACGAAACCTTTCTCCAGATGTTTCAATATTTTGTGTGCACTAGGCGGCGCCATAGTGCATAGAGCGCTGGGCCTAGAGACAAGAACACCTGCTTTTAAATCCTATCTCACACCTACTAGCTGTATGACCTTAGGTAAGTCACTTGACTTTCTGCCTCTGTCTCCTACTAGGTAAAATGGGGATAATAGTAGCACCTACCTATGGAGGTTATTGGGATAATAAAATGAGATAATATCCATATAGCTCTTTGTAAATCTTTAAGTGCTATAAAAATGCTAATTATTAGCATTAACAACATCATTATTCTGAACTTTCATCAGACAACTGACCTACCTCTTTTTCTGGTCCTACACATCCTTGTCAATGTCTGTTATAAGTAATAAGTCATAGGAAGCAACAGGAATAAGTGACACAGTGAAAAGAGCATATGGTCTGAAGTCAGGAAGACCTGAGTTCAAATCTGGAATCACTTCCTAGCTGTGTGACCCTGGGTAACTCACTTAACCTCTATTTGCCTAAGTTTCCTTAACTGCAAAATGAGGATAATAGTAATAGCACCTGGCTCCCACAATTGTTGGGAGGATCAAAGGAGATATTATTTTTAAAGCATTTAGCATATAGGAAGACTTAACAAATGCTTATTCCCTTCCATTCAGTTTTAGAAATATGTTGCAGCTTACATCTACCAAACATGGCCGTATTATCCTTTAGATTAGAATTTGACAAGTTTGAAAGTACAAAGGTAAGGTAATTCAGGATTTGCCTTATCTTGCCGGGGCCCATACCTCTGTGCAACTTTCCAGCCATCCCCACCCTTGGATGGACCCTATCCTTCTTTATGCTTCATTCTCCTCAATTTGAATAGAAGTTCCTCGAGGGCAGGGTCTGTCCTACTTATATTCATATCCTGGCACACAATAATAGCTTATTAAATACTTCATTTTCATATCTAAATTAGTTTCTCTATTACAGTCCCTGAGACATACTGTGTCTGTTGTCTGAGGACCACTCCATCTCATTTGGAAGCAGATTTGCTGTTGAGTTATGAATTTTTTGATGATAGGAACCCACAAAACACAAAAATGTCCAAAACAGTCTTTAGTCCTAGATGCTTCTGCAATGGCAGAGGCGTAGAAAAGGGGACTAGTAGAATGGCATGAAGACTTCTTGGGCATAGGATTTTACACACACACACATACACCCATATTTAAGTGCATTTATATATACACATAATGGGCATATAATTACCTATACATAGAACATATATTATGTATTAATATATATAGATGTATTATATATTAATGTATATTAAATATAGCTATAGATAATATATACATATATACAGAAGATTATGGTCATGAGCTCTAAAAGAATGGGAAGGTAGCACATTAGTGCAGGGACAACAAAGACAAAAAAAAAAAAAGCCAAAAGCATATACTGTCTTTCCTTCCTGTTTATTTGTTGTTCAGACATTTCTGACCCTTTGTGATCCCTTTTGGGGTTTTCTTGGTAAAGATACTGAGTGATTTGCCATTTCCTTCTCCATCTCATTTTACAGATGAGTAAACTGAGGTGAACGGGTTGAAATGATTTGTCCAGGATCATCCGGCTATAAAGTGCCTGAGGTCAAATTGGAACTCAGGTCTTCCTGACTCCAGGCCCAGCACTCTATCCATTGCATCACCTCACTGCCCTTCCTGTTTATAGATAGGGAAGCCCAGTCTTCAAAATCACGTAAATTAACCCATGTGCTTATTCAATGCTATATAAGTCCCATCAAAGTGAATAAATTTGAGTTGGGTAGGGGGCATTCCCCCAGTAGGGTGCTCACTCAGTACAATCCATCCTACTAGACTGTGGTGAAGCCTTGGACAAAATCCCTCATGCTATTTTTGTGGGAAAGACAGAGGTATTGGAGTAGATGGTCATGCAGTCACATGAATACAGATCCTGTTGATTGGCCATATCCCAAAATAGCTATTAATTTTTCAATATCAACTTGAAAAGTTTTCTCTAGCAAAACGACCCAGGGAGCTCACTTGGCCTTACCCTGTCGAACAACATGTTAGGATAAATGCATCGACAACCTGCTTTATACATATGCAGATGGCGTAAAGCTGAAAGAGACAGATAAAACACTAGATGACAGAAGAGTCAAGATACAAACATTTGTCATCCATTCTTCCGAATCTAATGCGATGAAATGTATTAGGGATAGATGTAAAGTCTTACATTTGGGTTAGAAGGTCCAAATTTTTATATACAAGTTGGGGGTGTATGGCTAAACAGCAAGTCATCTGAAAAAGCGTAGAGCCTTGGAATTTGAGAGTTGAAAGACAGCTCAGAGGCTACCCAGTCAAGCCCATCACAAAAAGAACCCCCACTGTATCACGCATGGCAAGTGGCAATCCAGCTTCTGTCCACCTCTTTGGAAAGCCAGCTCTGGTTGTTAGGGAGGTTTTTCTGACCTCGAACCGAAATTTGTCTCTTTGCAGTTTCCACTCACTGCTTCTGATTATGCCCACTGAGGACAAATAAGTCTAGTTCATCTAGGAGGTTAGATTGACAGTTTTAACTATGTTCCTCCACAGCATTAGTCCCACTGAGTTACTGATCTAAATTCCTCCTAGACTTCCATACACACTTCCTGGCTTCTCAGTCTTCTTTATGGGACTGACCACAACACCCAGCCTTGAATACTGAGCTCCAAGGTCACCACACCTCAAGCTCCCAGGTCCAGGACTCCCCTCCTCAAACAAGCTCAACAAGACCCAAACTGCCAGCCCACTTCTCAGGACCATCGGAGCAAAAGAGAAGAGGAAAAGTGGTCCTTCCCCTTGCAGCTTTGTGCATAGTGCTGCTGAAGGGAATGAATGACACTTTTACCCTTGAGCTTGAGAAGCCCATTAAGGGTCTTCAGGGATGGGCTCTATGACCACTTGTTGGGTGTATCGTAAGAAGAATTCTTTCCTGGCACGGCTTGGACTAGATGCTAATTCTGAGATTCACTCTGTGATTCTGGGATTCTTCATGCAGGCTATTTTTTTTTCTTTCCCCAGGATGGACAGAGGTTTAAAATTAAATTAAAGGTTCATCTCAGTCCCTGCTGAGTTACTACGGAATGAGCAAAATGTAAACAGTCATGCTTTATTGCTCCAGGTCAGCCTCGGTCAATCGCAAGTTTTTCATTGTCTCCCACAGTGAGTGTGCACTCTGAGAGGGGCATGTGCTAGCCTCCTTAACCTCTAAACCCCATTATCAACAGACATCTTGAGACTGGAAGCAAGACAGCACAATAGCAACCATGCTTCATCATTATCCACATTATTTCTATCAACTAATAAACTGTAAAGAAAGGCAGTGTGGCATGGTGGATGGCAGTTGCCTTCCTAGGCAGGAAGGCTTGGCTCTAATTCTGTCTCTGACACATACTGGTTCTGTGACCCTGGACAAGTCACTCAACTACCCGAGCCCTCTTTCTGAAGCTACCTTCCATCTAAAACATCATAGCTTGTATGTACACCATTATTCAGAGGCAGCTACGGGGATCAATGTTAGAGTGCTAGGTTTGGAATCAGGAAAACCTGGGTTCAAATCTGGCCTCAGACACTTACTAATTGTGTGACCCTGGGCAAGTCACTTAACCCTGTTTGCCTCAGTTTCCTTACCTGTAAAATGAGCTGGAGATGGAAATGGCAAACCACTCCAGTATCTCTGCCAAGAAAATCCTATGGGCAGTAAGGTCCATGGGATCACAAAGAGTTGGACATGATTGAACAATGACAATGTCATTATTTGTCTGCTGTATCCCATGCTAGAATGTAAGCTGCTTGGGTGCCCGGATTGTGTTTTTGCTTTTCTCTATATCCCTAGCTCTTAGCACAGTGCCTGGCATGTACTTAGGGGTTTTAGGAGCAAGTTTTGCCATGTTTGTTCCTTCATCATTTCTTCCAGCCCAACAGTGTTCCATTACATTCATAGATCACATTTGCTCAGCCATGCCCTAACTAATGGGCACCCCTTTAGTTTCCAGTTCTTTGCCATCACAAAAGAGCTGCCATAAATATTTTGAGACATATTGGTCCTTTTCCTCTTTCTTGGGTCTCTTTGGGGAATAGGTTTAGTAGTGGTGTCACTGGATCAAAGAGTATGTACAGTTTAGGTACTTTGGGGGTATAGTTCCAAATTGCTTTCCAGAAAGGTCATGCCAAGTCATCCAGGTACTAATTGTTAATCCATTCCCACCTTCTTTACAGAAATGAATGTGTCTTGTAGACACACTTGTGAATGATGTATATTGTTAAGAATGCTGTTCTCATTATTTAGAAGTCATGTTAGATTGATTTATATGCTTGTCCTGAGCTAAGAATTTCCCCAATAGTCGAAATGTTTGTGCTAATAATTTTACCTGTAGTCTAGACCACTGACATTAAATAGCTCTGTTTCAAGTAAAACTGTCTTTCTTTTTTTTTTTTTTTTTTGGCAGGGGATTCAGAGGTCAGATCCCAGATGTTATAAAGTCCAAGACCTAGAAGATCTCAAGAATACTGGCCTCTAACAGATTGGGGGCATAGACAGGCTTGAAAAGAATTGATGAAGGATGTGAGGAGCTTCTCCCCTAAAATCTCCCCTCAGGAAGTAAACTATTTTCTTTCAGCATCACCTTCCCCCAAAAGGTCAGTAGGAACACATGACCCTGCCGTTATTCCAATCAGATCTTGATCATTGCCCACTCATGAATTGCAACACTCATCAGGCACCTTCTGTCATTGGCCAAGATTGCCTGAGGCCTTCTTCTCAGGCTGGCCACTAACCCACACCAACATTGTATTTAGCAGTAGAATTTTAGATTTTCATGCTAGAGAATGGTTTTCAGCTGGCTAGCCCCCTTTATCCCCTGCTCATTCTTCAGAACAGGTAGCTAAGATGGTTATTTGTGCTCACGGGGAAAAGAAGTTTAATGGATTGGAAAAGTGCACACTTACTTTAAAAACTTTCTCCACATTTGTTGTGAACTCTGTGTAAAAAAGGAAAACTCTAAGTAGCCCATAACTTTTTCATGATATTGCCCTCAGCTAGCCTGTGGTATCCAAGAAAGCCTGAGAAATATTATATTATTCCATTTAGAGAAATACTCATTTGCCTACTTAGTGGAAACCCCAGTCATTTGGATGAATAAATCACTAACATAGGCTGTGTCTGTTCATGTAAACTGATTGAAAATCCAATTTTTAAACACATTTGTTACCTCTTCAATATAAATGTTCCCTCCAGCAGTGCAGATCACAACTTATCCATGCCTACCCAGCCTATGTGATTCTTGTCAGTCAGTCAATAAGCATGTATTAAATGCTTACTATGTGCCAGTCAATGTGCTAAGTGCTGGATACATAAAAAAAGGCAAAAAATAGTCCCTAATATGAAGAAGTGAGTATTCAAATGAGAGAGAAAATATATAATTATCTGGTACATCCAAGATATATTCACAGTTTATGAAGTTAATCTGAAAGGAAAGGAAATTAGCAGTCAGTCAAAAAACAGTTATTAAACACCTACTGTGTGCCAGGCACTGAGCTAAATAAATTTTGAGGACACAAAAAGAGGCAAAAGACAAGCCCTGCCCTCAAGGAGCTTACAATCCAATGGAAAGATAAGTAAACAAACAAATATTTACAAAGAAACAGGATAAATAGGAACTAATTAAAAGAAGGAAAGGCACTAGAATTAAGAGGGTCTGGGAAAATAGCTGGAGGGATGTTAGAGAAGGCCTAGGCAGTAGATCAGCTGACTCTTGGAAAAAAAAAAAGCCAGAGAAATTAAGATGTGGGGGGTGGGGGGCGGTATGCCTTCCAGGTATGGAGAACAGCTTTAGAAAGGCTTGGCTTTGTGTTTGTGTTTGTGCTCCAAAGCGGCTCGTCTGAGGAACTGCAATTAAGTCAATGTAGTGGTACCTACAGAGAGGACAGAGGTCCTCCTATTCTATCATTTATTTTCTGGGACTGAGATTGATCAACACAACCAATCAGTGTTCATCAGCTTCTTGATATTGTTTTCATTTACGTTATTATAATCATTGTGTATTTGGTTATCTAAGATCTATTTACCTCATTTTGTATCAGTTCAAACAAGTCCTTATATGTTTCTCTGAATTCCTCATGTTCTTCATTTCTTAGAACACAAAAATATTCCATTACATTAATATACCAGAAATCCATTTAGTCACTCTCTAATGAACACCCACTGTGTTTCCATTTATTAGTATTGTTTTTTGCTACTACAAAATGTGCTGCTATAAACATTTAGGTATATTCAGGTTCTTCCTTTCTTTGACCTATATGTGCCTAGTAATATCAGTGGGGCAAAGGGTATGGATAGTTAATGGTTCATCTCATATACTTCCAAACCACTTTCCAGAAGGGTTGGACTGATTTACAGTTTTATCAGTAGAACATGAAAGTCGCCATCTTCCCATAGCCTCTCCAACATTGACTACTTCTTCCTATCATCTTAGCCAGTATTTTGAGTGAAGCATGTAAAACCTCAGAGTTATTTTAAATGTGCATTTTCTTATTAGCAACTTGGAGAACTCTTTCGACTATTTGTTAATACTTTGTATTCCTTCTTTTGAAAACTATGTGTTTATATCCTTCGTTTAGGTGAAAATAGCAATGTGGGGGAAAATGACAAAAACCGGGCCAAGTACAATGACACTCAATTTTATTTTATTTTTTTGCTTGATGTGGGGAATAATAATCTAATTTTTGAAGGGAAGGATGTTGCTTTTGAGAAGAAGTTCCCATATTTTTTGTATTATTATTATTTCACCAAAAAAAAGGGAATAGTTCACAACAAAAAGCATATTTCAGATTCATTGTGCCTACTGAGCTACCCTGAAGAATTTCAATGAAGCATTTTCTCAGGATGGCAAAAGTATTTCCGCTCAGTGCTTAGCAGCCATATCAAGGGCAGAAAAGATCCTGATTGAGTAGCTATGTATTTAGATAACTAGTGAGCTTACCCTCCCAGATGAAAAGATGGGACACCTCACATAAAGGTGAGTTACAAAACAAAGCCCAGGAAATGATATCTTTTAACATTCACTTGATATCAAATGCATGGAATTTAAAGGGAGTGTAGGGTGGAGAATAAACTGCCCATTTGTTTTGACTTTCTGTTTTGCTTAAAAAGAAATGGTTTTTGAATGTTTCTTTTTACAGCCCTCAGAGTTCCCATCTTGCATCTTGGGAATTTGTTATTCTCTCTATGGTGATAGCATCAAAGGCTGAACACAGGGAGAAGCCAATAATTTCAGAGACTTTATTTCAACCCATTAGGACTGAATGGCGTCATTTCCTTTCTAAAGCTCGAAGCTCTCAGAAAAATGAACAGATGAAAGGTCTCAGCTTTCCAGGCTTCTTGTTCCTCCACTTATACAAATGACATATAATAACATGCATTCGAAGACTAGTTATTTTTCCTTTAGTATCTCTAAACAGTTTGAATGAAGGTAGTGTAGTCCCACTATTAAAGCCCTTCTCTGCCTGGCGGTCATTTGTGGAGGAGCACTCAAGGCACATAAAACTGCCTGGCAGAGGGATGGATGGCATGCACAGACCGCTGTATCCCAGGCAATTCTCCTCTCATCAAAAGCCAAATTTTTCCGAGGCTGAAATTCTGATTCTGGGTGCAGGCCTCCTGCTCGAGCATCAACATTGATGCAAAATTGATGAAACTTCCAAGCGAAATTGCATTGTTTGATCTTCAGAGCCCTGGAATAACATAGCCTAAAGCTACGGTTCCTGTAAACTTCCTTTGCACAAACAACTTAGCCAGGACTGATATATTGACACAGAGTGCCCATGAATGACATTAGGGCTACTTAGGAAAGAGACAAAGGCTGCTGGCCAAAGAAAGCAGCAATTGGTTCTGAAAATTACCTTTTTCCAGGAAACCTCTCAGGAAAAAAAATTACCTTTTTCTGCTGAATCTCACTCCAAAATTACCTTTTCCAACTGAAGCTCTCTCAAAGTGCCTTGATGTTAAGCAATATAGTTTTAAGTTGAAAATGTCACAAGGCCATGAGAAGAAATTGATAGAAAATTTCAGGGTTCCTTGTTGATATTTGAAGCAGCTTGTGGATTTTTGTTCTTTAACACAGATCAGCTTGGCTGTGCTACCCCTTTGATTTCGGTATTGCCCAAAACAACATGTTTCAAGGCTTAATGGCTTCAGAGAGAAGAGTAAGAAGGTGATTTCGTTGTTGCAGCAGAGTTCTGTTACCAGTAGGAAATTGGTAAACAGATGTCTTCAAAATCCCTTCCATTCAACATGGAACTTTAAAAAAAAAAAAGGTGAAGTAAATAAAATTTCTTCATCCTTTTTTTCTTGGGGTGGGGGGAGATTCTAATTTCCTTGACTATTACAGTCTTTTAGAAATTATGTGATTTAACTAAAACTTCCCATTTTATAGTAGAAAAAATTTTGAGGTTTCTTTGGAGACTTCAATGGCCTTAGAGCAATATTGTTTGGGCATGGTCTAAAAACAAAAGAATTTCTCATCAATCAGATAGTCTTTAAGTGTTTGTGTGTGTGTGTGTAACATAATGCAAATCGACCAATCAATAAACATTTATTAAGTGCTTACTATGTGCCAGGCACTGTGCTAAGCACCGAGGATACAGAAAGAAGCAAAAGACAATCCCTGATCTCAAGGAGCTCACTATCTAATGGGGGACACTACATGCAGTAAATACATATACACACATGTATACACACATATATACACATGTGTATATATACACACAAAGCTAGTTATATACAGGATAAATAGAATAGGAATAAATTAAAAAAGGGAAAACACTAAAATTAAAAGGGGTCATGGAAGGCTTCCTATAAAAGATGAGATTTTCGTTGGGACTTAGAAGCCAGGGAAGTCAGTAGTTGGAACTGAAGAGGGAGAGTGTTCTAGGCAAGGGGGACAGCCAGAAAAAATACCCTAGCCTTCTCAGAGCAAGTAAGGGAATATTTGAGATGTCTAACCCCCAAACCTTTTGCTCAGAATTTCCTTCTTAGAGTAAAAATGCAAAGGATTAGGTAAGCTCCTTGTTTTTCTCAAATGTATCCCTATGTCCAAAGCAACACAAACAGAAATGACTTCGTGAGGGAGGCAGACATAGGATTGGTAAACCTGACTTTCACCTGCTGCTTAAGTCCTTTATAAAGCGTGAATGTGTGAATGCTTTCCCATATCTGTGGAAGGGAGGACAAGCAAAGATCATGAGACATGGATTGGGCCAATGTGAGCTCTTATTCTAGTAGACTGGGCAACCCATCTGCAAGTAACTATAATTCAAAGTGAGACAAAAGAGAGGTTCCAATTAAATGATAAGAATGAATGAAAAAGTATGGAGTAAACACTATGTGCTTGGCACCATGGCTAAACACCGGAGATCCAAAGACAAAAGCAAGACAGTCCCTGGCTTCTGGAAGCCAACATTCTACTTGGAAGGGAAACAACAATATGGGAGTGGTGGTCAGAGAAGAGAGTGTCTGGGAGTCACAGGGTTGGTAAGTTGATCTATGGAGGAGTCAATTAGCAGGACCTTTCCGGGAATAATTGGAGTATTGATTTGATTACCATGTAGGGCATGGGGGGGTGGGGGGAACAGGGTATATATGGTTGTTTGGGATAGGAAACATGAAACAATTGTTTGGTCTGGGACCTGGGGCAGGCAAGATATTGTAGGCTAGTTGAGTTTGCACTTAGTCAGTCAGTAATTAAGGAGGCTTTTGTGAGCTCTGAAGCTGAATGGATTAATTTGGGGGCAAGGAAAGAGGGCCATTATGTGAGGTCATTACTTACCTGGAAATCAATCAGGAAAGGCATCGTGGAGGAAATAACATGTTAACTAGACCTTGATGGCTGGATAAGATTTGGACAGGTAGAAATAAAAGGAATAGTATCCCTGGCTTAGTTAACATGACCAAAGGCACATGTAAGAGAAGGCAAGGAATGTTCAGGGGATGCAAGTAGTCCATTTTGGATAAAGTATATGTGTATACATATATATGTATATGTATACACACACACAAAAAAAAAAAAACACACACTTTATAGAGTACAAGGAGGACAGCAGTATGGAAGAGACTAGAAAGGTCAGATGGTATTAGACTGGAAGCCCTTCAAGGCCAGGCTAAGGAATTTGAATTTTGGCAATTGATGAAGATGATTTTTAATTGGATCTGTGTACAAAAAATATCCACGGGACAGATAGATTAGACAGGATTGAGAGTGAAGGTAGGTAGACAAGTGTCAAAAGCCAAAGAGAAAGTCCCTTCTGTTACTTGTTTAAACACAGGGAAATAGATTCAGATTGCTCTAGAATAATGGGAGGGACTGCTCAGAAAAATTTAACTATTTCCCCTTGTTTAAACAAGTAAGATCTCTGTTTTACTTAATGACTTACTCAGCCTGGTTTTTGACTGCAAGACAGGAGGTTAGTGAGATCATCATAGTGGGTGATAGTGAAGGTCCATCCCAGGTCAGAAGCAGAGGGAAAAGAGAGTAGAGGATAAATGTGAAAGGAACTGTGAAGGCAGAAATTGTAGGACTTGGCCATTTTTTGCAAATGGAAGGTAGGAGACAGATGAGACAAAGATCCACAAAAGAGTCTGGTTCATTGATGCTTAAAACAGCAGAATTAGATGAGTCAGAAGTGATTCTCTATTAGGAAAGGTAAGTTCAATTTTTGACATGGTGAGTTGAGAATGTAGGTGGGTCATTCAGGTATAGATGACCAATAGGCAGGCTGAAGCTTAAACATTGGCATGAGATATATGGAATCATCTATAAAGTAGACCTTCTGTTTTGTATTTAAAAAATGGACCAAGAAAGTCACTAAGCTGGAGTTTTTCTTGCTGAAACAAGAGGAAAGAGAGTCATATGATCACATATCTCTGGTCCTGATCTTTCTTCTGAGCCTTGGGAGTAAAGGAAATAAATAAAATTACCCAGAAGCCATGGGAATGAGTGAAGTTACTAAAAAGGAAATATAGGGAAAGAACAGGGTTGAGACTAAAACCACCATTTAGGTGTTGGGACAAGAAAGAGACAGAAAAGGAAACCAAAGGCAAATAATTAGACATACAAAGAAGGAGAATATTTCAGAAGTCACGGGAGGAGAATATACTCAGAAAAAAGAGAGCAGTCAACAGTGTCAAAAGCTGGAGAGGACAAAGAGAATGAGGACTCAGAAAGGCCACAGGGCTAGTTCAAAGAAAGTCGATGGTGACCTTTGAGAGAGCAGTTTCAGTAGAATGGAGAGGACAGACAACATGCAAGGGTTTCAGGAGAGAGTAGGTGAGGAGTAAGTAGTGCTTCTGAAGGGACATAGAAAGTCCCTTCTCCCTTCTCCTCTGACTATACTTCAGGCCTACCAATCTCAGACTCACTGGTCAATGCTAAATTAGGTATGACCAGTATATTCATTTAAATTTCATTGGGCCATTAGCATTCTCGCCCCCTTGCCAAATTCAATTTATCCTCATCTACAGTTGGCACACATGTCTATAGTCAGGCCCATGTCTTCTGCTTGCTTCCATCTCGGCATAATTAAACCCCACACACACAAAATACAGTTTAGCAAATATGCTTAGAGTTCCCCTTAAGAACAAAGATTCCCACTAAAAGCCAAAAGAGTACAGAGAGAAGAGGTCAAGTGTGTCATTGGGATCTGTTGCTTGATTCCCATTGAACCTGCCTTGATTTCTTTTAGGCTTTTGGTTAATGCTTATTTTCACGGCTGTAATTAGGGACCTCAACATTTGTTTCTTTGACAGGTCAATGATTTTATTTTAATTGGTTAACTGGAAGGGGCACAATTACAATGATTTGGTTTCCGCTACAGAAATATCTTGCGGTTTAGGTGATTAGAGTAACAGCTATTACTCCTTGTAGCCATTATTCCATGAGTAAGTTTCTTATTATGCTTGGGTTAAAAAATTCAGCATCACAAGTCCAAGACAGGGGAGGTATGGCTTGACAGCAGTTCATCTGAAGAAAAAAAAAAGCTCTGAGGATTTTAGTGATTTATAGACTCAAAATTATCTCCAGTGTCTTATGACAGAATGAAAAGGCACATTTGATCTCAAGTTTCATTAAGAAAAATACTGGATTCAAGAATAAGGGGGTGATGGTGACAATGTGTGCTGCCATGTTCAGGTCACACATCTGGGGTACTCTGTTCAGTTCTGGACCCTATACTTTCAAAAAGATATCCATAGGTTGGGCAGTGTCCAAAGAAGAAGGTGCAGGGAAAGAGAGCACGAAACCAGTATTTATGAAGCACCTACTGTGTACCAGGCTCTGTGCTGAATGCTTTACAAATATTATTTCATTTGATCCTCCCAACAACACTCTAGAGATAGGTGTGATTATTACTTTTCATTTTCCAGTTGAAGAAATTGACGTAGGTTAAGTGACTTACCCAAAGTCATACAGCTAGCATCTGAGGCTGGATTCAAACTCAGGTCTTC
The DNA here is from genome assembly GCF_900497805.2 of Vombatus ursinus. Lineage (NCBI taxonomy): Eukaryota > Metazoa > Chordata > Mammalia > Diprotodontia > Vombatidae > Vombatus > Vombatus ursinus. The sequence continues at coordinate 11,174,452 of NW_020954603.1, read as the reverse complement.
CTGACTCGATCTGTCACCTAGCTGCCTTAATAAATAATATTTATAAATACTTAATGAGTTATTGATTGATTGAATGAGTAAAAGTTCTTTCATTGAAGGCAGTATTTGAACTGAATTGTGAATGGAATTAATAGTTATGAGAAGGTAGAGCACCCCAGATATGGAGGACACATTGCCTGTGAAAAGGTGTAGAGATGGAAGATGGAATGTCATGTGCTGGAACTGACCAATCCAGCTATAACATAGATTAGGGGGAGTCATGTGTGATCATCCTGGAAAGGCATTCACGATTGGGTTTCCCTCTCACTGGAGATGGTGCAGCTAGGTGGTGCAGTGGATAGAGCACTGAGCCCAGAGTTGGAAAGACCTGAGCTCAAATCCACCCTCAGACACACACTAGCTGTGTGACCTTGGGCAAGTCATTTGACTCTGCCTCAGTTTCCTCATCTATTAAAAGAGCTGGAGAAGGAAATGGCAAACAGCTCCAGTATCTTTGCCAAGAAAATCCCAAATGGGGTCACGAAGAGTCAGACACAACTGAAAAAAATGACAGGATGTCATCATTTCACAGGAGCATCTTAGGCACCAGATGGATGAGTGTTTATCTGGCTTATTGTAGTTTGGACTCTTTTTCAGATGTGAATTGAATCAGACATCCCTTTAGGTCCCCTCCAACTCTAAGATGCTGAGATTCTGTGATAGTGTAATGTGATTCCCAACCAAAGCCAAATTGGAGGCCATCACATTGGAAATCCAAAATGGAAATTCTCTGCAGGAGTTTTACCAGTGCCTTGAAGAACTTAATTTGTGCCCTGACAGTTCAGTGGGTTTGGGAACATTTGACAGCAACAATAGCTTTGTCTCAGAAGGATTTTGTTTGTATGATTGCTTGTTCCAGTTATTTTAATTAAAGTGTGATGGCTTAAGTTTTTAAAGGTTCACCAACATACCCAAAACAAAAGTGAGTCTTGGTTCTTCCTTAGTCAATCCAAAAGGCTTCTGGGAAGCCAAGAAATTTCTCCTGAGTGACATTATTGCTGATAATATTATTCTCATTACCAGATTTTCTAGAGCCAAGTAGGCCAAGGGGACACATAACGGAATTCATCAAAGAACTAGTAAATCCTCTAGATAATGTGTGTGTGTGCTGCAGACCATTCCAGCACCTGCTTTCCTTGTGGAATTCTCAGGGGGACAAGGTTAGAGTCAGAAAAAGAACTTTGGAGGTTTCCTGGTTATCACTTCTCAGAACCCCTGGGTGATTCTCATCTACCATTCATTTCCCATCATCATCTTCATGAAGCTAAATCTACTGGATGACTCTAATGCTTTGGGAATTTGAGTAGCAAAGACCTTTCTTGCAAATACTCAAATGAATGAAAGAATATTTATTAAATGCAAAACACTGTGCTAAGCACAAATATGCGAATAGAAGAGCAAGTCAATTTTTGCTCTCCAGGAACTCACATTCTAACAGGGGGACATGCAACATGTCCTCTGGGTCTGGAATGCTCTGCTTTTTCACTCCCATGTCTCATGACTACTAAGTCCAGTCAAAGTTCAGCTGAACTGCCACCTTCTACAAAAGACCTTTTACTCATTCAATCAATTAATCATTCATTCAACATTAAGATTGCAATCTCCTTGAGGGCAGGGACTTTCTTTGGCCTCTTTTTAATATCCCAGTGTGTTTAGCACAGTGCCTGGCACATAGTGGGTGCTAAATAAATATTTATTGCATTTAATTTATTGAACATTTGTTAAACATTTATAAATAGTATGTATTAAGGTAAGTCAAATGGAAAGGTTCCACAGTACTTAGTGTGCCAAGCGGATGGTAATATATCTTCTTTAATCTTATTTTCATTGATAAAATCATATCTGTTTCTCACCATCTGACAGTGCCAAGGGCTTTTGTTTTTCCAGATGTTCAGCCCCTGTAGCTATTGAGGAGGTAGTGGAGACATGGATAGTGCTTGGCCCTTGCAGAAACAGTAGCTAGGTTGCATGTCCAAAAGGGTTGCTTCCCTGGATCATGGCCATGGGTGCTGTGTTAGAAGGAGAAAAGCTCATCTGCGGGGGTCATTGCTATTCCCAGGTCTCTTGGGCTCATGGTGCTGGGCTCTTTTCATTAGAATCTTAGGGGAAGTAGTGGTCAATGTGATGGTGGTGGTGGTGGTGGTTCCATTCATCTGGCACATGACACCCTCTTGTCCCTCTTCAAGGGGCCTTACTAATTTATATAGGCCAGCTCTCCTGTCCTGTGGATGGCAATTGGTCAGCAGTTGGTGGTGATGACTGACCCCTTCTCCACCAGGTTTACATGCTTGCATAGCAATTAGTGGCAGTGGTGGTGAAAATGGCAAGTCCATTTTTTTTTTTTTGCAGGGATGCCTCCCTGGATAATGGTTATGGAGAAGTAGGGCTAGGAGTCTGGTGGGTATTACTATCTATTCCCAGAGTTTTGGGGCTCAGAGTCCTGTGCTGTCTCCACAAGGATCTAAGGGGAGATGGCATTCAATGTAGTGGCAATCATTCCACTCATCTGACACACGCTACCTCATGTCTCTCCCTCTGGGTACCTTGATGATTCAGGGAAGCTGACTTTCTTGTCCTGCCATGGCAGTTGAACAAACATTCCAGTAAGTCAATTCAATTCATGCACAAAACAGTTCTGAGCTGGCAGTGAAAGAACCACACCAAATAATTAGGTTAAAGAGTGTTTCAAATGAAACATAAAATCCAGAGACCACTTGCATTCAAAAAAAATCTCATCATGACTTTTGCAAAGCTAGGAGCATCAAAGCAGATGTTCTGGGTAGATCTCTCTGAAAAGAATTAATTAGATTCTATGAAATTAATTTCTCCTGCAGCCTTAACTGGTTATGGCATCTTTTCCATTTTACCTGGAGAAATAGAATATGTACTGTTAAAAATTACTTTACTCCTTTCTCAGCTCCCTTCCTGACTCCATGCAGGGGTTTTACCAGTCTCCCCCGCCAAGGAACTTAATTTGAGTCTTGACAATTTAGTGGGTTCTGGAATATTTGGAGGCAGGAATAGCTTTATCTCTCTCAGGAAATTTTTATTTGTTTGTTTATTGCAGTTATTTTAGTTCAAGTATGGCAGCTTTGCCACCATGCCTTAAACTGCCTTCCTAACCTGAAAGATCCCTCCATCCTTACATCTTTTCACTCAGGAAGAACTCTTTGCTCCTTGGCCCCCTCCTCCAATTGATGAGTTCCTCTTTGAATCTCTATTTGAGAAAGTGCTCCAACCAGCCACCCTTCATTCCTTTCCTGGTCACCTTTCTAACTTTCCAGACCTTGACACTATGCTCATAGGTAGGTACATACTTCCAAAGTAGAGATAGCTTAGAGTTTAATATTTCGCCATCTTCTCAGAATGGGCAAATAATTTATTAACCCTAATTTTATTTTGATGTTAACTACAACATGCTAGATGGTTTCTAAGCTTCAATAATGATAGTAATAACACCTGCTCATATAGATATTTCAAGAAGAGAGACCCTGCTCTAAATGGAAGAGCCACAACATCTCCGTGGGTGGGAGGAAATGTGGAGGAGGGAAGGCAGGGGGTTGGAAGTAGTGTCTCGAGTTTCAGACAGAGAATCAGATCCCCATAGGGTACTTTCTTCAGACTGGATGAAATTAAGTCCAATGGCTCAAAGTTCCCCAACTCTGTTCCAACGTTTTGCTTTGCTTCCTGGAAGACAGAAGCCCTGGGGTGGAGACATTCAAAGGAGACTGAAGGTAGTACAGAGAAACTTAGGTGTCTTTCACTTGTGCCTATGTGACTTTAAACCAAAAAGGGGGGAAAAAATCAATGGAGTTGAACAATGATAATTGTAAATTAGCCACTCCATGATGGTCGATAAGGACATTTTATAAAAACACAGTATGAACCAAAGAGTATGTTCGAAAGTAGTTGCTGGAGGAAATGTAGGTGATGTAAAAACAGAAGATATCAATATATTCTGTTTTTTTAAAAAAAAACTACCACAAGTTATACTGGACAAACTGACAATAAGAGCCCATCACATCCTAGTTAAACCTTGCAATTTCTCACTATTTCTCAATTCAAGTGCCAGGCACATAGCAGGTGCTTAATAAATGGTTGTTGATTTGTTGCCTTCCTGACATCATCAAAATTTACTTTTTTGATAACCTTAACCCATTGTTCTGGGTTCATAAGGACACAGATTTACAACTGGCAGGAACCTTAGAGACCATCAAGTCCACCCCTTTATTTTTAAAGATAAGGAAACTGAGGCACAGAGAGATTAGGTGACTTGCCCAGGATCACTCACCTAGAAAATGTCTGAGGTGAGACTTGAACCCACGTCTTCCTGACTCCAAGTCCAGTGTTCTACCCACTACACCAGTGGTGTCAATCTCGAATAGAAACACATCCTTGTGGGACCATGTGTTGACTTAGAAAATCACAAGTTAATATTATCTATGCTGTATTGTATTTTAATTTATTTTATAAGAATATTTCCCAATTACATATGAATCTGGATCCTCCAGCAGCCCCAGCATTTTACCTGCCCCTTCAAGTCTGACACCACTGTGCCATGTCTCTCTACCTCTCCTCCCTTGGGGAACCAAATACAGCAAGTCTAATTCCTCTGATGGTAGCTATCATTCTCCCTCAGAGACTTTTTAAGTCTAATTTAAACATTCATATTCCTTCAACCAATCTTCATATAGCCTGAACTGAACAAGGGCCTTGGGCCCTTGGACATGCAAATTGAATCTATGAAATGGGTCAGTAAGGACAGTGCTATAAAAAGAGTTATGACCACCAACCCTAGCTGGAGACCAGCTGCTCTCTACCTTGGTTATAGGCGTTTGGTTTTAATTGGAAAAAGACAAGGTCCTAGAGGTGCGAATGAATCAGAATTGTGGCAGTGACGTCAGACTAGGTCTCCCAGGAGTTCATAGAGGTATTCCCTAGATTTACAATATAAAACTCTGTTAATCTAGTTGAGTCTTGTTAACTTTCTCATCAGAAACCTTGCAATTTTGTCTAGCCTTTCCCATGTACTAAGCTCTTAATAAATCCTTGTTGAATCAAATGGAATTGAATTGTGCTTTCCCTTCCTGGCATCTCTGGGAAAGCAGTTCTCTTCTTCTCTTCCACAATTTGACTAAAAGGTATTTTGCTTAAATAATGAGAGAAAATGATATGGTGCAGTTGCCAAGTCCTGTAGCCTGGAGTTTTCCCGATTTCAAGTGCCATAGATCACTCTTCTGGTACTTGGTAAATGTTTGTCAGCCTTACATGCTAAACAGTCAATTAGTATTGATTAGCCCTCACACGATTTCTTAATTTAGGTCCAAATAGTTTAAGATGGAAATAGAATACTTCAGTAATTCAAAATTCAAAGACCTCACTTACTGCTTTAGCTCCTTGGTCTACCAAGAAAGGATATGGTCCTCAGATCATATGAATAGTAGCAAATTGACATTCGGGGCAGCTAGGTGGCACAGTAGAGCACTGACTCTGGAGTCAAGAAGATCTGAATTCAAATTTGACCTCAGACACTTGACACTTACTAGCTATGTGACCCTGGCCAAGTCACTTAACCCCTATTGCCTCCTGCAAAAAGAAAAAAAGAAAAAAGAACCACTACATTTATCTGCAAGATTATCTTGTCTAGCAACCTCGCAAAGCTAGATGACTCCTGACAGTATAAAACTCCATGCTTTTTTCAGGTTGTATCTGCAGGGGTCCTGTCACTTCACCTATGAGGCTGACCAACATACATGTTTTTCCTTTACACCATTTTGGCAGAAGTCCTGGTACCACCTAACACTTCTCATCTGTCTCACTGCTATTTCAACCTTTCCAATCTACATTCATGATAAGCTTTTCTTTCGTAAATCAGCCTCCAGCCAGGGATACAGATTTCTGGTTTTCAAAATTTTTTAAATTATTGCGTTAACCCTCAAGCCACCCCCTCTCCATTTTTTCTTATTTGTTAATATCTTTCTGATAATAAAGTGCCCAGAACTGTATCATATTATCACTTTACAGGTTCAATTTCAAGGTGCTGTTCCTATGACCCTAGGTCTTTTGAGGCTTGTCCATGTTTCACTGGATTTCTCTGTTTCCAGACATTTATGTTCATAAGATTAACTATTTTCTCTATTCTAAACAGTAGTTCTTTCTGGGCTACATTCCTTGCTTTCCTAGTTTTTTTTTTCTGTTCATTTTTTTCTGTTTGTATTTTTTGTATTTTTTCTGACCATCATGCAGAGTCTGCAAAATGTCAAAATTTAGCATTTTCTGTGACTCTCTAATTCTTTCCTTTCATAAACAAAGATATGAAACAATGAGAACAGGGATGATTTTGTGACCAAACAAGAGACACAGAGGATCACAAGAAGTAAAATAATTTTATTACAGGAAATTAAAAAGGTTTTGCATAAACAAAACAATGCAATGCAAATTAGAAGGAAAGCAGAAAACTGGGGAAAATGTTACAAGTTTCTCTGATAAAGGCTTGACTTCCCAAATGTGTAGGGAACTGAGTCAAATTTATATATTTTTTAAAAATCACTCTAGAATTGATAAATGGTCAAAAAATATGAACAGGTAGTTTTCAGAAGAAGAAATGAAAGCTACCAAGTTATATGAAAAAATGCCCTAAATCATTAATACAGAATTAGAGAAGTGCAAATTAAAATAACTCTGAAGTACCACCTCACATTTATCAGATTGGTTAACATGACAGAAAATGAAAATGACAAATAGTCGAGGAAAAAATAGTGCTATTAATGCACTATTGTGAACTGATCCAACCATTCTATAGAACAATTTGGAACTAAGCCAAAAGGGCTATAAAACTGTATGTACCCTTTGACCCAGCAACACCATTACTAGTTCTGTATCCTAAAGAGATCAAAGAAAAGAGAAAAGAAGCTATATGTAAAAAATATCCATAGCAGCTCTTTTTGTGTTGGCAAAGACTTGGAAATTGAAGGGATGCCTATTAATTGGGAAATGGCTGAACAGGTTACAGTATATGATTGTAATGGAATACTATCATGCTATAAGAAATGATGAGAGGAATAGTTTCAGAAAAATCTGGGAAGACTTATGTGAACTGATGCAAAGTGAAGTCAGCTGAACCAGGAGAACATTGTACACAATAACAGCAATATTGTAACAATGATCAACTGTGAAAGACTTAGCTACTCGATCAATAAAATGACCTATGACAATTACAAATGACACATGATGAAAAATGCTGTCCACCTCCAGAGACAGAACTGATGAACTCTGAGTGCAGATTAAAGCATATTGTTTTTCATTTTATTTTTTTGTTTTGCTTTTTTTTTTGGCAACATGGCTAATATGAAAATGTTTTATGTGACTTCTCATGTATAATAGGTATCATATTGCTTGTCTTCTCAATGGGTAGGGGAAGAGCTGGAGGGAAGTAGAAAATTTGGAGCTCAAAATAAAAAAACAAATGTTAAAAAATTAAATTTTAAAAAATTAAATGGGCAGCTAGATGGCGCAGTGGATAAAGCACTGCTCTGGAGTCAGGAGGATCTGAGTTCAAATCTGATCCCAGACACTTGACACTAGCTGTGCGACCCTAGGCAAATCACATAACCCTGATTGCCTTTCCCCCCCACAAAAAAAAAAATTAAAAAGAAAACAATGTGAACCCAACAGCGAACATAGCCATGTATGAAGACCCATCTGCATAAACCTGAGTAGAACACAATGAACTTCCCCACTGGGGTGGGTCTGAGCAAGACTGAGGAGAAAGCCAATCCAAACTCATCAGCAATGTCCTTCAGAAGTTGGTTTGGCCCAGTAGAGAATAAGGTTTCAGAGAGGGATGAATCTATTTCTCCTCACTATTAACAATTAGTTATTTAATAATCATTTCTCTCCCAACAGCTTCCTAACTTCTATTTTCTCCTTTCTACAATTCACTCACCACACAATTGTCAATATATTATTCTTAAAGCACAAGTCTGACCATATCTCTCACCTATTCAAGTCACTTCTGTGGCTCCCTAATGCCTCTACAACAGAGATTGCTAACCTTTTTGGGTATCATAGACACCTTTGGCAGCCTAGTGAAACCTATGAGACCCTTCTCAGAACAATAATTTTAATTTAATTGGAGAAAATGCTATAAAATTTTTTCAGTTAGAGGTTAGTGAAAAAATATGTGTGTGTACACACACATTTATATATGTATATGTATATATATATGTATGCATGTATGTATATTTCCCCATTCAAGTTCACAGATCATCTGAAAATTAAGCACAGACTCTAGGTTAAGAACCCCTGGATTAGACAAAAATACAGACTCCCCAGTTTGACATTTAGAACTCTTCACAATCTGGCTGCAGCCCACTTTCCCATGTTTATTGCATGTAATTCCCCTTAACATATTTTATGTCCATCCAAACTGTCTTACTCGACACATACTCTGACATTCCATTTCCTATCTGTACCTTTGTGCAGTCTGTCCCTCATGCCTGAAATGCACTCCCGTGTCATGCTCTTTTAATCTGAAGTTTCCTTCGAAGCCCAGCTCAAGTTCCTTCCCCTTAAGTTTTAGAGCTCTCGTCCTCCTTCTCAAATTATTATGATATACGTGTATATATGTATATAGATAGATAGATATAAAATGTTCCTAGTGAAATGTAAAGTCCTTGAGGGCAGAGACCGTTTTGTTTTCAACTTTCTCTCCCTGGTACTTAATTCAATGAGGTCTGACATGTGGTTGTAGTTGGCCATTCTTCATTTTTGAAGAGGACCAATGACATCATGAGATGCTGTCTTGACTCGTGCATGAGTTAAATTTCAGTGAGGCAGCATCACACAAAGTCTTTGGCCTCATCCTCTCTTTCAGAGTCATCAAAGTCCTGCGGCAAAACAAAAATCAGGATGACTGGCGATGGCCCAGGATGCAGTGGATGACCTTGGCATCTTCGATGTCTGACCAGGCTCTAAGCGTTTCACAGTGCCCGCTTCAACTGCCTTTGTGGCTACTGGAACAAATTGTTCTCATCCCCCCATTCCCCCAGGGAATGGGGGGGGGTAGACATCCCCCTATCTCACTGACAGGTTTGAGGTCTGTCAGTTACCCTTAATCTGGTTCAGCCTATTTGCCAAGACAGTTTACTGGGGTGTGACCACTGTGCTTGTTACAGCTTCTTGGAGCATTGTTCAGGGAGAACTAGCTCCTCTAGAGTGAGGGCTTGCCTAGCGCTTTTCGGAGGTACTCCTCTACTTTTGGTGTCCATCTTCACCCAACTTTCATCTGATGTGTAATAAGCACTAACAAATGTGGTTTGGGTTGAATTGGGTTGGGTTGAGGGGTATTTTGAATTCAGCTTGAATCAGTGCTCTTGAGTCAATTGTTAAATTTTCAGTATCAGCATTTATAATACAGAAATCAGTCAAAGCTATACATTAGGGCTTAATTTATTATTTTGTTGAATGCCTAGACTTAAGAGAGTGATGAAGAGGGCAGCTAGATGGCACAGTGGATAAAGCACCAGCCCTGGATTCAGGAGGACCTGAGTTCAAATTCGGCCTCAGACACATAACCTTCTGGGCAAGTCACTTAACCCCAATTGTCTCAACCAAAAAAAAAAAAAAGTTACCAAGAAAAAATACAGATCAAACTTAAAAGCCTACATATTTACCTACACACATATATACATACACACATGTACATATACATTCATATGTGTGTATATGTGTGTATGAAATTTCTCCCAAAGAACTCATTGTTAAGCATGTATCAGTATATCTCTAGTTGGGTTGGGTTGAACTGGGATGGATTGGATAGGGATATGAACTGGATAGATGTTCCTAGTTAGTTGGTATATGACCAAATAAGCCATTATTGAGTGATTTACTCTGGTCCATGTGAGCTTGCATTTTGTTTCTGAGCCACCGGTTGCACTCACCTGTAAAATGAGGATAAAAATACTTATGATACCTATTTTACAAGGTAATGGTGAAGAAAGTGCTCTGTACACCCTGAAGTGCTACAGAGATGTGAACTATTATTATTGTGAAATGACAGTCTTTGAATCCTGATAAAAAAAAATCTCAGACATCAGCCAGAAGGTGAAGAGATGTTATTTTGGGTAGGCAGGGCCCAGAAATTTTGCCATGAATCAAGTCATCCCTGAAATCAAATGGAATTTATAACTTTCAGAATAGGGATGGAGAGGTCGAATGTTGGGGGGACCATTCAGGACATTTAGCCTTTGTTTGCCCTGGCTTCCTGGCTGTTCCAAGAACAAGACACTTCATTTATCAGCTCTAAGTATTTTCTCTGACTGTCTCCACGTCTGGAATGCTCTCTTTTCTCGACTCCACCTACTGACTTCCCTAGCTTCCTTTAAGGCCCAACTAAAATTCCATCTTTTACAGGAAGCCTTTCCCAATCCTTCAATTCAAGTGCCTTCTCTCTGTTCACAATTCCTAATTTATCCTGTATAGCAAGCTACATGGCTTGCTTTGCATATATTTGTTTGGATTTTGTATCCCCAACACTTAACATAGTGCCTGCACATATTTCATAATGCTTATTGCATTTTTCATGCTTATTTCATAAATGCTTATTGATTGGCTGTCCGCTGATAGCCCCTAGGAGTCCTTGGGCTCTCAAACCAAGCACTAAATCAAATACAAGTCTTTGAAGCTAATCTCCAGAGGTTCTGAGGATGGGTGAATTGTGTTCCATAAGCATTGCGCTGGCATATTCTAGAACCTTTATTTTACCTAGCCCTGGGAAAGGTGTGGCCAGCAGATAGATCCCATCCCTACCCTCTCCCCTTTCCTTTCTTTCCTTGCTTGATAGAATGCCCAGTCAATGTCCTTCCTCCTCCCTCTGCTCAAGTTTGGATCTCTCCCTCTGCGCAGGAGTCCCAGATAATAATAAGAATTGCAATAATAACAATAACAATTATAACAGTTATTATCATCATTATACTTACAATTTGTACAGCTCTTTAAGATTTCCAAAGTGCTTTACAAATATTACTTCATTTGATCCTTACAATAGCCCTGAGAGAAATGGGCTATTTCCATCAAATTGTATGTTTTCTGGCATAATCAACAATATTTCAGATAACAATAAGTGTTATTTTCACAATTAATCCCTCCCGCTTCCTAATATCTTCTTACATATCCCTATGACTCCTTTATTATAGCTACCTTGAATAAAGCTTCTAGCTGAAAGATGTGACATTGGAATCCAGATTTTGAAATTTAGTATTTCAATTCAACAAGAATTGATTAAGCACTTACTATCTGCTAGATAGACACTGTTAGATGCCAGAAATTGAGAAACAAAGATGGGAATAGTCTCTGCCCTTAAAGGCCACTAGGTGGCATAGTGGACAGAGTGCTGAATTTCCATTCAAGAAGAGAGCTGAGTGCAAATGCTGCCTCAAGAACTCTACTGTCTGACCTTGTACAAACCACTTACTATCTCTAAACCTCAGTTTCCTCATCTGCAAAATAGGGATAATAATAGCATCTACCTCATAGGACACTGTGAGGATCAAATGAGATACATATGTAAGTCTTAAAGCATTGCTACAATGCAGGGTGTGGGGTGGGGAGAATTGAAGAGGAAGTACTTGATATTTCTCCCGAACTAAGGCAACAGAGTACTACTTTTAAATTTAATAGCATAGTGCAAATGTAGCCACGTGAGACCATGTTGAAGACCATATGATAGTTTATGGTTCAGAATCAAGGAGTGAAAGAGTCCCTAAACCTGGGAGTCCCTACACAGAAGCCTCATGCTTCAACAACATTTTTGAAGTAGAATCTTAGTGGGTTATGAACATGCTGAGAGCCAAAGAACATCATTAAAAAATAAAATTGGACTCAGATGACATCTCCCCCAGGGAAATCTTCCCTGATTACCAAAGATTTGTCTAACTCCTTTTACCCTCAGCACCTTTGTCCTGGTATTATTTGGATGTACATTTCATCTCTTCCAAGAGATTGCAAACTCCTTGAAGGCAAGGATTGCATTATTTTTCAATTTTGTATTCCCACAGAATAATGTACACCTTGTACATAGGAAATACTTAATAATTTTTAATATGTTGGTTTAACCCTAACAAAAAAGAAGTTACTGATTACAAACACAGAAGTCATTTCAGAATAGAAAGATTATCAGAACAAATCTCCATGTGCAGTCTAATCATCAGCTTGTCAGAAACAAAAAGGCAAAGTGAACACCATACTAGAAGAAAGGATAAAGATGAGAAGCTGGCTATGTGTGAAATCATAGCTATTCCAATCTGACCTATTTCAGTAAGCTCTTGACTCTAAAAAGAATTGGAAATGGACAAAGGTAAAAGAATTGACTCTGACCAATACTATTTCCTAGAAAAGTTTAAGAAACAAAAATTAGTCACTATATTGAAGACATCAAAAGAGCCCAGAAATCCTCTTAGTCAATCAGTAAATACTCAGTCTTTTTTGCCAACCAGAGACATGATGACTTGGGACATCATTAACTTATAATGTAAGTGCTCGTAAAGGAAGGGGATGATAAAAGAATATGAGTGGTATTATCTCACAAAACACTATAGAAAACAAACCCAGAGACTTTAATACAGATCTGGATAAATCCTATTCAAGTAGACTGTATAGCTTCTGGGGCCCTTTACAACACTGAAATTTTATAGTTCTGAAATGGCCATAAGGTCATTTGAAAATGAAACTAGGGGCACAAAAACATGTGAAATGGAACAGGTCTGCCAGCTTTATCATGGGGATCTATTCTCATTGGCAACAGCACGTCTTGAATCTACTGATTTGTGTCCAAAGCACTAAGCAAAGATGAAGTCAGGAAGACTTGCCTGGACTTGATCAAATATAAGGTTGAGGTTCCAGCTCCCCTTCCCTTATTTATATAATGAAAAGATGTAAAATACAAGAGTGGTCACATGAAATGAAGTTTCAAGTGTGTGAACAGAATGGTTTAGGCCCTCTGATCTCTTTATGAGATATTAACTCCTCTTTTTTTAGGTCAAGGAAGTCAGCAGAACAAATCTCTAGTTTACTTCAAAGAAGGGAAAATTATAGATGGTGCTTTTATACCTGGGTATTTACAAAGTGGAGTTTTTAGGGGTTTTCCTTTTCCCTCTGTTAATCACACTCTTATAGGATCTAGGAATGCTGTAGATGAGAAGCTATCTCATCTAACTCCTCATTTTACATATGAGGAAACTGAGGCTCGTAAGCTTAAGCAACTTGCATTGTCATGCAGGTGGTAGACCTTAAAAGCTGGGAGTGGAACCAGGTCCATTATTCTAGATCCAATGTTCTCACAACTGTACATACTACCTCCTCAGTTATTATCTATGGTGTGTTTCTTCAATAGGTCAAGAGTCCATGATTTCATTACTGTGGATTCCCCATCCATCAGCGTAGATTATAATTCATCTACCCTTTAGCAGATGATCTTTAAGAGCTGTCACAATTTTTAAAAAGATCCCCCATCTTGTGACCAATCTGGAAGTGGACCTGGAAATGAGGATCTCTGAAATTAGTGAGCCTGGTCTTCAGGCCACAGAAATACTGACCCCCAAGTGTTTCTACTCCAACCTTTCCAGCTTGGTAGGACCTGTTCAAGCTTGTGCTCTGGTGGAATAGCCTTCAAGCACCCAAGGCAATCTCTACAACCCAGTGAAAGACCTTTAGGGAAGAAAGCTGTCCATATATGTCATTCATTTGGTATCTCATCATCTACTGCCTGATGATATAGGATTGTAGGGTTTAAAGTCATCTTATTCAACCCCTTCATTGTACAAATAAGAAATCTGCAACTCAGAGAGATAAAGATGACATAATTAGTAAATGAATACACTTTATTATTTTTTGTACTGTTATATAAATGAATGTACCTTACCATATTATTATCATTATTAACTATTTTATTTATATATGTATATTTTTGTTTATATATATATATATACACATATGTGTATAACTTACACGTGACCATATCTTCATTCATTAAAAAAAAATGGCTTTAAATACCTAATATGTGCCACATACTGGGAATACAGAGGTAGAAGTGAAACAGTCCCTACCCTCAAAGAGCTAACATTCTATCAGGGAAACAATACACATTTGAAGGTTGGTCACACACATATATAGCATATACACTACATATACGTAATGTTTTTATAGGATGCATGTGAATACATATATATATGTAATATGTATATATATATATGTATATATAAAACAGAAAGAGATGTAGATGTAAGTATTGGTGTAGTTGTAGACATGGTGTGAGCTTGGTGTAGGTGTGGATATACAAATAGGTATAGATACAGATTTAGACATAGGCATAAACCATTCTTTAAGCATGTAGACTTAGATGTAGATGGAGGTGTAGACATAGGACCACAACTTTGATTTCACTGGTGTGGGTTCAGGGATTTCTTCTACCAATACACATCAGAGCTTTTCTCTATTACTCGTAGTTTTAGACCATCATGTATGCAAAATATACACAAAACAAAAACATATTTATATATTGAATATGCATCAATGTAATTTTGGGAGGAGGAAGCATTAGCAGCTGAGAGGTGAAAGACCTCATTTAGAAAGTAGTACTCAAGCTCAGCTTCAAAAGAATCTAGGGATTTGGAGAGGAGGAGAGGTGTGGGAGGAGGATATCTCAAGCATGTGGGACAGCCAATTCAACAGTATGTAAGCAGAAGGTGGGATGCCATGTTTGAGAGATAGCATGTAGGACAAACTGACTGGCCAGTCAAGTAAATGAAGAGGAGTGATATATAACATAGCTGGAAAGGTAGGATAGGACCAGGCTAAGATTCATTCATTTGTTCATTCATTTGCTGTACTCTGGAATAGATCTTTTGGGGGTTCTACATCTATTTATGCCCATCGTGATGACTGCATGTTTTCTCATCATATGAGCCTCTTTTCTATTTTTTTCTTTCATAAATCCTCTGAAAGGCCATCCAACGTCCCAGAATACTTCCTTTGGTTCTTTTGGTACAACTCACGGGCTCTCAATTTTTTTCTATTTCATGCTTGCTACATAGCTACCCCATTTGTATTTCTATACATATGAACCTTGGTTAATATTTTTACCTCACTTCTTGTGTGATTCATTCATTCATTTATTCATGTACTCATTCAACAAGACCCCATGCACTGTGTCTTAATACTTCTTTTAACTCCCACAGTGCCTTTTATGTAACAAATTGCCAATACATATTTATTGATTTGATTTTACACTTTTAAGCAATCAGCTTATCAATCAATAAGTGGTTACTAAGTGATTTCTGTGTTTCCAGCCTTCTTCTCTCTTCCTAAGGAAAAACATAAAATATAGAAAATCATTATTATTATCCAAAGCCTATAGTATACAGAATTTAGGCCACTATGTCACATGTATGGTGGCCCCTAGTAATCCAATGCTGGGTAACTGTGAGGACCAGAAAAGAGACAGGTTTCAGTCTCCTTTAAAACAAGTCTCCTTGTTTGGCTGGAGTCTGAAGAAGGAGAAGGAGGAAAGAAGAAAAACAAAATGCCTTCTTTTTAGTCTTTTTTTCCTCTACAAACACAGCAACAAAACAGTTCCAAACAGCATTCTGACTGTAACATTTGGTCAAATTCATCATAATGGATCATGTCCATAGATATTTATCAGAACCTTTGATATTTCAGTCATACCAATGGTGTCACTGTGTAGAAATATTGCCCTGATCTGTTTGACTGACATTGTCAAAAAGGTTCTTAGGGAACCTTTCCGCAGCCAAGAACACAGACATGACCACATTGAAAATGTGCTTGTGAAATCCATCTTGAGCTGGCTTTTAAAATCTATCTCTTCACACATAGCTATTAGTCCAATATTTTGCTTATGAACAAAAAAAAAAACAAAAACAAAAAACCTCTAACACAATTCCCCAAATATAGTAGATGCTTGATAAATGCTTGTTAGTTAGATAATAGACTATTTGCTCCTATAATTTGTTTTACATAAGCAAATGAAAACAAAAGACAGCCACCCCAGTGACAATTCTACAATTTTGCCCATGATGAATCTTCCTGTTGAGAAATCCATATGGTTTGCAAATAATGGTGATGAAATAAACATGGCGTTGAACTCTGCAGACTAACATCACTTATTTAATCATAGCTTTAGAGCCTCAAGGAAACTTAGTGGTACTCAAATCCAATCCATTCATTTTAGAGATGAGGAAACTGAAGTTTCCTCAAAAGGGTTAAGTGACTTATCCAAGGGCATACAGGTAAATGACAGTCTAGATTTGAACCAGAGTCCTCTGACTACAAAACCAGTGCTTTTTCAGTGTTTGGCTTTACGTTTTCCTAAAAACAAATGAGTATTTAACATCAGTCTAAAAACGCCTCTTTTCCCTAGAAGGATGTGCTATATTAATTGTGATCAACATCCGTCCTCAGTCTGTATTTTAAGAGCAAGCGTTTACACCTTCAGATGCTTTAGCTTTAGAAATGAAACAACATTGAACTACCAAACTAAAAACAGCCTCCAATCATCTTATTTCAAATCTGCATTCCAAGGGCTGTGATCTTTGGTAACTAGTTTTCTAGAAATCGTTGTCTGTTGTGTTAAGCCTCTGTCCTACGCTGGCATATCAGCCTCACAGGCAGGCCTTGGGACATGCATCAAACTAATCTGTGTGGATGGCAGCAAAACAGTCTGTTTCTAAATTACTCATTTATTAGTCTCCAGAAGTAGAAAGCAACTTTTGGCAATAATTAACAAGGTATGCCCATGTATATTAGCACATAAAGATTAAATTTTTAACACTCAACTTCATTTCATGCTGAAACAAATCCTATTGTGCTAACTCCATGCTAACCCATGGCATCTCATTCATTATTACCTAATTAACCTGCTAATAGCCACATCATAGGATTTTGTCTCCATAATTATTTAAGATATTCGTTTCCAAAAAACCATTAAAGGAATACAATCAAATAGATTGCTGAAATCGATTTCGGTTAAAAAAATATTCATCGTACATATTCATTGTACATAAACAACTTTCCTTGAATTTGGAAAGGTCTTTGAAGAGACCCAGTATTCACATTTTAGATTTCTGATACTTGCCCACTCTGCTAAAGGAGAGCTGCTTAAGTGAACAAAACATTGTATCTACATGTGAAAGTACAAATTGGATTCTAAATAAGTCAGGTTCTCGTGGAGATTTCAAAATAAAAGCAGAATTTTCTCTGATTTTAGTGGGAAAATGTTTGCTTTTGTCTTGGTGGAAATGTAAAAATGACTCTAAGACAAGGAAGGCGAGAGGTCTTCACAGAAGTCTAACAAAAAAAAATCTTGAATTCATTTTTGTATATTCTAAGTCTGCTTATGATGGAAAATTGTAGGCTCACAGGTCTATTAGCTAGAATGGATCTCAGAGACCATGTGGTCCAATCCCTTTCATTTTCCATACAGAGGAAACTGAGGTCCAGGGAGGTAAATGACTCACCCAGGGTCACACAAGAAATAACTTTCAGAGGTGATCTTTGAACTCACGCCTTATGACTCCAGAGTCACTATTCTCTCCACTGTACCGACTCCAAGGAGAAGTTTTGGAGACAGATGTTATCCATAAGAATTGGAGAAGATTGTTTGAGTTTATAGCTTGTAGTTCCAAAGACAAGCATGTGGTAGGTTGTTAATAAATGTTTATCGACTGACTGATAACCCACAACTATCATTTGAATTTCTTTCAGATTCTACTTGTCATTTGCATTATTTCTTGCATCCCTTAAATTTGGTTCAGGTGATTCTGTTTTTATTGCTCTTTTCTTGCAAACTTTGCAGCTAAGGTGCAGGCGGCCCTCATCCCATTTTTCCAGGCAACATCCATAGGCCAAGAAGAAAAGCCCATCTTTCCCCAAAGAAAAGAAATGTCTTTCCAAATAACCAGTGCCTCAGGGAGCTGCTGCTAGTGCACAGCTTACCACTAGATGTCCTGTGGGCAAAGCAAGAGGAGAGTGCATGAATACATTTGCATTCTGATTCTAGCAAGGAAGGCTTCCCACTTTAATCACAGCATTCAGAGTCGATGAAATAGCCAATCAACCATTTTTCTGCTGTTTCTCCTATTGACAGAGATAACGTAACCTATGGGTTATGTAACCTACCCTCCGTGAGCCATTTATAGCGCTGGAAAAGGAGAATGGTATCCACAGTATCCTTGAAATATTTATTTCAGGATCTTTCATAATGAGGAATGAAGAGTACACACACACACACACACACACACACACACACACACACACACACACA
>NW_020954603.1:11135738-11156066 GCF_900497805.2 Vombatus ursinus | reverse complement strand
ACACACACACACACACACACACACACACACACACACACACACACACACACACACTTCCCTTATCTCAAAGATGAGTCTTTTAATTAAGCTTCATTTTTCTCATTTAACAGCCTTGACAGGCTGTCTTGTTATAGATTCTCCTTTTCAGGAGGATGATAATACAGTGGATAGCAAAACAATTACAAGTCATTCAGAAGAAATATTCACACTGCATTATCCTCTATGACTGCTAAGCAAATGAAAGTTGAATTTTACTGTCCATCAAGTTGGGTGGTTATTACAATGACTTCACGAAGTAGGAGAGATATGCCTGTCTCAAAATTCTACTTCCTAATAAATAACCAAAGTACCTTGAGATGTTCAGACTTGTTCTCCTCCTTAAGATCTACTACTCCCTCTCCTCCCCACCCCCCACCACTACTTCCCCTTCTGCTCCTCACCTCCCCCCACAGCCACATAATTGTGGGTGACACAGTGTTACGGTAGAAAGAGTCTGGGATTTGGAGTTAAGTGATTTGTGTTCTAATTCCATCCCAGCTTTTTCACTATCTTTGGGTCCTTGGGCAAATAATTTTACTCTGAATTATGGTTCCTACTAGACAATATTTTTTCTAAATTTTTTTTTAATTTAGTCATTGATATTTTTTGTTTTCACATCACCATCTTTTCCTACTCCCTTCCCCCACCCAGGCAGCCAGCCCTACTAATAAGAAGGGAACTAATCAGTTGATACCTCAACTAATTCTGACAGCATATATGATGTTCTACCTACCTGGGAAGAAGGGAGTGGGGTGCACTTTGTCATCTCTCCTTTGTGGACACACACAGTCATTATAATTACACACATAATCAGGTTTGCTCTTGTCACCGGCATTCTTTCTACTTACATTTTTTGTGAGCTGAGATGATCTTCAAAGCTGCTTTCAGCTCTAAATCCTACAAACCTAAGCAACATAGGATCATCGATTTTGAGCAGGAAGCACTCTCAGAAGTCATGTATTCTAACCTGCTTATTTTACAAAGAAGGAAACTGAGGCCCCAGAAGGCTTATGTAAGTTGCTCAAGGTCACACCCCTAGGGAGTAAGCAGTAGAACTGAGAGGATGGAAAGCATTTCATGACTTTTGGTTGTCTCTAAGCATGGCATTGGAGTGAAACTTGAAACACACAAAATCAATTTCCCCAGTGTTGTCAGAAAAAGAAATTTAAGGTTAACTTGTTCTCTGTGGTTCCGGGGAAGAATCCCATTGAGATGGAAACGTGTGCCCCCAATTGTTGTATAACAAATGCCTCCCCTGGCGACGTGATAAGGTATTGGCAGAACAAAGATGATTTTCCATCTTAGCCAAGGAAGGAAAAAATAATCATTATAAAATAAAGACAACATTTCTTGGAAACTAATCACTTCTATTTTATTATGATTTTTAATACGGTAAAAAATATTTGACTGGAATATCAAATGTAAAATAAAATTACTTGAGGAATTAAAAAAAAACCCACCAGCCAACCCTGCAGTTATCAAACTCGTGTGGAATAAGTTTTGCAGATTCATGGATTATGTTACTGTAACCTTTCATTGTGCCACAACACATACACACACGTATACACAGGCACGCATGCACATATGCACACACACACTATGGAGGTAGAAGCATACTGAAAGAATTGAATTTTAGGTAAAATCAACTTTCAAAAGCCTCCTTCCACCTCCTCCATCTCTTTTCCCCAGCTCCACCCAAATCCTATTCAATCATCCCAATGGAAGTTCTGATGTTAGAGGACATTGATTCTGCTCTTGGTGCACATTATCTATGTGACCTTGGGTCAATCGGTCAATAAATATTTATTAAGCACCTACTATGTACCAGGTACAGTACTAAGCACTACAGTTACAAAGAAAGGTAAAATATAGTCCCTGCCCTCAAGGACCTCACTGTCTAATGGGGAAAGCAACATACGAATACGTAAATACAAACAAGATATATACAGGATAAGTTGAAGATAATTAGCAGAGGATGGGAAAGGCTTATTGTTGAAGGTAGAATTCTTGTTGGGACTTGAAGGATTCCAGGGAATCTGGGAGGCAGAGATAAAGACGGAGAACATTCCAGCCAAGGGGGACAGCCAGTGAAAATGTCAGAAAGAGATGGAAAGTCTTCTGCAAAGTGGAACAAGGAGGCCAATGTCACTGAATTGAAGAGTACATGGGGCAGGGACATGTACAAAGACTGGAAAGGGGTGGGAGGAGGGAGCTATGAAGGGTTTTTAATACAAATATATATATATATATATATATATATATATACTCCCAGAGCCAATAAGGAGCCATGAAGCTTATTGAGTAGTGGGGTGATATGGTTAGAAATATATTTTAGGAAGATCACATTTATAACTGAGTGTTATTATTACTAGCTCTTATTAATGTTATTATTACTATTATTATCATTTCCCAAGTACCACATCCAGCTTGCCTCAAAGGGAAGCAATTCTTTCAGCTACTTTTAATTGAAAATCAAATGGAAAGCCACTCAGCAGCCATAGCTGTTATTGATATTCAAGGAAACTGCTAAAATAGAGGGAAGATATTTCCTTATCTCCCCTCCATATCTTCCCTTAGGAAGAAGTTTGGTTTTTTTTAAAAATACCTATTAAGATACAACCTTTATTATTAGCATGGGCTAATGTTCCCCAAATGCTTTCTGGATTTCAAACCGTGTTTTTTTTTCTCTTCTCTAATTCTCTGCCTGTCCATCTGTCCCTCTCCTCTTTCTCCCTTCCTCCTTCATTCTCCTTCCATTCCTTCTTTCCCCTTTTCTTCCCTCTCTCTGAAAACAAGGGAGAAAAATAGAAATGTAATGCGTATGATCATACTTTAATATGCTATTCTACGTTTCTGTTTGTAGTTCTTGAGTTTTTTGTCTTACTTCATTAAACATTTAATAAATCACTGCCTATTTTGTGACAGGTTTTAACCATAACACAAACAGCAGGAGGTAGAAACCCAGCTCACTTCATATAGGCCTATAATATCCATGTCTACACCATCACACCCTCCAGGCATATTGGCAGAATGACCAATGGAAGATAAGCTTTTTCCGTCCGACAAAGCTTCAAAAATAAAGTTTTTTTCTTTTATCTTACCACAAATCAATTGGAGCCCTTACAGCAAAATCCTATAAAATAACTTCAAACAGCACTTCTTAGTCTAAAAATTTGTATTATGGCTATAACTCTTTGAAGTTTTATGACTGAAGTTTGGAGAAAAATGATTTAAGTGTTATCTGCTCGACATCAGAGTGTCAAAAATTCTCTCAGTTTTTCTTGACATGTAAACTGCTACCCAGTATATGTTTTTTCAATTTTTTTTCTTGCTTTAAACCGCCTAACCCAGTTTCCTTGATAAAAGTCATTTAACTTCAGTTTATCCCATTGAATTAATGTCCTTTAAAGGTTCAGCAACTTACAATTGATTATTTTACTTGTGCTGCTTTAAAAGAAAAAACCGACAACTCAACTCAGGTACGATTTTTTTTCAAGGAGGAACTTTTTTTTTTTAAATATGTTATGTTGGTTTATGAAGGAGGGAAAAAAAAAACAGCTGGGGAGAATGCAGATCATGAGGGCTGAGGGCACCTTCAATTCCTTTTTGGGAGTCAAATGTTAGAAGGAGAAAATTGAAAGGTTTTCTGATGGAAAACTCCCCTTACACTGAGAGTCTGGGACCAGTGACAGCTTTCACAGAGGGCATGAGACTCATCAGGTAAGCTCCCATAACAGGGAGGAAAAGTGTTGGCAGGGATTCAAGTCACTGCATGCTCACTGAATCTCTTTAGAAGCATGTACTTTGGAGGATGAAATTCCTTAAATATATTACTGAAAATGTTGAGTTTGAAAAACAAGAAAAAAGGAGCTTGCATAAGACCTACCTTCAATACAAGCATAATACAGTATACTTTTTTCTGTCTAGGAATCTTTTTTTTTTTTTTTTTTGGCAGGGTGAATGGAGGGGTGGTGGAATGGTATGAGGGCCTACTTATTCAAAAACAGGGTTGCTGATCACAGGATTACACATTTTATAGAGTTTGTAATTATAGGATCATAGAACCATTGATTTAGTATTGGAATAAGCCACCCAGCCCAATACCTTCATTTTACAGATGAGGAAATTGAAGCCTAGGAAAGTTTAGCAATTTGCCAAAGGTCACAAAGTAAGTCTCAGGGATAGGATTTGAACTCATGCTACCCAAGTCTAAATCCAACCCTCTTTCTGCTGCCTCACTACCTTTCTTTCTCATTCTAGCACATCCATCAGTGAGAATTATGTACAAGTTGTTTAAGGAGACAGAACTGGGAAGTAGTGAGTGGGTTCCTCCTTCTTGGGTATCTTTTATTAAAGGCTTGAAGACCACATATTAGTATAATTCAATTCAATTCAAATCTTTATTAAATTTGTATTAGGCCCAATGTTTATTAACCACCTACTATGTGAACATATTACTACTCACTATGTTTGGGATTGAAGGTACAAGGACAAAAACAAATAAATAAACCTTCAATAAAACTCCTTCAAGGAGTCTTCACTCTGCTATATTGTGCTCAGGTGTAGTTGGACCAGATGGCCTCTAGGTCCTTTCTAACTCTCAGATCCTCTCTGTATGGGCATGTCTTCAGGGTGTTCTGTTCTAACTACCCCATTCACGGCCCTGCAGAACACCAAGTCAAGTGACTGAGTGAGGTAAGATCTAAGCCAGGGTTGGGGAACCTGTGTCCTAGAGGCCACATGTGGCCTTTCTAAGTCCTTGGGTTCAGCCTTTTGACTGAATCCAAGTTTTACAGAACAAATCCTTTTATTATGGGCATTTGTTCTTTGAAGTTTGGATTTAGTCAAAGGCCACACTTGAGGACCTAGAAGGTTACATGTTGTCTGTTCCCCAAATCTGTCATTCTTTCACTTTTCTCCATATATTTTCCCAAGCTATCTCCCATGCCTAGAATCACACCCTTCTTCATCTCCTTCTTTCAGAATCCTTATTTTTCTGACATGGCTCAGCTCAGATATCACTTCTTTGGTGAATAAAGTCCTTTACTCTTCTCTTATAATATTTTGCCCCTCTTCAAATTATCGGTTGTATCTTCCAGTACAAGGTAAGCTCCTTGAGGGCTTGGTTTCTCCTTAGTTTCTGGCTTTCTAATCCCTGCCTACTCAGCTCCACGCCAAACATCTCAGGCCCTTAGTAAATGCTTGCTGAGTTTTAGTTGAGTTGATCTTGCCATCAAATTCTTTCTTGTTCCCAAGACTCCCTTTCTTCTTTTGAGGCATCTTCTGTGCACATACATCATTTATTATCACTACATTATGTTCTTGCTTAGAACAAGGTGACAGCTTCTCACAGGGTACTACCCAGTGGTGGGAATGGAAGTGATTTACTCCGTGAACTCTGACTGAATTACTGCTAAAGTCTACATAATCTGATAAATGATGTGGGTATTGGTGTGGCCAAGAGGCTTCCAAATCCCTTTCCAGTTCATTCCTTCTCCCACACCACTCCGTTAACACTGCTATCATTTACTGAAATGACCCATAAAGACATGCTTGGCCCACCCTAGTCAACTAGTTAACTAGTCAGTCAACACTTATTAACCACCTACTACGTGCCAGGCACCATGCTAAGTGCTGGGGATACAAAGAAAGACAAAAACCAGCCCCTGCTCTCAAGGTGCCCACTGTCTAATGGGAGAGAAAACACGCAAACAACTAGATACAAACAAGCTATAGATAGGGTAAATTGGAGATCATTCATAGAGGGAGCCACTACATTAAAGAGTGTTGAGAAAGGCTTCTTGCAGAAAGTAGCACTTTAGCTGAGATTTGATGGTAGTCAGGGAAGCCAGGGAGGCAGAGATAAGAAGGAAGGCATTCCAGGCATGGGAACAGCCAGTGAAAACATCCTGAGTGGGGAGATGGCCGAGCATCGTATGCAAGAAACAGCAAGGAAGCCAGTGTCACCGGATTGTAGAGCAAAGCAATGAGAATTAACATCAACAGTGTCACAGCTTGCTAGTCTGTGACTCCAAGGGTATGCTGCAGGGATCTTTGGATTCAATACCCTATATATGAGCAGGTTCACTATTAATTTAGCGAGCATTTATTAAGCCCCTACTGTATATGAGGCTTTGTTCTAGGTGTAGGGGATACAGAAAATGGAAAAAGAGTGTCTGATCTCAGGGAATTTAAATTCCACTTGAGGGAGGGGCAAATATAAGATTTTACAAGATAAATATAATCAGAGAGAGTGAGTGAAAGAGAGAGAGAGAAAGAGAGTATTTACTGAACTGAATCTTCTAGCGTGGCAGCCATCATGGCTTCCTTTATTTTTGCCAAGGAAACAGAGCAATGGTCCAGGACAGTAGCCTCTAACATGGGGACAAGGGAGCTCTGAGGCTCATAGTTTGACCCTGAGGAGTATGTGATCAACCAATCAGAGAATGGAAGATGGATCAAATGTCACCATCTACTCCCCTCTCCCACCCAAACTAATCATGGGGCTGGTCTTCAGCATAGCCATGCCTACCCTTAATCCCCAGTGCTCACCTATTCTGTCCCCTCCCTGTGATATTCAAGGTCCCAACCTCTTTCCTTTTGAGATAGGAATCAGCCTCTCAGGGCAATGACCACCGAACTTCTACCTGAGTACCCACAGCAACAGCTACACATTACGAAAATCTTCATTCCCCCTCTTAGTATATGTATATATATGTATATGTATATGTATATGTATATGTATATGTATATGTATATGTATATGTATATGTATATATGTATATGTATGTATATGTGTATATTTATATACATTTATATATACACATATGTATGCATGCATAAACACAATGTATGTATACATACATCTACTATAGTGTGTGTGTGTGTGGGTGTGTGTGTGTGTGTGTGTGTGTGGGTGTGTGTAACTACAAAAGACTCAGGGGATTTGAACTTTTATTCAACATTCTGCTCTTATCTTCTGGAAAGCAGAAGCCAGAAGTAGTGGGAGTCAATGACAGACCAGGTGAAATGAGAAAAGTAGAATACCATACTGAAAGGGAACATCTTGAACACTCCAGCAAAAGTGCTTCCAGGAGCTGTGTTAACTTTTTTGCCATATGTACTCTTTAAGCCTGAGCCCATCTACCCCCTTGACTATGGATTAGTGGGAAAGTGGGTCAAAGATTTTGGGTGGAGGGGTGGGGGAGGGTGGCGGAAGAAGGCAGATGAAGATTTATATACTAACTATTCTTTATTATGATGCCTTCATAAATAACCATTTCTAAAAGCTAATTAAGTCTGGCTAACTAATTGCTATCACTGATAATCATGGTGGGAAGCATACCTATGGGGGCTCATGATCTATAGTATTAGAAAGACATACCAAAATCCCTCAAGCCTAGAACCTTGAGGGAATGTAGTAGACATGCTTTGGAGACCTACCTTATTGATACAAGTAGGTGTTGGGATAGTAACTATAGAGAATGTGCTACATATAAATCTAGATAGGTATAGATGCGTACCCACACAAATGCAATATTTCCCCCAAGAAAATGTAAGCCCCTTGAGTACAGACTTCCATTTTTGTTTTCGTATCTCTGGCACTTGCCACAGTTCCTGGTACATAGTAGAAGCTTAATAAATGCTTGTTGGTTGAAAATCTGTTAAAGGAAAAGTTCATAGAAGAATTAGAAGGTAAATGGAGTGTGTCACCAGTATAGATTTCCAAACAAAGTAGTCACTATAATCATAGGACAATTCATCTAAAGCTGGAAGGGACCTTAGAGATTATCTGGTGCAACCCCTTCATTTTATAGTTGAGGAAACAAGGACCAGAGAGGTTAAGTTACTTTCCTAAGATCACACAGGCAGTAATTGGCAAAGGCTGGATTTGAACCTGGTTCCTCTAACTTCAGATCCATTGCTCTTTCTGTTGTACCACACTGCCTCTGTTCTAGGTGGTCCCAATGGAAGGACTGTGGACCTGGAGGCAAAGACATTTGGTTGCTTTCCCAACTCTGACATATACTTGTTGTATGCCCTTAAGCAAGTCATTTCACTTCTATAATCCCATTTTTTCATCTGTAAACTGAAGGGATTAGACCTCTAACATCCCTTCCAGCTCCAAACATGAAATGTATACAAATATGCAAAAGAAAGAGATAGTGAAAGAAAAGTAGGTGAGAGCACAGTGAAAAGGCTATTAGCAATTAGCAATAGATAACGTGACAAATTTTTTGACTAACACATTTTCTGACAATGAAGAGTACAAGCTTAGAAGAGCTCAGTCTCTACATATATACACACACGCACTGGGGTAGAAAGATAGGGCCTAATTTGTCAGCTTAAAAAGAGATGCTATTTAAGAATCATACCTTAGCACAACATTTAAAGGGTCGTCTCTTGGTGAAACTGACACAACAGATCCTGCTGATGCTGCTAATTTGCTGGAGTAGGCCTGCCACCTCAACTCCCTTCACTGCTCTTCTGGCACTTCCAGGCATGCTGAGGGCTCAACCATCACAGGCTGGTGCTTAATAAAGGATGAAGCCGAGGCTGCCCAATTGCCCAGAACATGAAATAACAAAGTGCTGATGCAAAGGGGCACAAAGACACTATCAACTGGGAATCTGCAAAAGTGACTGCTAAGGAGAAGGTGGTATGGGAGACGATCCTACCCTCTCTTAT
The DNA here is from genome assembly GCF_900497805.2 of Vombatus ursinus. Lineage (NCBI taxonomy): Eukaryota > Metazoa > Chordata > Mammalia > Diprotodontia > Vombatidae > Vombatus > Vombatus ursinus. The sequence goes on along the minus strand of NW_020954603.1, from coordinate 11,147,339 downwards.
CCCTTAATCTCCTGCAGCCAGGTGACAGGACAAAACAGAAGGTGACAGTCTAGAACCCAATAAAATCATGCTAGCTAAGTGGCCCTCCGTAATGGTTTGTGGGAGTCAACTGAAAATAATCACTCTCCCATCCATAGGAGACTCTTCCTTCATCCCTTCACTTTTCCTGGCATTTTCTTTGGGCCTCTCATATCCTAATTTGTATTCTAGTTATTTATGTATTTGTCTTATCTCCCTGCTACCTTGCCAGAACTGTTTTCCCAAGATTGGTGTTTATACTTGCAAGTGAAGTTGGAGGTGGTGCAAAAGGTGTAATGAATACGGAGTATTATGTTGAGTTCTGGGTGACACATTTTAGAAAAGATGTTGATATAAAGCCGTGCACACAGTGGAAGGTAACTGGGATGGTAAGGGGACGATAACATACAAGGATTGCTATCAAAAACAACTGGGGGCGAGGGTCATATAGAAGAGAAATTAGATTTGTTTTGCTTGGTTCCCAAATGGCTGAACAAGAGACAGTGGGTGAAAGATGTAGAGAGGCAGATTTTCTCTCAATGTAAGGAAAACTTTCTCAAGAACCAAAGTTGTCCCAAAGTGGCATGGGATACTCCAGGCTGTCATGGGTTGTCCTCTTCTTCCAGTTTCCTCACTTTAAGCAAAGGCTGAGTGATCACTCCCCGGAGACTGATTCTGCTGGGCCCTAGAGGACAGAGCAGGGAATAATGATAAGGCAGAAATCAGAAGCCATCTTGAGGCATCAGAGCAGGATTTGAGTGGATGGATGTAAAGGAAATGCTCACCTAAATCTATCCTTAGCTGGCTAAGGACCACAGACTTGGAAGGGATCTTAGAGATCACCTAGGTCATCATCTTTATGGATTATGATGATGATAGCTAGAATTCACATAGTACTTTAAGGATTGCAAAATGCTTGCAAATATTAACTCATTTGATCCTCACAATAATACTTGGAAGTAGGTGCTGTTATCATCACTATTTTACAGATGAGGAAACTGAGGCAGACAGCAATGACATAACTTTCCCAATGTCTTGGGCTAGATTTGGTCTTCCCGACTCCAGATCCATTCTATCCCCTGTGCTACCTAGCTGCCCCTAATTCTATATATTTATCATGAATGGTTCTACCCTTAACTATAAATTCCTGGGACTGAGGAGCAAGGACTGAGTTAGGCATCATCCAGCTTGAAGCATGACTTACACGTACCAGTAATTAGGGAAATCTCTAGACAAGCAGAAGAATAGTTTGCACAGGGAGCAGCTTGAAGTGAAGCTAAAGAAAAGACACGCTCTGAAGGTCAAGCAAAACAATTTCCAGAGAGGTTCTGGAACCCCAGAATCCAAGGGGCTAAGATGAGGGATAGGTCAGTTGTCAGTGAGTTTGGGCAAGTCATTTGACCTCTCTTTGCCTTAATTCACTGGAGAAAGAAACGGTAAATCACTCCTGTATCTTTGCCAAGAAAACCTCATAATGGGGTCATCAATGGCTGGACACAACTGAATAACTGAAAAACAGTGTGCCAAGCACCATGCCAAGACACAAAGACAAAGATGAAAGAGCTTACATTCCATTGGAAGAACACAGCATTTAAACAGAGAGTTTGGTCAGTCAATAAGCATTTAAAGCACCTCCTATGCTCCAGGAACTGTGCTAAGTGCTGGGGATACAAAAATAAAAGATAGTCCCTGAGCTCAAGGAGCTCACAGTCTAATGGGAGAGACCACATGCTAACAACTGTGTACAAATGAAATATAGACAGGGCAAACTAAAGGTAATCAACCGAGGGAAGGCACTAGAATTAAGGAGGATCAGGAAAGGCTTTCTGTAGAAGGTAAGATTTTAGCTGGGACTTGAAGGAAGCCAGGAAGCAGAGATGAGGAAGGAAAGCAGAGAGAGTATTCCAGACATGGTGGACAGTCAGTGACAATGCCTGGAGATGGGGTGTCTTGTTCAAGTACTAGCAAGTAAATGTGTGCATAAAAATGAAATATACAACAATTTCAAGATGGAAAGAGAACTAAAAGTTAGAGGGAAGGGAGGTCAGGAAAGGCCTTGTTTAGCACTTGAGTTGAACCTTGCAGAGAAGTAGAGATTGCAAGAGGTTTAGGGGAGGAGGGAGGGCATTCCAAACATGGAGGGCAGCCTGTTCAAAGGCAGAGTCAGGAAAAGGAATGATGTATACGGGGAACCTCGATTAAGTATTCCTACGACCTGATACGATATGCTCAGCGATTCATTCCACCTAAATGGAAGGAAATTTCCTACTGGAAAAACCCCCGCCATTTCTGGTCTGTTTGATGGTTCTGTGTGCTATCCAAGGACATCTACGTCAGCCGAGAAACTGGCCTTGGCAGTTGAATACACACTGCATAAACCGATTATGTAAGGCAAGGCACAAGACTGAGGGGCTCCACTCCCAGCCGACACCACCACCTTGTCTTCGCACCACCTGTCACGTCTATCAACATTTTAACTAATGTCAGAGTTCTTCTCTTGCTAATGAGCTGTTATTCCAGAGGAACATTTCTCTTCTCAGTTTTCCAGCTACGGTATAATGAGGTAGAGTGGGTCTTTTCTATTCCTGACCCCTTCTTCAGAAGTTCCCTCTTTGCCTCAGAAAAGCTTGGCTTTTCTGTCCCTGTGGAGTGCTTTCAATGGTGTTTTGCTTTGATTCTGCTCTCCAGATCTCCCTTTTTTAAGGGTCAGACATAACCAAATCTTCGCACAGCCTACACATCCTGGTGGTAGGCAATCCTAGAAGTGGTGCTGCCTGCTAGTTAAAACACATTTGGCACCAAAAGAAAAATCTCTCCGTCCAACTCTGCTTTCTGGTAGATGAAGGAATTCTTCGAAAGTTTGACCTAGAGTGACCCCCGGGGAGTCCTGTTACCCTTTGTTTCTATTCTGTCTCTGTGTGACTGGGTCTTCATGCAGTTGGGATATTCATATTTACAGACTTAACTTTTAAGACCTTAACTCATGATAAAACATGATAGACCTCATTCATTATCATTCAATGCCTATTGGTTGACCCCGATTTCTAGAGATACAGTTTTTTTTTAAGGCAACTGGGGTTAAGGTCACACAGCTAGTAAGTGTCAAGTGTTTGGTCTGAAGCCAGATTTGAACTCAGGTCCTCCTCACTTCAGGGCTGGTGCTCTACCCACTGTGGAGATATAGTATTCAAGGGTTACCCTGAAAGGGCACTCATTCTAGACTACAGTAGTGAATCAGCAAGTATTTATTAAGCGCTTACTGTGTACCACACATGGGTGATACAAGGGTATTAGCATTAATATTGACTTTGGTTTAGCAGAGAGAGAAAAGGAGGAATGAGATTCATAGCCTTCTAGCTTCTTATTTTGCTTAACAAGACCACATATGGCTTACCCAGACCTTTAATCATGTTTATTTCATATATTTTGAATGATAGTACATGTATGATCTATATCAAACTGCTTACTGGCTCAAGGAGGGGGAAGAAGAGAGATAGAGGGAGAGAATTTGGAACACAAAATTGTTTTTACATGTAATTGGAAAAAATGAAATATTATTGAAAAGTTATTTATTTCATAAAGATTATATCTGAAATGGGACTGTAGGATTTACTAGACAGAGAGAGAGAGAGAGAGAGAGAGAGAGAGAGAGAGAGAGAAAGAGAGAGAGAGAGAAAGAGAGAGAGAGAAACTATTTCTCATGCAAATGTCTCTTATGAACATACCCCAAGCATTTCCCAAATGATCTGAGAACTTCTAGAAATCTATTATCAATGGAAATACCTCTTATTACTGATTCATGGTCTCTATTTCTTACTGACATCTTTGATGGGAGAAGGTTTTGTAGAATGGGCTACAGCTGGGGATGATTCTCAAATTATTGTTTGTCATGTAAAGTTCTAACATAATTATTCCTGACATTTGGGATCCTTTGTAATCTGGCATCACTTCACCTTTCAATTTAATTTAGCAAACATCTATTAAGCACCTAGGATGTTCAAGGAACAAAGATTTCATAATGAATCCTTGTCCACAAAGAACTTCCATTCAATTGGGCAGCTCCAATATGAAAACAGATGAATAAATGCAAAATAATTTGAAAAGGGGAAGAGTACTAATGACTAGGAAAACAAGAAAGCTTCCAATAAGGGACAATCTTGAGCCAAACTTTGAAAAATAAAACTAAGCATTGTGAGAGACTGTGGTGAGAAAGGAGTAGGTTCTAGGCATGGGAGACAAAGCTATGCAAAAGCATGGATGTAGGGAATTTAAACTAATGTTCTGATAGAAGTGCATAAGCCCAACTGACTAAAATGTAGATTGCATGAATGGGAGAGGAGAACATTAAGTATGAATAAATAGCCAGGAGCAATATTGTCTCACTACAAGTTCTGTATTCCTTCCATTATACCAACCATACAGCAAATATTTGCTTTCTCTTCATCTTAATGTCTTCTTCTAGAGTCCCCCCTAAGATTATCATTAGCTTTTCATGAACTCTCCATACCAGAATCAGATCATTAGGATTATTAGGTTTTCAGATTTAAGTTACTGGATAATTATATAAATCAAGAATGACATTTAAATAAGTTCAAAAATTATTTATTAAGGCTCTATTATGTACAAGACACTGATTAGTGCTGCAGGGGATACAAAGATGTGCATTTTTTATTTATCAACTATATGGATAGGCTAATGTTGCCAGGTTCCTGTATTAACATTATGCTTGGATATGGATATTGGATATTTATGGGGATAGGAGAAGTGCTGAGGAACTCCAGAGATTGGGTTGAGAATGGTGCTCATGCTGTCAAAGTGATTATGAGACATATTCATTTGCCAAAACCAGGAAGTGATAACTTCAGAATGATATGAGTACATTCTATAGAGTGAAATTCACCACTTCTTGGCTCAGTATCGAGCTAAAGGACATGTAGGTGTTCCAAAGGACCTCCTCTGGACAACAGATAATTCCCATAAATATACAAGTGCGGATTTTTTAAAACTTAAGCAGTACAAACCAGATTTTGTTCGACACTACTATAAAGAATTGAGGAAAAGAAAATGCCAAGATAATCCCCTCCCCAAAGCACAGTATTTCCTAAAGTTGCTAAAGAAGATTTGAAAGAATTAAGGTTCTAAATTATTCTGTTAACATGTTCTTTCCCTTTTGGGAAAAGAGAGCTTCCTTTACAGAAAATCTCAATGCTACTTTTTTTAATACTAATTCCTAAAACGGGGCCAGGGAAAAGGCTTAGAACACTTTGATACTTCAATGGATCTGTGATCCCACCCAGGTGGTTTACTCCCTGCAGCAATGCAGATCACAATTCCATCCATGCCTTCTTATTCTCTTTGACATTTGTCTGGTCCTCCTGGGTAGAACAATCACAAGTCATATTAGAATAAGCAGTCACAATGAGACAAAAGAGAATTTAACATGCCTTTTTAACTGTAATATCCATATAAGCATGTCTGTTTGTGGGTTGTAAACATTCTTCTCTTTGGGATTCAGAGGCTTTCTTTTTGTACTGTCCAACTTTGTAAACTATATGTACTTACCTTTATAACTGAGTATCAAGTGGGAAAAGGAATCAGACTGAACACTGGTGAAAGGCAATATCCAGGGAAATAGCAATATCCAGGCACAAATTCCCTTCACCTTGTTGCTTCAGTTTTCAGGTTTAGGAGTTGAATATGCAGGAGTGTGTAATGGGGGTAGTAAGTAGACACTTTGGTTCTGTTCACCAGTGCTATGAAGATGTAAAAATAAAACTATTAGACAATGCAATAGGGAATTTGATATATTTAGATGGTCACAAGCTGGATTTTGCTCATCACTGCTATAAAGAGGTGAGGAAAAGCTTTTTTTTTTTAAAAAAAAAAAACCTGTTTCAGATGCAAGGTGTAGGAAGTTAAGATCATCCCTATAACTTGCTAAAACTGATTCTAACAATACACAGTGTCACTTTTAATCTGTTGGACCCTTATGCAACACCACTATTACTGGCAAAGATAGATAGGTCAAGACCAATAAACTTTGTGCTAAAGAGCCCTGCATATACTCCTCAAATTCATAAGGAAGGTTCCTTTCCCAGTTGGGTAACTCAGGCCAACGAAACATCTCTTTTTCCTCAAAGTGTCTTATTTTGGCTTTATAGGTTCCTAGGATCTAGAACTGGAAGTGACCTTGGAGGCTATCTCTCTGACCCCCTCATTTTATAGATGAGAAATCTAAGGGCCAAAGAGCTTAAGTGATTTGCCTGAGACCACATAAGCTGAATACTAGAGACAGGATTTGAACTCAGGTCCTCCTACTCCAAAGTCAGCATCTTTTCAATCATTATATCTCCTTTTCTCATTTTGTACATACAGATTAGCGTGGTGCCTGGCAAATGTAATGACTGATGGGAAAGTTTGAAATAGCTTTTCCGAGGAGTGAGGAGTGAGTCAATTGGAGATAAGTAAAAGGAGTTTTATGTAACCCTGAGGGCTCAGTTGGCATTAGTGAGAATTTGCTGCAGAGCTAGTTAGTATAACTCCATGACTTTCTCCAGTGACACTCTGCAACTCGAGAGGAGGAGGAAACATGGCAGCTGCTGATGAAGGATGTGACCACAAGGAGAGGGAGATGAGGCAAGGCAGGTCAAAGATGACCATCGCCAGGAAACTAAGCAGAGTAGGAAATCAGGCTCCTGAGGGACCATGTGGAGATGCAGAATGAGAGAACTGGTGACTGATACAAGTGGGGCAAGTTTCAGAGTGGTGTCAGCAAGGCTGATGATACTGAAGACTGAACTCCCTCCTCTTACATGGTGGAGGAACTTTTCCTAAGCCACTCTGGGGGGAAAGGAAAGATAATAGAATATTCACTTAAGATTGTCTGTTCCCTATTATTTCGCTACTTATTTCAGTCCTCACTGCCTCTTTCACTGCTTTAGTACTGTCTTTTGCCTGGATCCTGTAAGCATGGTGGGAAATTCAATAGCTAGACTAAAAGTTCATGACCTACGATCTATGATCTTGATTTTTAAAAAATATATAGTTGATAACTATATTTCATTATAGTTGGTTTCCTTTGTAAGCCTAAGTATTTTCTTTTATGCATTTAAAAAATCAGGATGCAGAAAATGGGTCCATGAACTTCATTAGACTTCCAAAGAGGTCCGGGACCCAAAAAAGGGTAAAACCCCCTAATCTTGATTTAAGCAACTTGAGAAGTTCCTAGTTTCAAATTGGATAGAAAGGAATGAACTTGAAGAGATAAGTTTTCATAAGAAAACCCACACAGCTGACTCTAAACCATGTAAATCCAAAGATGAAGAATAAACAGGTGACATTTGTAGAGCCTCGTATGGGATGTTTATGGAGTTTGGGGTCAAGCTAACTTGTACAAGTTGTTTTGGATTCATGGGCCACATTTGGTGACAGTTGATCCAGTACATAACCTGATAACAAATCAGGCAAACTTGATCCAAGAGGCAGCAAGGTAGTGTCAGTAGAGTGCTGAATTTGAAGTCAGAAAGACCTAGGTTCAAATCCTTCCTCAGACACCTAATGGCTATGTGGACCCAATGATGCAATTTAACCTCTGTGAGGTTCATGTTCTCCTCTGTAAAATAATAATGTTGGCCTCAATGGCCTCTACTGTCTTACCACTCTAAATCTCTGGATCCTGTGATTCAAGGGACTATAATATAATGGTGTTATCAGAGTGCAAGCCATAGGGCACAATGCGATTATTGAGTTGGTCCATCTGTCCTCAAGCCACATCTGGGTTACAAGTGAGTACAGCAGGAGAGGGCTTACTTCATTTATTTAATTAGCCATGAGACTCCTGGGAAAGTGACAGGTAAACCATGTTCATGGAAAGGTCTAGACTGTGAAGGCTTACATATAGCCATGAGAGGTACTCATTCAAAAAGTGCAGAATTTTATAAGTCAAAATAGTTCATGGAAGATTAAAAGGCTGGTAAATGGAGTACAGTTTCATTAGGGCATGGAATTAATGGATTCCTAATGAGCTCCTATTGGTGAAGTCATCTATGCTTTCTTCCCTTCCACCTCTCCTGCCTGAAAGTTAGAGCACTGACATTCAAACCCTGTCTTCCCAAACAATGAGCTCTAGGTTTCTGGGAGGGTATACCTTGGGAGTGCCCATACTTCAAAATAGGGAGGTTCTAGATTCTCCCCTGAACTTTGGGAGTTTGATCTTTAAAAATCCTGAAAGAGTATTATAATAATAATAATAATGATAAGAAGGAGGAGGAGGAGGAAGAGGAGGAGGAGAAGAAATTAACATTTGTATAGTGCTTACTATGTGCCCCTGCTCTACTAAGTGATTTACAATTATTGTCTCATTTGATCTTCACAACAATCCTGGGAGGTTAAGTGCTACTATTATCCCCATTTTACAGAAGAGGAAACAGAGGTTAAATGACTTGCCCAGGGTCACACTGCTAGTAAGTATATGAGGCCAGATTTGAACTCGTCTTCCTGACTCCAGGCCCAGTGCTCTGTCCACTGTGTCCCCAGCTGCAGCTACTCTGCACGACAATCCACCTGCGTTACACTGAATCCCCCCTTGGAGTCATCTCACTCCCTCAGCAGCGAGGCATTCCCCTTCTACTGCTTCTGAAACTCCCACCTGTTCTAATCACCTATGCTTGGCTTCCACTCTTACCCAGCATGCCCATCACTTAGAGCTCACTCCTCTTCGATCTGTGGAGCCTTCACTCTGCAATCTGGAGGAGATGTCCAGAAGAAGGTCCAGAAGTGCTGCCTGGCCAGAGGTTCCTTTCTCTTCCTGGGCCTCTGCTTCATATATAGCTATGGGGTCTCTTTGCTTGGCAATTTCATCAGATTCTTCTTCTCAACCTATACCTCCACCAAGGTCATCGAAAACCCCAACAAAGAGGATGATACCATCTGCCTCACCTACTGGATGGGTATCTAGGGTATTTGGTCTAGTTGAGTTTTTTTTTCCTTACGGCATCTTCTTCTGGTTCATATGCCTGGCTGCTACCTATGGCCTATGATGGCTCCTAACTCCATTATTATTGCCTGATCTAGCCTCCCTTCTTGAGGCCCCAGGCTTTCATGGAGAGCCTTATGACCAGCTTGAGTGGATAAATCTTGGACAGAGGTGGTATCACCCAGAAAGCAACAAAAGCAAACATGACTCACCTTTAGAAGAATAGGTGGTCACCCCTGAGCAAGAGCTAGAGGCTGAGAATGAATAGAACCTCTCTGTTCTCCTTGATTAAAGGGAATGGCCCCAATCTTCATCCATGTCTCTAAGCATCTGTGCCTGCATTGATCTCTATACCTCTGGGCTTCACGAGATCAGAAAAGTCTTCTCAGGCAGAAGGGTGGGACGAGGATGGGCAAGCCTCTGCCCATTCAAGTTCCACCAACCCCAGTTGCCTCTCTGCTAGAAGGAGCAAAGAATTTTCTGGCTAAGGACCCCCATCAGTGCTCAGACTTCTCTGAGTTTACTATCATTCACCAACTTCTTCTAGCCCTCTTGAGATGCCACCAGCTTGTTTAATGGCAGTCTTTACTCATGACCCCTAGATCAGTCCTTGGTTACTTCAGGGCCCTAGGTATTGACAAAAATACAGTCCAGCATGGGGGGGGGGGGCAGTAAACATATATGTTTCAAAGAAGTTTCTGACCTGCATAGGTAGAAGGAGTTTTGTTACCTAAGAGTTCCTTGTATCAATGAAAATACAGGTCCCATCCCTAGCCCTATCCTATCTACTTCACCTGACCTTTTCAAGTAATGCATGCAAACCAATTTTAACTATAAAGCAAATTAGGTTGTTCAATGGATAGAATCCTGGGTTTGAAGTCACAAAGAACAGAGTTCAAATTCTGCCTCAGACACTTTCTAGCTGAGTGACCCGGTACAAGTCACTTAACCTCTTGAAGGTTAAGTGACATCCATAAAATGAGGAAGTTGGATTTGGTGGTTTCTAAGGTCCCTTCTAAGTGCTAAATCTGTGATCCTATAAATGTGAGTTAGAGGGTAGATTTTAATGCTAGAAGGAACCTTAGAGGTCACCGAGTTCAACCTTCTTATCAAGCAGAGGTTAAGTGACTTGCCCAAGGAAACAGACTAATAATATCTGAGGTGGCATTTGAACTGAGGTAAGTTAATTATGCTTCTTGCTCCCCATTCCTAGATCATTGCTCATACACAATCTCTTTTTGTGATGTAGTTGATAAAGCCATGAATTTGAAATCAGAAGATTCTGGCTAGAATCCCAGCTCTATCAATTTCTACTTGTGTGACCTTGATCAACCAATCAATCACTGAGCATTTCCTGAATGCCCCACTCTATGTTAGGCGCTGCACTAATCACTGTAAATGCAAAGGTAGAAGGGAAACAGTTCTTGACTTCAGGAAGCTTATATTTATGTGGGGGAGGTGATATGTCAATAGATAGATAGATATGCTAGAAAGATAGATATGCTAGATAAATAGAGGCAGATATAGATAAATAGATAGACAGACAGATAAATATACTAGGTGGATATAGTAGATAGAGAAGCAGAGACAGAGAGAGACAGAGACAGAGACAGAGAGAGAGAGAAATAGGTCATTATTTAAATACCAAGCAGTAGGAATACAAGTGTAAGGTTTGTCTGTAGGTTATGTGTATGTCCGCAAGTCTGTCTAAATATGCAGATATCTCTACAATCTTGTCCATATCTGTCTAAGAAAGACTGATTCCTGCCAAGAAGGTAGCAGGGGCCATGAGGCTGGTGTCTCTATTCTCTTATAAAAAGGGTTACTAGTTAGAATTACACATACATACACACACACACACACACACACACACACACACACACACACACACACAAACACAAACACACACCAAGTGGTATATATGTGTATATATGTGCCCTCTCAATATTTCTAGATTAAGGGAAATACTATTTAATAATATTCAAGCTAATTTTCCTGGTTGCAGAATCTTACTGGGGCAGCTGGGTGACACAGTAGACAGTGTTCTAGGCCTGGTGTCAGGCAGACCTATATGCCTGAGTTCAAATCTGGCCTCAGACACTTACTAGCTAGATGTATGACCTTGGGCAAGTCACTTAACTATGTTTGCCTCAGTTTCATCATCTGTAAAATGAGATGGAGAAGGAAATGGCAAACCACTCTGGTATTTTTGCCAAGAAAACCCAAATGGGGTCAGGAAGAGTCAGACACTGACTGAAAATAAGTAGAGAAAAACAACACCTCTTACTGGGGAAGGATTGCCTGGCAATATCCAAAATATCCAAAGGCTTCCTCCTTTCCCACCAAATGATAATTGCACAGAAGACTATTAGAATAGCAAACATACCAATTTATCTAAGCTATAGCAAAAAAAAAAAAACAACAACTCAGAGAAGTTATAAAGATCAGAATATACCAGATTATACACAGAATGAATGAGCTCTCCCACTGCGAGTAGAAGTTGGAGAAAGTGCAAGAACAAGAGCCAGAGAAAATGAGAGGGGGCTGTGAGGGGGGAGAAGAGAAGAGAAGGGAAGGGAAGGGAAGGGAAGGGAAGGGAAGGGAAGGGA